>NC_045696.1:95558819-95869012 GCF_009834535.1 Camelus ferus
GGCAAAACATTAAAAGTAAGAGGTTGTTAAATATATAACAATTTAAAAAAAACTCAGTGGCGAAAAAGAGGAAATTTGACTAGAAAGTAATGCACATGGGTTTTCAATTTATGGGTAATATTCTTTATCAAGTTGTGGGGTAGCTACATGAGTGGTCACATTATTATTATTATATGCATCTTTTGTATGCTATATAGATGCATATGCTATATACACACATACACGTATGCATGATTAATGTATGCATGACACAATCCTTAGTTTACAAGAGTTAATGAGAAACAGGAAAATAATGGGATGACACTTTGTTTATGTAAATGGAATAATCGTCAAGATAAATCAAATGAATATGTGTACAGGATGCTATGATTAGTATAAACAAAAGGGCAAAATGAGAATAAATATACATTTTGCTTATTTGTGTATGACGAACATCTTTAGGCAGTTACACAGGAAACGTAGCTGGGTTGCCACCTGAGGAACTGGGTATTTGGATGGCACTTATGTGGGAGGCAGAATTTTCATCAAATGCCCTTCAGTAACTTTAAATTCTTGTACCAAGCAAATACATTATAATTATTACAATAGCTACAGTTAAAATATTTTAAACAATTTATAATACCCCACCCAAATGTTCTGGTTAGAATGGGTCCTATGATATAACTAAATGAGTGGGAAAGAAGGAGAATCTAACTTATATTCTACTAACAAAGGATGAAGGCATTCTACCCCTGGCCTTCCACAGAGCAAGGAATGGGTATATTCTTTTGCTGCCAGAAAGGAAGAAGAAGTGGGGAAAGCATGCTGTGATTATTATTTTTACAAACTGCAAATGATAATCATGAAATTGAAGAATGGGACTGAATTTAGTTAATGTCAAGCCAGAAAATCACACCAAATGTCAAATTTTCAGAGACGTTCTCATTAACAACACTTATGCCAGCCACATAAATTGGTTTCCACAGAGGCCAGCCAAATTTTCCAGCAGCTACTAGCTTTATAATCTGACTTTCTAACAAAAACTAGCTTATTATATCCATGCAAAGCCCTAGGTTGAGCAACACAGAATAGCAGCAGCAAAGAACGAACATTGTGTGCCAAAGTAAATCCGTTTATTTATGATATAGCTTAATTAATTTTTGGAGACTCATATTTTCATAGGACCGTCCATGATTCTGGTATTTTCCTTCAATTAACAATTGTGCCAAATTTGCTAAATATATAATTTAGTTGTCTAAAATTGACGAAGCCTTCATTTTAACAAAATGAGTATTTTGTAATTTAACATTGAACTAGTAATTTAAAAAATGCCTTTAGGTAGAACAGAGCCAATTTATTCTTATTTTGCTTGTTCTTCAACTTTCTGAATTGTCACGAGGTTTGTCACTTTAAACTTTCTGAGCTAGTGTCTAAAAGGAGGTGCTCATGTTACCAATCTTGACATATTATATAGCAAGTAGTCAACAAACATTTCTGTGTCTACTATCCTGAAAACACTCTATCAAGAGGTAAACAGACATAGATGGAAAAGTACTATATAGATTGTGCTTTCCAATAGATTTGTTTGCATGTTGGCAAGGGAGGGTCCAGCTATATTGTGACTGGTCAACGAATAATAAGCAAAAGAAAAGTAAATAAATTACTTGTGGTGATATGTGTGTAGCATCTTGGGTTTATACAGAAATCCAATATTATTTGGAGCTATCTGAATTCCACAACGCTTAAGGGCAGATGGAACATTTTACCTTGATCTTGGAAGATGAGAATGTGTTTTATAAGAAAGAGGAGAAGAAGGAAGAGACTTCCAAAAAGAGTGAAGAGCATGAGCTAGCTAAGATTGGTAGTACGAAAGTAAATGAAATACCTTGAGCTATGCCTTAAATAGCCAGTGACAGGATCACAGAGAAATGAAATAAGGTCAGACTAGGGGGCCATCGAAGTTATGCTAAGTCATTTACATTGTATTGTTGTTGTTATATCAGTTCATGGGGACCCATTAAATGTTTTTGAAGATGGTTACTTAAATATGAACAACATTTTCTGTAATAGAAGAAGTATTTAGCCAGAGTAGATTAACAAATAGATTTTTTTTTAAAAATTGTGATAAGATACACATAGCATGAAAGTTACCATCTTAACCTTTTCTAAGTGTACCTGTCAGTGACATTAATACACTCACACCCTCATGCTGCCGTCATCACCATCCATGCACAGAACACTTTCATCTGGCAAAATGGAACTCTGTACTCATTAAATAAAAATCCCTCATTCTCCCCTCCCCAGATCTTTCTTTTCTAAATATGAAATAAATTAACAGATACATAAGAGGCAAAACATTTTCCCAAGGGTGTTGAGAAACATATAGGATTGAGTGAGTGAGTATGCTTGCTGCACCCTATTCACACGTTTCTATTTTACCATCTCTTTCTAGCTAGCTAGCTAGATGATAGACATCTACACAACATACATCGTATATATAACACGTGTGTATGTGTGCATGTGTATATATATATCTCACATATTTTTTGGTAGATCTAAGACAGTGAAAAGGCTAAGGAAAGAATATGGCTAAATTGATCAAGTAGGGAATACATTTCATTAGCAAGATGCCCTAGAGGTTAGTTATCATGGGCTTTAACCAGTAATATTGACCATTGAATAAAATAAAATATAATGGCTTTGAACATAAAAGTATTATTTAGGCAGAATGCAAAAGGGCTGTGTTGGATGACATAGTAAGAGGGAATAGAGTCACTTTTATGGTCACCTGGCTGATGAATTGGCAGTGCCACAACCTAGGGGCAAAGGATTTAGTGTTCAGGTATAGTCCCATACAGTACCTACTAGCCATGAGCTTTTTAACTGTGCCACTACCTGAGTAGGGGCCACAATGGCTGGGGAACCAATGAATGTATCCAGTTACTTTGTTTAAACAAGCTTCTGGGGAAACAGGAGCAGACCAGGACCCTTCAAATGAGCCAGTAGTCTTCATTGAGCATACACCATGTATTCAGCCAGTTTCTAGACGTTATAGATTACATTTAAGTTTTTACAATGATGCATAGTCAGGAAGGACAAAGTTTTACATCTTACAGGAACATGTGATTGTTTCTAACCACAATATTATGATATTATGCCATGGGGAAACACAAATTTGTTTTCATGAGTTTACTACAAAATCAGCTGTCCTATATGCCTTAATTTAAAGATAATTACCTTTTTTTTTTTTTTTGGTAATTGAAAACATGAAGAAGAACATTATAAAATACCCCAAAGTAAACAAATCCAGTTGGCAGAGTAAATTAGATTTGATTTACATGAGATTTTATATGCTTAGAGATTTTGGTTTGAAAGAAACTACATTCTTTGAATCCTAAAACAATTTTAGTTCATTTTATTTCTCATGTTTGCCTAATACTGACTTCATTGCTTTTTATTGCTATCATCAACTACCTTGAGCCTTTAAAAAGTTGCATTTTTATATCTCTTATGGTCATTAGACTTTCTAAAAGAAGAATTCAATTCTACTCGGTAGAAGATGGGTTGGTGATCTATAAATTATGTTGCAATAATTTCATTTTGTGAAAAATGTAATAATGAAAATCATTCTTATTCGATTGGAATATCATGGTTGTTAATAGCCATTTTGTGTTCCTGAACCTGAGGGTGACATTCCAGTGTGACCACGTAATTCCTATACTGGAACGGACTTGAATCAACCATTTAGGAGTAAACTGAGTGGAGGAAGGGCTGGGCAGGGTGTGGGAAATTCTAGCTGCCAAAGTTTTGGGATTGTTGCCTTTAACATCACATGAACAAGAGAAAAATAACTCTGGGCTCTCTTCTTTGTTTGTTCATCAAATCACAATTTCCAAGCCAAGTTTCTTAAAATGAGTTCATATTTTAGTTATACTTTGCTTATTGTCTTTATCAGAAACAGAAGCAACTTAATGTAGTAGCCTCTAAATTTTCAGTTAAAGCCCAGCAACCCTCCTTATTACAGAACGTTCACGGCTAATCACTGATGGTTTGGCAATGGTTTTATACATTTTTGTTGTTGTTTTGAAGTACTGGTATAAGGAGATTTGGTTCCTTTCAGAAAACTGTGAACAAGACAGGCACTTTTTCCAGATAAGCCCACGTATGTATACACATTCACAATCATGTATTATATCAAAGAGTTCATACATCTCCTGGATTATATCAACATACCCCTAATTTAGAACCTGAAGCTTGAAGCACCAAGCTACCCTGTACAACTAGATCATCTCCTGTCTTAATCTCTCCTCCCACTATTTTATAAAATTAAGCTTCTGCTCAAGTCGGTATGATTTCCTTACTGTCTCCAAAACAAATCATATTGAAATCTACCTACACTCTAATGCTGCCATCCTCCCTGGACCTTGGATAAACTTTGTTTCTTCTCCTTTAATCCCAGGTTCTAGAGGATCAAAGTTGAAATTAGTCTTTCCAAGAAAAAAAATATTCATGATATAAGCCCACAGTGAATTCTCCCTTCTCCGCAATTTTAATTTGTGACACACTACTTTAATACAGTATCTCTTAAAGTAGTAGTATTTTCCTGGGTGTGTGGTGGATGCCCTCAAGATTGTGAGATGTGCAAATGTTAGCCACTATACATAAAAATGTATTTTTTAAAAAAGTTTCTTTGTATAGCACAGGGAACTATGTTCAATATCTTGTAATAAACTGATGAAAAAAGTATGAAAATGAATATATGTGTGTATATGCATGACTAGGAAATTGTGCTGCACACCAGAGACTGACACATTGTAACTGACTGTACTTCAAAAAAAAAAAAAAGAAAAAGGACTGTGAACTCCAGTAGCACAGAGTTATACTTCACATTTGGATCCTCTCAGTCAGAAGCCACCCAATGAAGAAAGACGCTGCTGGGATGTTATGACTTCATTGTGAAGTGGCCTCTTTAGGAGGGCTAGCTGTGGCAATAGTCTAGCCGTATGTCACCCTAGCAATTGTCTTGTTTTACCTTATGATTATTTTAATTTCATAGCTAATTTCCCCCCCTCTTTGTTTGCTAGAAGCCCAGAGCCAAATTGGTGGAATTTTAGCAGCAGTATAAGGCTTCAATGGCATGTTTTCATTTTGTTTTACCACATTTTATTTTCCTTTTATGAAAATTTCTTCATGGTGTTTATCTTCTGATAATACATTAATGTTTCTGAAATTATCTAAATGTCCTTCTTGGGAAAGTCAGAAAAACCCACAGTAAATAAAATATATTATTTGCTTTCACCACTGTGTTATGGCAATGCTTGAAGAGGAAGAATAGTTAACCAAAGATGAGGTGAGGAAGGAAACAAGGAGGGAAGAAGGAAAGGAGGATAGGAGAGAGGGAGGGAGGGAGGAAGGAAGATATACATAGATTGGAGTATTAGTTTTACTAATTTCAAAAGGAATAATTTTAATTAGTGGGTTATAATAATTGGATTAAAATAGTAATTTCCCATCTCAGACATTCTCCATCCCTCATTCCTGTTTCATTTGTCTTTATAGCGCTTATACCTGTCATATCTCTATTCGCTCTTTGTTCATCTCTGTATCCTCCTACTGGAATAACAGCTCCATGAAGGTAAGAGTTTGTTTTGTTCCTCACATTTCCCCACAAACTGTTACAGGGCAGGGTCCCAATTAAGTATCCAAAGTATGGAATGAATGAATAATAAAATCACAATATCATATGGATACAGGGTCAAAATAGTCTTACCAAACTGGAAATGTTCATCTTCTAGTTCTGTGTGTCCCAATACCAGTTTTGTGAATTTGGCTCACTTATAATATCTTCCAACTTTATTTCCTTCTTTTATTTCCCTCTTGATGATTTTTGGCTTAGATGAAGTATAAGATGTAATGCCAAGTCCTTTTCTCAAATTTTATTAATAAAGATTTTTAAAGAGTGTTTATTAATCAGTTAGAATCCCTGGGAATAAGGATTGTTTCTGAAAATTTCTCAGATTATCTTTTGTAGCCCTTCTGAAAAGGCATTTATTTCTAGGTCAAGAATATCTTTTTCCCCCCATTTTGTAAAGATTACAAAGTTTCCTACATGCAGGTCTGCAAACTTAAATTGATAAGACAGAACTTAACAGCTTTATTCTGTGACAATTTTGAATGAGTAACTATTTTTGATTTGAAGGATATTAGCAATGGCTCTGAGTGTAATGAGAATCTCTTAGGTTATGAAGTCAGGTAAGTGGACATGGATCAATTATTTGATGATTCTATGAATGAGGACAGCTGTGTTCTAAAGCTAGGGTGTGAACGATGCACATTTACAATTCCTTTCCATTACTGGTGCCCTTTCACCATTTGCTTCCATTATCTTCACATTTCTTCAGTTCTTTTCCCCCACAGCTTTATACAATAACAGTCTGATCAGGTTCTGTTTTGTACATGTTCTCCAAAAATTTCATCATTTTGAACCCATTTTCATAGCAGGAAGTAAATGAATTCTTTTCAGGACAAAGACATATGAGGTAAGTCATATTTAGTCTCTAAAAGTCCTGCATTTTGTCCATTTATATCAACATTCTTCCGCATTTACTATGTGCCAGGCTCTAAGGGGGCCCTGGAGGTGAACAAGCCCTTACGGAGCTTAATATAGTGGGAAGAACAGACATACACATGTCAGAATTTCATAGCTAAGGTGATGAAGTGGCAGTGAGCACAATGTGGAGCACAGAGGAAACAGGGACAAAAGCCAGCATCTGTTGAAGTAAGGGAATGGAGCAGAAAAAGGAGAACTTGCAAGGTCACAAAAGAGCTTAGGGGCATAAGAGATCACACTGTGCTGAGTAGGAATTATGGCTAAAAATGCATGTTGTAGCCAGAATGTGAAGGGCTTGCTTTCCACATTAAGCTATATGTAATTTTCCTTCTGGATAAGGAGAGTATTCAGTGGTCTTCTAGTACCGAAATGTCAAGACATCAGCCCCATCCACAGCTGTTGGTCAGTAACTACTGAGACTGTAGGCTTAATTGTGAATATTTAATGTAGTGAAATGACCTCAGATATCAAAGGAAAGATAATTATATATTTTAAATATTTTTGTATGAAAATCAATAAAAGGAAACAACTTATATATAAAATTCATTTAATCATTCAATGAATTAATTGTACACAAGAGAATACAATGAAGATTGAGTTTCCCTCCTGTTCAGACTCTAATCCATCTCCTCAGAGATTACTGTTAGCAGCTTTTTATAATTTCTCACCCTCGTTTTTTATTGAATTATAGTTGATTTACAACACTGTATTCATCTCAGGTGTACAACACAGTGATATTTTTAAAGATTATACTCCATTTAAAGTTATTATAGAATATTGGCTACATTGTCTGTTGCTGTACAGTATATCCTTGTAGCTTATTTATCTTATACATAGTAAGTTGTACCTCTTAATTCCCTATCTCTGTCTTGGCCCTCCCCCCAAATTTTAAAATATATAAAATCATATGCAACTTCCAGTATTGTATCATGAGGTATTCCATGGCCCAGAAACTAAGCAAAGTTGGCTAAACTATTAAAAAAAATTAAAGCCTATAAAAAAGCCTCTAAGGTCTTATATCAAATGAAGAAATATTTCTTCAAGAAAATGTACTAAAATTAGATAAGAACAAAGAGAATCTGTGGCATTTAAGGCACAATCCTTCTCCTCTCTCTTCCCCATCTCGGCTCAACATGACTCCTGCCCAGTCTTCTCCGGGCAGGTGTGAGTGAGAACATGGAGTTCCCATGACTGAAAAATGCTCTGAGTGTGTATTAGTCAGCTCAGGCTGCCATAACAAATACCATAGACTGGGTGGCTTAAACAAGAGAAATTTGCTTTCTCCCCGTTCTGGAGGCTGGGAAGTCCAATGTTAGGGCACTGCTTGGGTTAATTTCAGATGAGGTGTCTCTTCCTGACATCTCACTATGTCTTCACATGGCCTGTCCTCTGTGATGTGCTGATAGAGAGAGAGATCTCTGTCGTCTCTTCCTCTTCTTATAAGGACACCAGCCCTACCTGAGTAGGCCTCCAGTCTTATTACATACTTTAATCTTTATTACCTCCCTAAGGGACCTATCTCCAAATACTGCCACATTGGGTATTAGGGCTTCAACATATGAATTTGGGGGGACAAAATTCAGTACACAACAGTCACAAAGGACCAAACAGCTCCATAAAGCAACATGACTCAGACTTGTTTATGTTTCAAATGGCCGAAGAGAGTCAAGTCTCAACAGCCTGTAAGTCATTTTGTATCTTTGATAAAATTTAAAAATCTGTTTTAAATGTTGCTATATAGTTGTCTCTTCTACCTAATTCCCAAGTTCTGAGAGAAACTCCACATATTGAGTATATTCAATTGTCCAGACATTATTTATTCTCTGTCTATGTTTAATCCATCCTGAAGCAATGAGTGCAGGCTTCAAAGCTCAACTGCTATAAAGTTGGCTAATAATTGCTTCTTGGTGCTTGACTGGAGTTATTCTTGGTTTGCTAATTAATCATGTTTCCAATTACCCAAGGTTAAAGTTTGGATCCTGAATGATGGTAAATTCACCAAGACAAGTGTGATCTTGCAGGTCCTTATTAAGGTGGTCAATCCCTCTTTTCCAAACTATACTTATTCATTTTACTATATATAATTAAAGTTATTGATTCCTGTCCAATTTAAGCTAATTAAAAATTCCAGAACCAGGTAGACTTTATCTCAGGCTACTTACAATAATTATCAGGTATATTATCAGCCCTATTGTAAAATAACCTCATACTATAATCTTTATAATATAATGAAATATAAAAATTTTTCAGAATATTGGTAATTATAAGTAACACCTTGATTTTCCAAAAGGGTATTCTGGAAACTGACCTCAGATGACTATAATGTATAAGTCTGGCAAAATACTAGATGGATTGTCCCAAAACATTCATCAAAACAAAACTTACCTGATACACACAAAAACAAATTAAGAAGTCCTAAAATGGGGAATAACAAGAGCAGAATCTCTAGGAAGTAAACACAATGACCACTTGATCACTCAGGAATAGTACAGAATAAGATAAAATAATTAGGAGCGATAAGTTGATAGATACTACCTTTTAAGATATTAAGGAAGTGGTCCATGTGTTATTTAATGTTATTTAACTTAATCCCAAAAGGGGGGGGGGGATATGAGAAAAACTGATATTCAAGAAATCAACTGATGGAGTATTGGGTGAGAATTACTATCATTATTATTATTGTAGGCCTACTAAATGCCAGGCTAGAATGGCCTAAGAAAACTTAGGCTAAATCAAAAGGTTCTTAACAGGTCAAATATAAGATAAAATGCAAGAAAGAAAGAAAGAGGGGAAAAGCCCAGAGTTTATATATGTGTGTGTGTGTGCATCTCAAAGCCATTGGAAGCGATGTCAGTATTCATGGAATTGTAAAACCTGAGTCTAGAGTTGTAATTATCCCACACCGCTTTGGGTAAGAACCCACCTTGGGAGGGCTATGTGAGATTCTTAGTGCTGTATTTTCAGAAGACACTGAGACTGCTGTTTGTGTAGAGAGTGGTGAAAAAACGGGACCATTTTACAGGAGCAATAGTGAATAGATCTAATAATATTTCATCTTGAAATGAGATAGTTTTCAGTTAAATATGATAGTTGATTTAATGAATTTAAAATATTTGAAGGATTAGTATTATGGGCACTGCATTAAAATTCTCCACCTAGTAACAACATGTTTGTCTAGCAATCTAGCTGATTTCTGTAGACTCCTCCAAGAGTAATATTTTACAATTCTAAAAGTTAAGGGATACAATTAATCTGTGAAAAATCATTGGAAATTACAAGGACTAAGTTTTGGAAATAAGGCAGTTTTGAACAAGTGTAAAAACTTTCCTAATAGAAATATGATGCAGATGGGTAAGGAGTGCAGACTCTTGAAATAGAATATCAGGTTCAAATTTTGTCTCTACCAATTGCTGTGTGACATTTAGCAAGTTACCCTTTCTGTACCTCAGTTTTGCCATCTGTAAAGCACAAATAATAGGAGTACTTATACATAAGCCTATACTGTGGAGTTAAAATATGACTTAAAATGCTGCCAGCCTTGATTACTATTAAATTTGTTAGGAAATAGAACAGGGTATTTTATGAATAATTACAGTGGGGCCACATGAGTCAGTCTTGCTCAGTGGGTATGGAGGGGTCTATGCTTCCATGATTTCTTTCCCTCTTCATCACAGAGATGAACCTAGTGGGACAAATAGGCATAAGGAAATAATCATGCCTAAGACAGTTCTGTATCTTTGTGCCTCTATCCAGTACAGGGGGCAAGGGAGAGTGGTGAGGTGGCAGTTTTCCCACAGGACAATAATTGATTTTTATAAATAAATATACATTTTAAAAATAAAGTGTAAGTAATGCCATCCAGAAAACTTTACAGAACAGTGTTTAAATGTAAGCCTCTGGATTAGTGTCATTTCTATTTTGCAGGAGAGTGAGAGTGATGCAGAATGATTTCTAGTCCAAGAAGCAGAAGCAGAAGCAGCTGGAGTACAAAGACAACACATCTTCCAGTCTATGGGCTCTGATGCCAACAACTTGCAATGCAACAATGGAACTAAATCACTAGACAAAGTAAATTATTAGACTTAAAATTACTGAAATACCCCAAGATGAATTAAAATTTATCTACTTTCTGAATGAAGCATTCAAAATGCAAAAGCAAGGCTAATCTTTCCTTTTCCCTCTCACCAGTTTTGCATATACCTCTCCTACAGCAATTATCACAATCTCTCAATTGATCGTTTGCCTCTGAAAACAAATGGTGTCTTGTTATTTCCAAATCACCAAAGTTTTTATCACAGCACCTTTCCCAGGAAGTGAACCCAAGTTTTTTTTTAATAAATGCATGAAATTATTTGTAAAACCTGGAAGTACTGTATAATGTTTAATGAACGTGTGTTTTTGGTAATACCTACTATGCCCTTATTGAATGAAGCTTGATGCTGTTTATTTAAAAAATTAAGCAATTAAGCTCAGACTCTGAGCTTACTGAAAATATAAATGATTTCTTACTAACATCTACATTCCCAGGTTCTCTTGACAGTTCCATGTGTGTATATTATGTATATTTATATATATATATATATATATATATATATATAAAATAAATAAATAGGTGCACAAAAATGTTATTAAACCTGATTGATTATTGAGGATTATCGGATACAACTATTTCCTAAGAAATTAAGAAAACAGTTGTTGACATTTCTTAAGGGCTTTTTAAAATTTTTTGTGATGAAAACTTAAGATGCATTATTTTATTTAATCTTCACAGCAAATCTATGTATTTTTACCTAATATAAATGTGTATTATCACCTATTATGAATGTTCCTTATAAGGAACATTGTTATTGGATTTAGGACCATCTGGATAATCCACCCAAGAAAGTTATTTACATCTACAAATAAGGTCACATTCACAGGTCCTGGAGCTTAGGATATGGCCATATCTTTTTTGGAGGTCACCATTCAACTCACTACAGTGTTGTAACAAAATATCATAAACTTAGTGGCCTAAAAGAATACAATAATATATGGTCTTACAGTGCTGCGTGTCAGAAGTCTGACACTAGCTAGCCTCACTGGGTTAAAAATCAAGATATTGGCAGGACTGTGTTCCTTTCTGGAGACTCTAGAAGTGCATCTGTTTCCTTGCCATTTCCAGATTCAAGAAGCTGTTCACATTTCTTAGATCATGGTCTCCTTCCTCCTTCTTTAAAAGCCAGCAACACTGCATTTCTCTGACCCTTTTCTGTCATCACATCTGTCTATGAATACAGTTAGGGAAGGGGGTTTTTTGATTGTTTGTTTTTTAGTTTAGGAACTCATGATCAGAGTGGCCCCACAAGGGTAATCAAGGACAGTCTTCTCAGCTCAAGAAACTTAACCACACCCCCGCAACCCCTTTTGCCATGTAAAATAACATACTCAGAGGTTTCCGAGATTAGGGCATCACATCTTTAGAGGGCCATTATTCTGCCTACCACACAATGCCTAAGACCTGGAATTGCTTCAGAACCATGTTTGAAGATGTATTTGAAGATCAGTGATGCTACTATCCTTACAGGAGCTGAAGATTGTGTGCTTATCAATGGAAGCCAGGAGACAAGCCCTGGACAACCAGACACCTATCCTATTAAGGCTACAGTCCTCGCTCTACTAGTCATTTCGTCTCACTGCTATTTCTATTATAAGCTCCAGGTCATCCCTGATGAAACCTGAATAGTCTAAAGAGATTGAATTGTTATTAAATTCCTGTTTAGATCAGACCACAGTGGTTCCTCAAGGTGCCACGATGGTAGATAATTCCTCTAAAGGACCATCACCCAACAAATTGGCTCTGCACCACCAGTATTATAGTTTTCTGAGTACATTAACATAAGTATTTACCTACAGTCAAGATGGACACCAGGATGGCTGGACTGAGACGGATTCCTGGTGTCCCCTGACTCATAGACTTTAAACCACCAAACACCCTTCAACTGTGGTTTGTTATCAGGGCAAAACAACAGGTCCTATTTTTTTTTTTTAACCATAGAAGTAATATTCCTGGCTAGGGCCTTTGATGAACTTCATCCTGTTCTAACTGAACAGGTTTTAAAAACTGAACTTATTTTAGGTCTTATGTAGCCCATTTCCTTTCAAAAATGTACTTGAATAATTTATTCAGAATTGTTTTCTGCTGCATGAAACTTAGAAAGCTGAATGATACGGAAGCTTTTTCAGTCTGTTTAATATGCTAGACTTTACTGTAGAGAAAGGCTTAGTCTTTCAATGTGATTTTAATTCTTTCAGACATTTTCATTTTGCCTCCATATGTTGCAATATTTTAATTATAATATTGCTGTTTTCCATCAAGTTATATGACCTAATATGTCATTTCTCTTTGATGTCTAGTTAGTATTTGGCCCAACTGGACCAAATTTAAAAAGATAGATTTAGTTTAAAGAATACCAAAAATAAAACAAATTGGCTATAGCTATTCATAAGGGAGACACCATCTTCTATTAAAATGACCTTCTGCAATTTGATTAACCCCTCTGGGTATCAGTTTCTTAACTTTTTATTGTGACAAGCAAGGGAAATGACATCAAATATTATGTGTGAAAACATGGCTCTCATTTAGTAGGTGCTTGATAAATGCCTGACTGCTGACAATAACAGATTTTGGTAAAATTATTATTTTATATGATTATTTATAGTTTTCAATAATAAATCTTTAAAAAGCATTTTGAAAGAGGTTCAGAAAAACTGACCATCTGGCTCAGAATACTTACTATATGTAGTTGGGATGTTATGAAGGACAAGCATAAAGCAACAGTATTCTAAGATCAAAGTCTTAGAATGGATCCCTACTGATTGAGTATATAAAAAATGAATCTTTACTCTTTAAAAGCATTTCTGTTTTGGGGAAAAAAAAACTATGAGCTATTGGACTGCCTAGTGAAACAAAAGAATTCAGTGCTTAATTTATTATACTACTGCTTCTCTTAATCCATAGAGAGTACCTCTTGCAGTGACCTGGAAGCTGCCCTTGACAGAGCCAAACTTGTGATGCGTATCTTAAACATTTACAATTATTAGTTCCAGATTTTAGCTTTGAGGCTTACATCACTCAGGATCCAAACAGGAAAATAGAAAACTCTAAGAATTTAAACCAGAGGGGATTTGGTTACACAAGTGATGAGATGGCTGAGAAGTCAAATAAAGTACATGAAGGCAACCCAGAGATTAACAACAGCAGAAAGCTACTATTGACCTAGGCTGTAGAGCCAAAGGGAGGATGTATTATGAAATTCTAGGGGCTGAAATCACTAAAGGAAGCTAGAAACACATCAGGCTTGTCTGGTGTGAACTAGAGGAATAGACACATCCATGGCTGGAGGCACCATCTAAAAGAGAGAAAGAGGGGAAGAGAAAGCACAAGTAAGAGAAAAAGAAAGAGGAAAAGATGAGAAAGAAAAAGAGAAATATCACCCAAGGCAGAGAAAGAGAAAATTACTTTGACTTCTTTCTCCCATCCTTCAGTCTCCCACAAGAGTCTTGACTGGCTGAACTCAGTTTAAAGTCAGCCTGGTAAATGGATTCTGCAGGGATCAGCCATTGTGAAAAAGAACAGGGGAGAGCTGGAAAAAAAAATGTAACTGAATGCTAATAGGTCCAGAAATGGCTCTCAGCCCAGAGTAGTTTTATCAATTCTCAGAATAGCCCTAGTTCTTACAAAACATTCCCTAGATTGGGGAAGGAAGTAAAAGTATCATAGGTATTTCTGAAAGTTCAATAATCATGATATCTTTCTTTAACCCTGTATACCAATTCCACTGTCTGTTCTCCACTGTTGCCTTTCTAAACCTTTCTCCTGAAATGCTGCAGTGGCTTTCTAGGTAGGATCCCCACATTTTATACTGTGAAAAAATTGATGGAGTTCATCAGACAAAAATTCTTTTCAAATTGCACATTAAATTATGTTACTTTCCACTCACCATTTTACTCCTCAATGCCTTCCTATTACTCCTGGGATAAAGATCTACGTCTCTAATTTGATTTATAAGGCCCTATGTGGCCTGGCCTCTTTCTGTTTCTACAGGTTCATTTTTGATTGCTCTCCTTCTTACATTTGGTTTCAACCATTCTGACATTTTTATAGTTTAAAAAAATGTGCCATTCTACCTTTCATTAGCTGATCATTACATATGATATTCCCTCTACTTGGAACTTTTTTTATGATTAGCACTTCCTGGCTCCTGGTTTTATATTTTTAAATCATGTGTACGTTTTCTCAGAATTAATTACTATATACTGTAATCGCATGTTTGAAATGGAGTGGTGTATCACTGATGCCAATTCTACCCAAGAGAGGTCCTAGGGACATTCTTTTTCATAATACCAATGTTCTTCTGTGGATTTCCCTTCCTATCCAAGCCTCTGTCAAAGTTCCCCTTATTAAATTCATTCACATTGAGAAGTTTCAGCCATCTCCTGCCAGGATTGTGACTGGCACATAACTTTTTTAGTTTTTCAGGGCAGTAGAGCAATTTCTTTTTTGATATAGGCACTAAGTCCTGGAGTGTGAATCAAGGGAACAGAACAGAAAGTTTAGATCTATAGATCTATATATCCATGTGTATACAGTCAACTGATTTTTTGACAAAAGTGCCTAAGCAATTCAAAGGGGGAAACAATAGTCTTTTCAATAAAAGGTGTTGAAAAGTTAAACACCTATGTGCAAGGAAGAAGAGAGAGAGAGAGAGAGAGAGAGAGAGAGAGAGAGAGAGAGAAGAAGAAGAAAGAAGAAAGAAAGAAAGAAAGAAAGAAAGAAAGAAAGAAAGAAAGAAAGAAAGAAAGGAAGAAAGAAAGGAAGAAAGGAAGGAAGAAAGAAAGAAAGAAGAAAGAAAAAGAATAAAAGAAAAAGAAAAAATCAAACTAGACTCTCTTATCTCTCACACTATATAGAAAAATTCACTCGAAATAGATTATACATCTAAATATAAAAGATATAACTCTAGAACTTCAAGAGGAAAACACAGGGAAAATCTTAGTTACTTAGTTGGACAAAGATTTCTGAATGATGCCACAAAATACATAAACTACAAAAAGATAGTTAATAAATTAAACTTTATCAAAATTAAAATCATTTTCTCTTCAAAATATATTCTCAAGACAATGAAAATGCACACCATAGACTGAGAGAAAACATTTGCAAAATATATGAAAGCACTTATATCTAGAATATGTAACTTTAAACTTAATAATAAGTAGACACACAGCCCAGTTGAAAAATAAAGGTCTGAATAGACACTTCATCTATATATATAGATATAGGATATATAAATATAAATATATGGATAGCAAATAATCCCATTAAAATATATTCAACATAATTCAATGTTAGGGAAATACAAATTAATTCCATAATAAGACTCCACCATACTTACAATAAAATATCTACAATTCAAAAGATTGACCATACTCAGTCTTGGAGAATATGTAGAGCAACTTAAATTCTCATACGCTGTTGAGAATATAAAATGGTGCTACTGTTTTAGAAATAGTTTGGCAATTTCATAAAATGTTAAATGCACATTTGCCATACGACTTAAACATTTTTCTAGTTATTACCCAAGAAAATGGAAAGCATATGTCCATAAAAGTCCTGCACTCAAAAAAAAAAAAAGTCCTGCACTAAAATGTTCATGACAGCTTGACAACTTTATTTTTGATACCCAAAATCTAGGAACAATTTTAATATCCATCAAAAGATGGATGTCTAAAAAATTGTAGTTTATCATACGATGGAATACTATTCAGTAATAAAATAAAAACAACCATAGATAAATGCAACAACATGTCTGAATCACAAAATAAACATACTGAATAAAACAAGTAAGACCAAAAGACAGGACAAAATACTATATGATTATACACATATATAAACTTCTATAAAATGCAAACCAATCTCTAGTAGCAGGAAACAGGTCAGTGACAAAACACTAAATGGGAGTAGAGAAGGTTGTGAAGAAAGGAGAAGGAATTAAAAAGGAGAAGGAAATTTTAGGAGGTTATAGATATGTTCATTAACTTGATTGCAATGACGGTTTCATTTGTGTATATATTTGCCCAAATACATCAAATGTTACACTTGAAATATATACGGTTTATTGTATGCCAATTCAATCTCAATAAAGCTGTTAAATTTAAAAAAGTATATTCCAACCCAGTGTTTCACACTTAAAAAACTAAAACTTTAACACTTTGTAGATCATTTTCTACCAATACATAGAAACATGCCTTTTTCTTTTCTTAAATCATTGCTTTGTAATCCATTAGATGGATATACATAATTTACTTAAATAATATCTTACTGATATATACCGGAATTTTTTTCAATATTTTGGTATGAATAATACTCTGGTAGTGAACAAACTTGTATGTAAATTATTTTTAACATGTGTACAAGAATGTCATAGGACAAATCCAGAGGTACATTTATGAGATCAAAGCTTATATATATTTATAAGATATATATATTATTGTGATTCAGCAAATTGACCTGATAAGATTTGGACCAATTTACTCTCCCATAGGTTTTTATTTCTTCATTAATCACATTACTTCAATTTCTCTCTTTAATACCTGAAGCCCTCCCTTCACTTCTGAAACTATATTCCTTTCACCAATTTGTCCTCTTAATTCTGTGAATAAAATATCTCACAAATTCCACTGGCCTTGCTTTAGTTAAGACTTTCATTAAGACACACAGACTCTTATAAAAGACTCCTAATTGGTTACTCTGGCACCTCTTTTTCTCGTTTATCCATCTTTCACACAGTCACCACCTGTCTCAAATCACAAAATAGTCACATCACTGCTGCGATGAACTCCTTATGGGCTTCCCCACCAACCACAGAACCCATTTACAAACATGTCCAGTTTTACACAATCTGGAGCCAGCAAGCCGCTTACATTTCTTTCTCCAACAAGATTCCCACTACTCACACATTTATGCTTTTATCCGGCACTGAAATTATTGTGTCTGCCAAACATGCCACTATGTCCCACTCTTCTGTCTTTGAACATGGCATTTCTCTTTATGAGGATGCCTCCCCTCCTGTCTCCGACTAGGAAATTCCTACTCTTCCTTTAAGAAAAACTTAATTGTGGCTTAAGTGATATCTGACACTGTTCCTTTAAATAATCTCACATACACATGCGCGTGCACACACACACACACACACACACAAGAACGCATCACTCTGAAAAAGGAAGTCTTACAGGCAATCCTGTTCACTGAAAGATTCATAATGCTGAGTTAATAAATCACAATTCTTGATCAATAAAACCTTTGTTCAGAGCATTAGCAAAACCACCTCACCCACCTGAGACAATACTATCAGAAAACCAATGGGTAAAAGATAGTGAAAAAGGACAGGCTGTGGCAACAGGAAGCTTCCTAGTTGACATGCACACTGTGGGTTGTGATTTTGAAGTTAACTAAGGTTGATTTAAAATGTTGAGAAGCTGAAAATTAAGAGATAAAACTTATGTCTGTCTACTTGCAAGCTATGTGTACTCATTATACTCTGGAAATTGGGACTTTTGTCCAACTACAATTCTGGGAAGTTGTTTTTATCATCATTTAAGAACAGAATAAGGGAAACTATATTGTTTTTGACAAGTACTGGGCATTGCTTGGTCTCTGTTCTTTGATTAGTAGCAGAAAAAAATTAACAATATTCTTATGAAGGAAAAAAACTATAGAGCAAAGTAAACAAAAGTCATAATTAACACTCCGAAGTAAAAGGTATCACTCAGACTTATTTACTATAGGTATCACAATACATTTCAGAAAGTTGTTTTATACAGTTTTATTAGGATGGAACAAGGCAGAAATATTTGAAAAGGAAAAAAAAAATAACATCTCAAGATTAAAAAAAAACAAATTTAACTCTTTCAAGGAAATTAAAACTTTATAGTGGAATTAAAAACTGTGTTGTTGACAGTAAAGGAGAGACCTGACCCAGCAAAATAACAGAACCATAAAAACCAGTTACATGATTTTTAAAAAACACTTGAGAAGAACAGATATTAAATAAAACAAAACAAAATGTATTCAGAAGAAAATTTTCTGATGATGAAAAATATTGTCTTTTCAAATAAGGGGAATTTAAATGCCAAGACTAATTAAGAAAGTTATGGCTAGACAAATCCTAGCAAACATGTGCACTGCAATGATACAAGGAAAAAAAATTACAAAAAGTTTTGACAGAGAAGAACTGAGACCCTCGTCTCCCAATTTTATATTCAGTTATAAGCTTGTTCATACCCAGTGAAACTGTAATAGGGACAAACAAATCTGACTCCACATTAGATCTGTTCCTTTTGCTCTAACACTGTGTTCTGTTCCTGTGCTTAGTCATACTGGTTCTGCAACTTAAAAAAAAAAAGGTTGCCTATACTCTGAAATATACAGGATAGTCCATTCTCCAAGGCTCCAAGCTTTAATGGTATAACACTTTTCCATTCATATAGAGATAAAAAGTTGCAGAACAGAGAATAACATTTGTTTTATTGGAGGTTTAAAGGAAATCATGACCTGAACTACTGGGACAGCTGCAAGAACAAAGGATTCTGATATCAAGAAGTTTGCAACAACCAACCACACTCCCCTCCCCTTTTAGTATAAAAGGGGCCTGAATTCTGACTTGGGTAAGATGCTTCTCTAGGATGCTAGTCTCCCATCTTCTCTGTCTGCTGGCTTTCCAAATAAAGCCATTATTCCTTGCCACAACACCTCATCTCCCAATTCATTGGCCTGTCATGTGGCAAGCAGGAGTTTGGACTCGATAACAAAACAATTTTAATTATCAAGTAACCCATAACCAAAAAATATACATTCAAATTTCATTATCACTTACATTATTCTAAACATGTTGACTGGTTCAATTTTAAAAATAAAGAAGCAATCATTATTAGAAAGGGATAAGAGAAAGTATTATTTTTAATATATCTATAGAGCTATTTAAGTTAAATAGAATTAACAAAACTTCTTAAAATTAAAAAAAATTCTGTGAAGGAGGCAACTCTAAAAAAATTAGAGTTTTAGTTTCCTATATATCTTATCTACATAATGTATGTATCAATTTTTTTATATCACAACAAAAAACAAAAGCTAGGAATTAGTCTATAAAAATGGACTAACCATATGAAATCAGAGAAAGAAAAAAAAGAAAGGAAGGGAGGAAGGAAAGAAGGAAAGAATATCAGCTTTTTGATAGGCAATCTAAGAAATGAGCAGACAAAGTTTGTTTTTGTATACAAACGTCATATAACGTTCATGTAAAGTTGAAAGATGTTAGAGTAAAGCTATAAAGAGTTTTGAGTAAAAAAACCTATAGAACAGTAAGCCAGGAGATATGTAATTTTAAACTAATTTCAGGAAGAGAAACAACTCCCTAAGCACTAAAGCAAAAAAAAGAAGAAAAAAACCTGAAGGAAAACACTGAGTAGCAAATTTAGCCTAAAAATGAAATGGTATACAATATATATAATATTAAATTGTACATTCCTAATAGATCAAGAGCCCTAACAAATTAATAGGGGAAATATTAACATTCTACCAATTAGAGAACACAGAGGAAATATTCACAAAAGAAAAACAAATGACCAACTGAAGTACATAAAAGAAAATGTTCTACCTGTCTTGTTGTTACAAATATCACCCTATAATACCCTCTTCCATATATACACTAGTGTAACTGACCCTTAAGATTATTTGACAACATATTAATATATTTAAATTTTCATGACCTACTATGCTAGCTTTAAGACAATTTCCTATGGAAATAATCCAGAATTGACACATGCAATTTGCCAATGGGAGTCTCCAGCAGCTCAGAAATCAGGAAGAGCATGAGATAAGGATATTTACTTCTCTCTCCTTGCCACAGTGCTACCAGTTAGCTGATTTCACCCACTCAAGGCCACTGTATTTACTGAGCTGACTTCTCCAGATCCTGGCAACAACACTCCCTATGCTTGCTGACTGCAGTCCTAAGGCTCCCTGCAAGTGCCCTGTGATTTCCCTTAACTCTGCCCCTACCTTTATAAATATCCTCTTCACTAAGCTTTCCTCAATAATATCACTTGAGTATTCTGTTTCCTGATGGTCTCTTGCCTGGTGTACCCCTAAAATCTCATATATCACATATCACTTAAAAATCAGATCTTAAAAGAAAGGGTATTTATTTTCACAGTGTTGCCACTGGGTGGCTCCTAATTAGTGGCTCTTTTTGCTGAATCATTACCGTCTAGCCCACTGTAAGGAAAACAGTGACGGGGCTCTCAACTATTTTATCCAACCTTTAGGCCAACCTGAGGAGACGAACTCAATATGTCTCTTTTATATATTGCCTGTGAATTAAAAGCAGATGTTCAGTTCTGAGGTGGATACAGATGGTACTACAGTTAGTTTAAACTGATTCCCCAGCATTTGTGCATCTACACTGAAAAAGATAAATGAACTCATTGTGTTTTCCATTCATATTTTAGGTGACATTTCCTCTGCTTCTGATTATCAGCCTTGTTGAGTATTCGTAGGTTTTATTCATAATCTTCATAATTTGCCATATAGTTTCATTCTAAGTTTACTAATAGTAATATACAATTTTTATTCAATATAGTGTATCCATTTAAATCCTCAGGAAAAGAAATTTTCTAGGCATTAGCTAACAATACTATTCAGATTTTATCAAGATTCATTTGTCCAGTTCACCTAACCTGTAACTCAGTAATTCTATTCATAGGTATCTACTTAAGATAAATGAGTGTACATGTCTAGTAAAAGACATGTACAAAAATGTTCATAATGGCTTTATTATAATAGCCAAACACTACAATCATCAAGAGGAAAATAGGTACATAAATTGTAAATTGTAGTATAATAGATAACTACACAGTGATTAGCAAAAAAACTAGTGACTTCCACAATAGCATAGATGAACCAGATTATATTTAGTAGAGAATGCCAGACACAAAAAAAGTACCTATTGTATGATTCCATTTATATGTGCTTTGGAGTGGGAAAAACTAACATATAGTCAGAATAAACGTTGTCTCTTATGCCAGTATTAAAAAGGGAGGACACAGAGTGCTAAAATTATTTTATAGACTGATGTGGGTGGTAGTTACACAAGTATGCATATATGTTAAAATTCATTGAGATGTTTACTTATGTGTACTTATGATTTTTGCACTGAATTCCTCTTCCTGTATGATTTTTTACCTCAAGTTAAAAGTTTTTGTTTTTGAAAAGTTTTAGTTGCTCAGCATAGAAAATACCAGGTAAGTTACACCTTTATGAACTTTTTTTCTTAAATTAAAAGGCTTATTTTGAGGCCACTGCTATATAGAATATTACTTACACGTTTATTTCCTCACTAAATTTTCATAAAATCCATGAAAATTTCAAAGAAGTTATATAAGTTGCTCAGAGAAGTGAATAAGTAGCTTCAATAATAAATGGTAGAAACAGGCTTCAACTCCCTTCTGCTATTACTATCTTAGATTGAATTCCCTGGAAACAGACTCTAAGATGAAGATTAGTGCGTAAGGGGTCTATTGGAAAGTACTCTTGGGAACAACATCCATGAGGGCGTGTGAGCAGCACAACTAGGGAGAGGTTCAGTTGAAATTCAGTTGCAACAGAGGCCTTAGCCCATTCCATGGAGGAGCTCTGGAGAGGGATGCCATTCCCACTGGAAAAGAAGGGACAGTGCATTGATGGGTCTGATGGATAGGGACTGAGCCAGGATAGGGAACGATCTTGAGTAGAAGGATACGATAAGGTTCTTGTTAATGAGTTTTCAAGAAAACTCAGAGGGAAATATATATGCAGGATAACCAAAACTAAGAGGCTGTGACCCTCCCAGATGCTCCCTCAGTGTACAAACGGCTCTAATGACTTAACAGAGTGGAATTGTTTGTTTATTTTCCATTTCATTCACTAACATAGTAATTTTCAGACTGAAGAAAATCAGCAGAATCCTGTATATTTGTGCGTACAAGATTAAAAACTACCATTGAAAATGCTGTGGGCAGAGTATAGAGCTTGTTGTAGGTAGCAAAGTGCCTACAAACTCAAATGTTTGTTGAGTGAATAAGTGACAGTTATGAGAACAAGAACTTATTAAGTGTTGGTGTAGTCTAGAAGATGTTGTAAAAGACATGAGACTCAGGCTTCTGTTTAGGATGCTTTAATGTGATGGAAAGAGGCAAAGTGAGTTTGTCTTGAAAGACAGAATGAGTTGGGAAATAGGCATGATGGGAGGAGCAGAGGCAGATTGCTGGTGAAGGAGAGGAGGATACATGCTAGAAAATAGTATGTTGATGCTGTATAAGTAATGGACCATGAAGAATAGGTGCTACAAAGGAGGAAATGGGATTTCCCGGAGATTAAACAACTTCTCTAAGGTTGGTCTCCAAATCTGTGCTCTCCTGTTGTGACTCTTTAAAAGCATTTTGTAAACTGTTAAAGCACTGTACATACTTTACTTATGAATCTTAGGTCATTCTGCAATTCTGTGCAGTTAATAGTTAGACCATTTCAGCTGGGAAGCACTAAACTATGGTTGAATTCTCTTCTAACTCAAAGATTTATTATTTTTAAGCTTGGAGATAGATAATCACTGTCTTGCATATACTTATTCCTAGTTAAATTAAAAATAAAGTTTCATGCAATTGTTTCCTTTTTTTTTTTGACTGGTCGTATTCAAATAATCAAACTTAATTTATCTTTTAAAAATAGAATTGCATTAACAACGTTCGATAGCACTTCCATTCTATTTGAGAAGCTATAACTCATGAGGAAAATGGACTTCGAGAAGCACTTAGGAAGGAATAGTACAGGAATATAAATCGTATACATGTCCTCCTAGGAAGGCAGTTATGTTTAAAACTCTTACAAATCATGGTTTATAGTAGTTGTTTTAGAACAAGAAATGAGTATATTACTGTACATATATTTTTATGGCTTCATAAAGCTAAGTACTGCTTAAATGTATAAAGGGGTCATTATGTCAACTAAATGACTTTTCTTCCACTAGAGTAGGTTTTAAATATCTGAACTTAGCAAAGACTTGCTAGCTTATCCTTGTCCTGAATGTAGAGATAATTCTGAAAGAGATATTTCAGTGTTTGATCAATCATAATTAAAATAAAAATAAAACATACTCTCCATTTTCCTTTGAGCACCAGCAATTTGAACTTCAGATAATTTTTAAAATGAAAAATTCATAATTACTGACCTGAAAATGTTCCAAGTAGGAGTGAAGAACTGCTCACCAGTTAATGAATCCAATTGAGCTGCTTTCTACCAATTCCTTGCCTCTTAAAAATTTTCTATAATACACTTAGAAGATATAATCTACCAAGTAAATAGCTAAATGATCATCATCTAGGAAGGTCCATATTGACTCTCCTTCCAAATAACTCAGAAGATTTACTTAGAGCTTCTGAACTCTAATCCAGTTCCACTGAACTTAACAAGATCAAACTCCAAATTTGAAAAGATCAACATGCTAGACATCGTTAGAGCTGTAGAGATGACAAAAATGAATTATGTGTAGAGATGACAAAAATGAATTATGTCTTAGTTCATTTCCTCAAAGAGTTTCCAATCAAGACAAGGAGTAAGAAATATATAGATGGCTAGCAAGAATTCAGGTTAGAAGAGAGAGATAAACAAAATGCTCTGGAAGAAGCTAAAGGGAAAAAAAAAAGAAGAAAAAACTTTCCACTGCAGAGAGGTAAGGCAATTAGGGGAAGATTCACAGAGGTGGCTGCATTTCAGTAAATTGGGTTTCAATAGGTTGAAAGGGGCTAAAGAAGAGATATCATAAACTGAGAGCAGAAGTCTTGAGATAGGATACTTCAGACTCATCCTCAGTACTGCTGAATCTTGTGGATTTCCTTCCTGATGACTCATCATGGGTGAGGCATTCCCATATTGCTGAGGCCAGGGGCAAGCTGTGCATAGCGGTAGCAAGACCATAGCTTCTGGGCTCAGACAGATTTAGATTCTAGCTCTGCTACTTACTAGCAGACATGCAGACATGCTACCTGCTGTTTCTGAGCCTCACTTTTCTTATCTGTGTTGTAGGACTAGTAGCACTTACCTTAAAGGGCAGTTAAGAAAATTAATTTTAAAAACTCCATAGAGAGCAAATACTAAAGAAAACAACAAAGAGATATACTAAACAAAAATGGAATCCTAAAAAAAGGGTTCAATTAACCCATAAGAAGGCAAGAAAAGAAACAGAAGAAACAGAAAGAAAACAATAAAAAGATGACAGACTTAAGCTTATAGCTCAAATCTTGAAGCAGTTCAGATGTCCTTCAACAGATGATTGGTTAATTAAACTCTGGTACACATACACCCTGGAATACTACAGACCAGTAAAAAGAAATGAATTTTTAGTACAGGCAACAACCTGAAAGAATCTCAAAGGAATTATGCTGAATGGAAAAAATTCAATCCCAAAGATTACATATTATATGATTTCATGTATATAATATTCTTGAAATGACAAAATTACAAAAATGGAGAACACATTAGTGGTCACCAGGAGTTAAAGATTTATGTTTATAAAAGGACAAGATGAGAGAGCCTTGTGATAGAACTGTTCAATATCTTGAGTGTGGTGGTTGATCCGTGAACACAGGCATGTGATAAAACTGTACAGAACTAAATATACGCACAGACACATAAGTAAAAGTAAAATGGAGTAAATCTGCATAAGACCTTTGGAGTGTTTCAATGTCAAGATCCTCCTCATGATAGTGTGTATCAGTTCTAGAAGATGTTACCATTAGGGGAAACACTATGAAGGATATACAACTGCACGCAAATCGACATTATTTCAAAAGAAAAGTTCAATTAAAACAAAACAAAACTCCATAGACCTTATATTAGTTTGCTAAGGTTGCCATAATAAAATATCACTGACTTGGTGGCTTAAACAGCAGAAATTTATTTTCTCATAGTTCTGGAAGCTAGAAGTCTAAGATCAGATTGTCACTTTGGGTTTCTTCTGAGAATTCTCTCCTTGGCTTTCGGATGGCTGCCTTCTTGCTGTGTCCTCATATGGTCTTTTCTCTGTGTGTGCTCATGTCTGTGTCCAAGTTTCCGTTTCTTGTAAGGACACCAGTCGTATTGCACTGGAGCTCACCTAAAGCCTCATTTTAACTTAGCTAATTATGTAAAAACTTCTCCTCCAAATACGGTTACATTCTAAGGCATTGGGATTTTGGGCTTCAACATTTAAATGGCTGATGGGGTGGGGGAAGGCACAATTCAGTCCACTACAGACTGAAAGCTATAAAAGGCTTTGCAGAAAACATAGGGGGAAACTTCATAATACTAGATTTGGCAATGATTTCTTAGCTATGACACCAAAATCATAGGCAACAAAGGAAAAATAGATGAATTGAACTACATCAAAATTAAAACCTTCTGTGCATCAAAAAGATGCCATATTTATAGCACCATTATTCCTAGTAGCCAAAAAGATGTAAGCAACCCAAACATCCATCAACAGATTAATATAAATAAATAATTTTTTAAAAAATTTGGTATATACATATGACACAACATTATTCAGCCTTAAAAAGGAAGGAAATTCTGACACATACTGAAACATGGATGAACTCTGAGGATATCATGCTAAATGAAATAAGCCAGCCACAAAAGGACAAACACTACATGATTCTACTCAGATGAGTTACTTCAAATAGTCACATTCATAGAGACAGAAAGTAGAATAGTGATTGCCAGGAGCTGGGATAGAGGGGAGAATGTGGAATTATTATTTAATAGGTAAAGTTTCACTTTTGCAAAATGAAAAGAGTTCTATGGATGGTGGTGATTGCTGCACAACAATGTGAATGTATTTAATGTCACTGAATTGTACACTTTTAAATGGTTAAGATATTCCCTCTTCCTCTTTCCTTTTTCTAAATCTTACTTCTTCAACAAGAACCTCAAAGATCTAGTCAGACTAGGTCTTTATCACATAACTTCTTTATTCTGTATGGCTCCAAAACTGAGCAGTTGGTTACAGGCCATTTTATAGTCTTTCCCATTTAGACGTAAGAAAGCTATTTCTTGGTATTAATACATCTCTTTTTATAATATGACAGAAAACCTAATAACCCAAGTATGATAAGTTGTAAGTGTTCCCATCTTGTTGCTTGGATATATTGGCATTAATATTCTTGAGGCAATAAAAATATGGAAGCCACTTATTCCCTCCCCCACCCCCCAGTAAAAATTGCATCTAAAGTAGAATTCTACTTTCTATTATTTTAATGTAAAATATATTGAGTGTTTTTCATATTACATATAAGAGTTAATCTAAACTGATTATAAGGACCTAATGTTCATACATATTAAACAGACTAGACATTTTGCCCAATACAAATTCCTCATTCCTTACCCTTGGATTTCTTGAAGAATATCTTGAACGATGTTAATATATAGTTAAACATTCTATTGTTAAATAAGTTTGGGGATATTGGATAAGCAAAGTTAAACGTTTATTTGTGGCTGAACTTCTCAGATCTCCTATACAATAATTTGTACTTTTTCTCTCCAAGCAGAAAATATAGTAAGTGGGAGTTTCAAAACTTAATTTACCACTCTGACACTTATTATTTTAGGTTCAATCATCTCAGGACTATTAAAACACCTTTTAGGGCAAAGTACAATTTGGAATTGGAATGTATGAGGATGTGACATGCTGCCCATGAGAAAACTGGAAACATATTTATGTTATTTTTTCCTGTAAAAGAGGTGGGAAAGGCAAGCATTGTTTTTCCTTGTTTAAATGAAAATATTCTGTTTGGAGTTGACCCTAGAAAAAATGAGAATGTTAGCATGCTGAAGTGATAACTAGCATTTAACAAGTGTCTGCTGAGCATCAAAGACTTAGTCTTATTACAAACGGATAATAGAATGGTGAAAAAAAGAAGGATGTAGGATTGGGAATGCATTATTTTTCATTTGGATCCAGCTGAATTAATTATTATTATTATAGCTTAAAATAGAGTGAGTAATTTAAGACCAGAGTTTAAAATTGAAAAAAAAAGTAGAGACAATTACATAAGGCCATGATAATTAGAAGATATAACCCTAAAAATACCATTTTCAGTAGTACCTAGGAAAAATCAAACAATATATATGCAAGAATTATTCACAGAAAATTATAAAGCTTTAATGAAACTTTATAGAAAATCTAAATAACTGGTAAAATATCCTATGTTCTAGAATAGAAAGACAATATTATAAAAATGGTGATTTTCCTAATTGATGTGGAGACCCTGTGCAACTCCAGTTGAAGTCCCAGCAGGAATATTTTTAAAAGTTGATAGTATGATTCTAAAATTTATATGGAAGAAAAAGGGCCAAGAATTGCCAAAATTCTTTTAAAGAAGAAAAATGAGAAAGGAAGACTTGTTTTTAATGGATATAAATACTTAAAGCAATAATAATTAATATAATATACTATTGAGGCAAGGGATAGACATATTGATCAGCAGAACTTAGAAAAGATCCAAGTACAAATGGAACTTTAATATATGAAAGAGGTAACATAGACACATTGAAAAAGGAAGGACTATTGAAAAATAGAGCTGACACTTGGTTAGTCATATTGGGGGGGGTGGAGGTGAAATGGCATAGAATTCATGGTATACAACCTAATTAAAATCCACTCTACATGTATTAAGATCAAAAGAAAAATTCTGGACTTCTGAAAGAAATTATACTGTAAAATTTTTCTGATCTTGTACAGGGCAGGCATTCTTAAACAAGATATAAAAAGCTAACCCTAACCAGGAAGGCAAAAAACCTGGTAAATTATTTTACATTAATATCAACAACTATGGTTCATCTAAAGATAAAGTGAAACAAACAAGATACAAACTAGAAGATATTTATAACACATATAACCCAAAGAAGATTAATATCAAGAATATGTAAATCTAATGAGTGATTTGCCAAAAATTAAGAAGTCTTAGAATGCTAAGAAGTGGAGAAGATGGAGATCAAAACAATTTTCCTACATTGCTAGTGGAAGTATAGCTTGATATAGCTTCTTTGAAAAATGATGTGGCATTGTCTATGAAGTTCAAAATTTGTGTACCCCATGACTCAGCCATTCTACTTGGAATTCAACCCTAGGCATTTGGATGTCTGTACAAGAATACTGATAGCAGTACTCTCTGCCACAGTAAAACAACCAATCTGGAAACAGCCCACATGCTCTTGATGAGGGAACAAGGAAATGAATTGTGCTGTACTCACAGAATAGAATATTATACAGCACTGAAAACGCAGTGACCTACAACTAAATGCAGCATTAAGTATGAACTTTAGTATATTAAGTTTGAGTGAAAAAAAGGAATGCCATGAAATTAAAAACAGTATACATAAAAAATGCCCAATATATTCTTCAGGCATGTATACATGTGAGATACAGCTCACTTTTACAAACAAGAAAATAGAAAACACAAATTGCTCAAGAAGGTGCTAAGTGTGACAGGAGGATGAGTGGGTAAGTATGGATCTAGTTTAGGACAGGAATACAAAGGTAAGTATGTAAGTTATTGGTAATATTGTTGTTCCTGGATTGAGTGTTTATATATTTCATTTTTCCTAACTATGAATACATACATACATACGTACATATATACATACATACATGGTCTGCCAATGAACTATTTATATTAGTTCATTTATGATTAATTTAATTTGTGCACCGGATTTAAAATAGAACATTTTTACGTTGTGATGTCCCCACTGTCCCATGGAAGCCATTAGTAGAGTGGAAGTCATTTGGCTTACAGGCAACTCTGGCTCCCAATGTTTAGAGACTTTCTGTTCTGCTTCTACCACACAGAAAAAAAAGGAGGTCTTTGGGAATCCCCAATATAGTTCTGGCATTACAAAGCTTCCTTGATCTGTGTAGAGACAGAATTCTTCTAAATGGCACAGCAAGGTCTTCCTGTGTGATGACGGGGATATTTTAAATGTCACTAAATTTCCTTCTCTTTCAGATAGCTTTATTTTTACAGCTATCACTCTGCATTGTAAACTATCAATCACTAAATCTAACTTTTCCATTTTTCAGATAATGGTCAAACCTATGGAAGTGGGATTGCCTAGAGCAATGACCAAATCACGGAAATGAAAGTCAATAAAAATAGGTCATTTCTGATCTTCGGTCATGCAGAAATCTGTGACTTTCCCCAACCAGTTTAGGACTTCAGTGATCTGAAACAGCAGCAGTGGCTGAAAAGTAAAGTGAATTGTGGTCTTCATGAGTCATCGATGCTAATCACAACTGGTTTTCAGTCAAACTCTAGTGGCATCTCTGGCCTCACTGGAATGCATTAAAATGTTCCTTTTTCTGACAGCATGTATGCTAACTTTCCTTTACACTCACTTTCCACTGGGCAGTTTCCAACCTCAGTGGGTTAGTATTTTAATAGCTACCTTCCTCAGCCAGGAAACAGCTTAAGCTATAATTCATTCAGATTGGTAAAAATAGATCTTTCTGGGGACTACAATCTCCAAGTCAATTGAGGAAAACAACTGAGCAGCAGAAGGATGAAGTGAAAACATAACAGCTAAAGAAGAAAAACAAAGCATTTTGTTTGATTGGGAGATGATTTCTCTCTAACTTTTGCAGTGTCTCTAATAACTTTAAAATAGAAGCAGCTAACTTTTTAAAAAAATTAAAGTATAGTGATTTACAATATTCTATTAGTTTCAGGTATACAGCACAGTGATTCAATATTTTTATAGATTATACTCCATTAAAAGTTATTATAAACTAATGGCTATAACCCCCTGTGCTGTACAATATATCCTTGTTGCTTATCTATTTTACACATAAGTAGTGTTCATCTCTTAATCTCATACTCGTATTTAGCCCCTCCCCCCTTCTCTCTCCTCACTGGTAACTGTTTGTTTTCTATATCTGAGTCTGTTTGTTTTGTTACACATTCATTTGTTCTATTTTTTAGTGCTATATATAAATATGATATCATACAGTATTTGTCTTTCTCTGTCTAACTTATTTCACTAAGCATGCTATTCTCTACGTCTATCCAGTTTGCTGCAAATGGCAGAATATCATTCCTTTTATGGTTGAGTAGTATTCCATTGTGTGTGTGTGTGTGTGTGTGTGTGTGTGTGTGTGTGTGTGTATACACCATTGTGTGTGTACCACTTCTTTATCCATTCATCTGTTGATGGAAATTTTGGTTGCTTCCATATCTTGGCTATTGTAAATAGTGCTGCTATAAACATTGGAACACATGTATCTTTTCAAATTAGTGTTTTCATTGTTTCTGGATATGTACCTAGGAGTAGAATTGCTGTATCATATGGTAGTTTTTAATTTTCTGAGGAACCTCGAAAGTGGCTGCACCAATTTACATTCCCACCAACAGTGTCAGTGTACAAGGGTTTCTGTTTCTCTACATGTTCACCAATATTTGTTATTTGTAGACTTTTTGATGATAGTCATTCTTACAGGAATGAGGTAATATTGTAGTTTTAACTTGCATTTCACTAATAATTAGAAATGTGTTGAGCATATTTTCATGTGCATGTTAGCCATCTGTATGTCTTCTTTGGAAAAATGTCTATTCGGATCTTCTGCCCATTTTATGATTGGATTTTTTATACTGAGTTGTATGAGCTGTTTATATATTTTGAATATTAACAACTTGTTATAATTTAGAAGGGGTTATGATGTATCACATGATTTGCAAAAATCCCTCCCACTCTGAAGGTTGTCTTTTCATTTTGTCAATGGTTTCCTTTGCTGTGCAAAATCTTTTAAGTTTAATTAAGTCTCATTTGTTTATTTTTGCTTTTATTTCTTTTACCCTAGGAGACAGGCCCCCAAAATACTGCTATGATTTATGTCAAAAAGTGTTCTATGTTCTCTTTAGGAGTTTTATGGTCTCAGGTCTTACATTTAGGTCTTTAATCCATTTTGAGTTATTTTTGTATACGGTATGAGGAAATGTTCTAATCTCATTCTTTTCATGTAGCTGCCCAGTTTCCCCAGTACCACTTATTGAAGAGACTGTCTTTCCTCCATTGTATATTTTTACCTCTTTTGTTGTAGATTAATTGACCATAGGTGCGTGGGTTTACTTCTGGGCTTTCTATTCTATTCTATTAATCTGTTCTGTTTTTATGCTGTTACTATGCTCTTTGGATTATGTAGCTTTGTAGTATAGTCTGAAATCAGGGAGCATGATACTTCCAGCTTTGTTCTTTTTTCTCAAGATTGCTTTGGCAATTTGGGATCTTTTGTGGTTCTACGCAAATTTTGCGATTATTTGTTCTACTTCTGTGAAAAATATCATGGGTATTTTGATAGGGATTACATTAAATCTATAGATTGTTTTGGGTAATATGGCCATTTTAACAATATTACTTCTTCCAACCCAAGAGCACATTTCTTTGTATCATCTTTAATTTCCTTCAACAATGTTTTATAGTTCTCAGAGTGTAGGTCTTTCACCTTCTTTGTTAAGTTTATTCTTTAGTATTTTATTCTTTTTGATGAGATTTTAAATGGGATTGCTTTTTGGTTTCTCTTTCTGATAATTCATCATTAGTGTATAGAAAAGCAACAGATTTCTGTATATTAATCTTGCGTCCTGCAACTTTATTGAATTCATATATATTAGTTCTAAGTTTTTTTGCTGGAGATCTTAGGGTTTTCTACATATAACATCATGTCATCTGCAAATAATGACAGTTTTACTTCTCCCCTTATAAATTGAATGCCTTTCATTTCATTTTCTTGTTTGATTACTGTGGATAGGCCTTCCAGTACTGTATTAAGTAAAAATGGTGAGAGTGAGCATCCTTGTCTTGTTCCTAAGTTTAGAGGAAAGGCTTTCAGCTTTTCACCATTGAGTATGATGTTAGCTGTGGGTTTCTCAAAAATGGCCCTTATTGTGGTGAGATATATACCCTCTAAAGCAACTTTGATGAGAGTTTTTACTGTGAATTGATGTTGAATTTTGTCAAATGCTTTTTCTGCTCCACTGACATAACTGCATGATCTTCATCCTTCCTTTTGTTAAAGTGGTGTATCACACTGATTGATTTGGAATACAGAACCATCCTTGAGTCCTGGAATAAATCCCATTTGATATGGTGCATGATCCATTTTATATATTGTTAGTTTTGGTTTGCTAATATTTTGTTGAGGATTTTTGCATCTATATTCATTGCAGATATTTGCCTGTAATTTTCTTCTCTGTAATGTCTTTGTCTGGTTTTAGTATCAAAGTAATGGTGGCCTCATAGAGCAAATCTGGGAGTGTTCCATCCTCTTCAATTTTTTGAAATAGTTTGAGAAGGATAGGTGTTGGCTCGTATTTATATGTTTAGTAGAATTCCCTGTGAAGCCATCTGGTCCTGGACTTTTGTTTGCAGGGAGGTTTTTTAAAAATTATTATTACAAATTCAATTTCACTACTAGTAATCAGTCTGTTCAAATTATCTGTTTCTTCTTGATTCAGTCTTAGCAAGTTTTAGGTTTTTAGAAATTTGTCCATTTCTTCTAGGTTGTCCAATTTGTTGGCATATAAATGTTTGTACTATTTTCATTATTTTTTTGTTATCTCTGTGTTATCAGTTGTTATTTCTTCTCTTTTCATTTCTTATGTTGTTTATTTGGGTCCTCTCTCTTCTCTTCTTGATGAGCCTGGCTAGAGCTTTATCAATTTTGTTTTCCTTTGAAGAGAACCAGCTCTTGGTTTCATTGATCTGTTCTATTTTTTCTGTCTCTATTTTATTTATTTCCTCTCTGATATTTATTATTTCCTTCTTTCTGCTGACTTTGGGCTTGTTCGTCCTTCTTTTCTAATTCCTTTAGATGGTAGGTTATGTTGTTTGAGACTTTTGTTTCTTAACGAAGGCCTGTATCACTATAAAATTTCCCCTAAAACTGCTTTTGCTGAATCCCATAAATTTTGTAAAGTTATGTTTCTATTTTCATTTCTTGAGAGGTATTTTCTAATTTCCTCTTTGATTTTTTTTATTGACCCATTGGTTTTTCAGTAGCATGTTGTTTAGTTTCCATGTGTTTATGCTGTTTCCATTTTTCTTTCTGTAATTTATTTCTAGTTTTATACCATTGGCATCAGAAAAAAAAATGCTTGATATAATTTCTACCCTCTTAAATTTATGAGACTTGTTCTGTGGCCTAACATGGGATATATCCTGGAGAACATTTCATATGCTCTTGAAAAGAATGTGCATTCTGCTGTTTTGGATAGAATGTCCTATAGATATTTATTAAGTCCAAATGGTCTATTGTGTCATTTAAGAGCACTGTTGTAAAAGGCCAGCTTTTAATTTCATTTTAAAGTTATTATCATTTTGGTCTTTTGTTCAAGCTCTAGGAGTGTTATTTTAAAAAAAAACTAAAATGAAACAAAACTAGTACCATGGAGACTAGATAAGAAGGTACTGCCACAGAACATTTAGTCTGATAGGGGAGGTCATTTATTCATTTATTCATTTATTTATCCACCCATTCAATATTTACCATGTATCTTCTGTGCAGAAGGTACTGTTGATATAAATTAATTTGAAATACAATCTTTTTCTTTAAAAAGGGTTTATATCAAATATAATTTAGTTCCCTATGACAAAGATAAATTGAAATTTTAATGTCAATAAAGTATAAAAATTTCACTCTAACATTTTTCAATACATTATTGAAGTTTCAATGTCAAACTATATTGAGAAAGAATTATAGACAGTCTTTTCTTTTTAGGGCTTTTGCTCTGTACTTAAAAATTATATCTATAAATCAAACTGCTCTATATTTCAGAGGATTACTAAAGAAATGAAATCTAGAATATCTTTGTGAGTCAACATTGCTGAAATATGTTTTTAATATTTCTCACTTATGCCACACCATTTTGTACTGTGAATTACCTTTCAGGCCATGAAAACCATTCAAATTGAAATAATGTTCTTAGAGAATGGAAAGACTCAAGATGAGCGCTGTCTAAGTATGATTCCAATTTTATTCTCAAAGAAGATCACATCTTTTGGAAGTGCCCCCATAGAGCCCACATAGATAAAACAGTGACACTTCATTGTGAAGGCAATTACATTTGTCATCTTATTACCAATCTGTTTCTTTATCTTACAAATTCCTTTAAATCCTGTGAAAACCTTATTGCTACTGAAGAATGTGCCTCTTGTCCCCTAAAGTAAAAGAAAATGCAAAACACAGATGCATACAAGAAAGTGTGGGACTCTGACTTTTCACAAATTCAACCCCTTGTTATAATCAAATTTAAGAGATTTACAGGATTTTTTTTAAAGAAGACATAGAGAAAATACTGCTTATAGATACACTAAATGAAAATAATGAGATCACAGGCCATGATGCTCTCACTAGTGACAGTCAATTTTGTTAAAACTTAAAAAAATTTAAATACAGAAGAATGAAATGTGTAAATCAAGTATAAGGAATTAGACCTTAGCAATATCTATCAGGTCTCCCATTTTATTTTCTTTATGTGTCGTACTCAAATTTTGAGTTTACCATCAATTTTATGTGATTAAAGAAATAAAGGAAAGATAAAAACAAACAAAACAAACACTACCAAAAAAATGAGAAAACCCCAAGAGGAAACCAAATACATATAGAAAATTATGAATAAATTAAATACATATATACTGAGTGTTCTGTGTTCAAGATACTATCTTTACTATTACATGGAGATAAAAATATGACAAAGTAAAAATCTCCACCTTCCCAGTTTATATTTCTGTTGAAAGATAAGAGAAACAAACATGTAGAAAGAAAACCCAGAGGATATTGAGTTGGCTGTAATTCCTTCTAAAATTCAAATAAATATTAGAGCCTCCAGTATACTTTCTCAAAAAACTGTAAATTTCTTCCCCTTTATATTCCTTAACAAGATTTGTGCTTATTTGCTGACTTGTATATCTTTAAAAAATATCTATTATCCCTGTTAGGCTGGAAATTCCACAAGGATAATCATCACTATTTGGCTAGCCCATATTTTCTCAGAACCTACCATAATATCTAGCACATGAAAGCACTTAATACATTTTTTTAATGAATGAGTAAATAAGTGAATTCTAGAGGAATAATTACAGTAGATTTAATTTATTTGAAGAAATGCTATGTAATAATAAAATATAACCATAATAATGCTGAATCATAATCATGTTGAAAATAGACAATAACATTTAGGGAAAAAATAAAACAGTGGTAGAAAACTGAACAAAAAGTAAAAGATGCTTATAAAGAGGAAACGTATAAAATGTGTCCTAAAGTTTGTGCTTGGAAAAATATGAATTAATTTTTTTTATTCTTTTCTATATTTTTCAAAGTTACTAAAATTACCAAGTTTCCATTTCAGATAATGAATTACAAAAAGATACATTAAATGGTGTTGACAACTAGGTCTATCATAGAGTTTGGGGGAGATTTTAATGAGATTGTAAATGGATTAAAGGAAATTATAGCTAAAGAGATTATAATCCTCATATGTTAACTCTATCCTCTAGGGGAAATGCATGAGATTGGACCTGACTCCAGATGGTACAGGACCTTCAATATTAGGGGTTAAGACTATTTTTTTTAAGGCTTTTATTTTAATAGTCTTAAAAACCTATAAGCACCTAGTCATTTTTTTAAGTAAAGTTCAACCCATAAGGAAAATTAGAATTAATTCACAGGCCATTTGATTTGGATTTATTTAATAGGCAAGTCTGAATTTTTCACTCAACACCTAATGAAGTTATTCTCAATAGTTGTAAAAGTTCAAATAACAGAATTACCATTCTTATATTCTCATACCCAGTGTCCTTATTTCCCTGAGGAAACCAAAAAAAACAGCACATGCACTCAAATTCTAAAAAAATTAATAAGACTAGCTAGGAATAAAATACCAAGAACAATTAGCTAGTGCTCCTCTTTCTTCCATCACTATATTATGAAAAATTTCAAACATACCACAAACTTGAAATTATTTTACAGTAAACACCAATACACCTACATTTATCCTTGCTATTAACATTTTACTTTATCATCTATCCCATCTATTTAGCGATCCTTCTAAAATCCATCAATCTAACAAATCTTATTTTTTGATATATTTCAAAGCAAATGTCACACTTCTCTGTACATACTGCAACATACATTGTTAACCAGGATAAAATATTTGTATATTCTTTTTATATAAAACTTATTTACAATAAAGTGGGCAAATCTTAGGTGTAAATTTGTTCCTTTATGACAAAAAATACACTCGTGTAAACTATATCCCTGTTACCATGACCCTTAATCCTTTTCCAGTCAATTTTCACCTCCCTTCCCTGAGGGATATATTGTTCTGACTTCTTTATGCCATAGATTAGTTTTGCCCATTCTAGAATTTTATATAAATGTAATGGTGCAGTATGTACTCTTTGGGGTAAGGCTGCATCCACTCAGCATAATAGTTTTGAGAATCATTCATATTTTTATGTATAAGCAACATATTCTTTTTTATTGCCAATTAGTATTCTACTATACGAATATACTATGGTTGGTTAACTCATTCTCCTGTTGTTAGATCCTGAACTATTTCCAGTTTGTAGCTCTTATGAATAAAGTTGGCATTGGAGTTGGTTTATTAGAACTACACTGATGATGATTTTTAATAACTAAGTGGACTCCAGTGGTTTGATTTTTCAAGCAACAGACATGAGGCAAATGCACTAAAGAATGGTTATAGGAAAGAATGCATGGAGAGGCATAAATCCTTTTGGGAAAATCTTCCTTATCTGACATGTTCAGAAGAGACAGTATAGATCAGGCAACAGTTATCTGAATCTAAGAACATAAATCCTTCCAGCCCCCACTTATTGTTCTCTGGGAGGATTTTGACAGAAAGAACAAAATCAAACAAACTAATAACAACAACAACAACAACAACAACAACAACAACAACAACAACAACAACAACAACAATAAAGCTGTTGAATATTTGAGATTGTGGAACAGCAATCCTTGAGATACACAACATCCAACTTCATATGTGTACTGCTGTCAAGGCGAGGGTTTTCCAAGAAGGTATCCTGAGTGCAAGGTGTTTCCTATCATTGAGACACTCAAACTCCTGGCTTTGGACAGACCTTTTAAAACGAATTACCAAAAAACCGCAAAGAATCTTGGCCACTTTGTTGGGGAGCTTTGGGGTCCTTTTGATGTCTGCTTTTGGCATGCCAAAGGGTAATTCACACAAAGATAAAAAGCATTCACGGCACTAAAAGGCTATTCTTAATAGATTAAAGCTTCCTAGCTGGTTCAATGACAAAGGTCTTTCAATACGTATTTTCTTTCTCCTCGAGAGTAAATATGCAATCATCCTGTGTAAATAATAAGAGAAAACTACACCAGTAGAAATGAAGCCACAGAGTTTTATGATTTAAAGGCAAATGAAACAGAATGAGGTAAAATGAAATGCCTAAGATCAGAGGAAGAGAATATATGTTTTCCTAGAAGAAATTTAATTTCTTATCCCCAATATTCTTTTGTTCAAATTTTTAAACATTGGCTGTCTTTCCCATAGGCTCCTATTTTGTCAGTGACCTAGGTGTTATTTACTCCACAGCACACTCTCCTTCCACCTTGACTTCTTTCTGACAAGGTTATCACCAAAAAGGAAGTGCAAATATTCTCTCATCTTGCAGGGAGATGTAAGGCAACACTGGAGGGTGTTATTAGAGATCCAAGAAAGAAAGATCCAAGTATAGTCACAACCTTTAAGAAATTTATGGTGTAGTTCAGACTAAATTATTACAGGTGGGACCCCAAGAAATGTGAAGAAGGCTGAATAAGAGCAGGTGAAAAAGATAAAGCATAAACTTTAAGTAGGGTCAGAGGAAAGTCAGACCCAAGGAACTGATTAGACTTAGAACAGGCCTTAGAGACCTGATCTGACAAGGCAGAGAAAGTAGGGCTGGGGAACTGGGTGGGGGAGCATGGGAGAAGAAATCAAGGTAAAGGCTGCAGAGAAAGGACAGTGAATAAGAGGATAACAACCTTTGGCTATAGTATTTTCTGCTGTTCCCATGTACTCTGGAGATTAGATATTAAAACAGGTGCAAAATATTCGTTTGTAGGGATCATTGGGTAGTTTATTAACTTGGACATTCATTTTGATCTTTGTACTATATCCCTCAACAGAATTTTACAGCCTTTGAATAATTAAGCATTTAAGCAATGTTTATTTCTGAAAGACACTGACACCTCTGAGGATATTAAACTTAGAATTTCTTGTTAAATAAATGTCTGAAATGTTTGGATTTCACTTTTTTAGATGCAGAGAGTAGCTCTACTGTTGACATAGGAATTTTTTCCTCAACAATTTTTCCATTAAGGAATTTACAAAAGTAAAAGAGTTATGTTTGCTTTTACCTGAAAAATGGTTGTATGGATATCTTGAACGTTATCCTCTGAGCTCCCTGACCCTATTTTCGTCTGAAATAGACTTTCTTATACATAATTCAAAATGAAAGGGCAAGGAAATGGATAAGGAAGAAGAATAAAAATTGAACAACTCTTTTAGGACAAAGTCTGAATTATTTCTTTAAATTTGTTATTGCTATTGAGCATACTCTATTAAATCAGTTATTAAATATGATCAAATATGGATCTTTATAAAGTTATTAAAATTTTTACTATCCCTTTAGATTTTTTATATCTTTTGGGTTTTTTGTTTGTTTGTTTAGGCAGTTGTCAAAAAAAACTTAACTATTCTTCAAAAGTTTGTTTTTAATGTTTGACAATATTAGTACGTGACCAGAAAAGAACATACGAAGCACTATATTGAAAAGGAATACCTGTTAGTATTTGCAGAAGTAAAACTAACTCTCTCTCCTTTCCCTGCTAAGTCCAAGTTCTTCCTCTAATTTCTTATGTTTACTCCAGTAATTTAGATAGCCTAACTGGATCTCAGGTTTTTTAATCTGAAAGATAAAGAGTTTTATTTTACTACATAATCTCTTTGTTTCCTCTTAGTGTTAATATTTACTTTAAATGATCATCTAAATTATTAAAGAACTGATCATAAAGTCAGAGGATTAAATACCATGAGGTCATAAAGCAATAATTACAGAGCAACTTCATAAAAATGAAAAAATACAAAGGAATTGGTATAGTATTTTAATTTTTAAAATATTTTGCTGTGATTATAAAATGAGAGACCAAAACTATATTGGTTAATCTATTTAAATTTTTTCATATCAAATTTTAAATTTGTTAACATAACAAATAAGATGGTATTAGAGTACTTAAATAGAATGAATTCCTTCCTAAAGTTCCCTAACGTTAATTGCTCTTATTTGGGGTTAGAAAAAAAAAAAAGACACTGCCAGTTGGGCATATTCCTATGGTTATTTTTTCCTGAGACAAAAATATGACATCTTTTATAATCTGAATATCTCTTATTCCTAGTGCTTCACAGGGACAAAGTCTCCCTGGACTATGTCTTTCTCACTTACAGAAAGTAAAAAACATAATAAAAATAAATAATAAAAAAATATGAAGAGTCTTGCTGAAATCGTCTAGATTTATATAATTTCTTGCTGCCAGGACTAGGAAGGGCCATATTACCTATTTCCAAAAGTCAACAGCCCAGGACAGACGTGGAAAGACTATGTGCCTAACTCAACGTTCACTTACATTTTACTTGGATTTTGAGGTGCACATTGTGAGGTGTGATCAAAATTACTCTTCAGGAGTGAAATACTTAGTCCCCTAAAACCCAAAAGTGCTACTAGAAGATGGCCCCTGTGGTCTACTCTTCTTGGGAATTTCCTTGGCCAGAGACAACTCCCTCACCCAAGGCAACACTTCCTTCCAGGAAAGCCCATACACGATGGCTCGTTAATGCAGAGACATAAATGCTTGGCCCCCCACCCTCACTACAACTCAGGATGATTCTAAAGGGCCATCCCGGCTTGAGGGCTGACCAGGTAGTCAGTTGAGGCTTTCAATGGGGGTTCACCAGAGTTCAACTTCTCCCTCTGCCCAATCCTGCTTTCATCCCCTCCCTTATCAGGTGCTGATCCTAAGAGCACTCCTAAATTAACGTGCTACATGCTAATACCCATCTCAGTGTCTGCTTCCTGGGAAACTCAGCCTATGACAGAGGACGGCCCACATTAAAGTAGTATAAGAAAACAAATGCTATTATGTTTAGGGGGGTGGGTAGCCTAGAGGGCAATAGGCACTCCATTATTGTTTCCTCAAGGAGTACAGACAGCCCGTGGGACAAGTTAGCAGTACAAATGCTCACCATTGGTGAACTGGGATGCTCTGTCAGTGGAGAATATGGTAGCTGGTGTGGTTCATAGATACAGAGAAAGCAGTAACTATGGGGACAATGGAGTTAAATGGCTATTGTTAAACTCAGTGGAAGTTGGGAAAGATGACAAAAAGCTGAGAGGGATTAATCAGCAATTAAAATCTAAGTGTGAAAGCCAGATAGCCTATAAAGAGGCTCACGTTTTCTGAAGTGAGATAGTAGAAAATGCTGAGGCCCAGGCCCAGGACTTAATTCTCAGAGTAGTCAAGCTCCAAAAAAGGTTAAAGTTACAGGTCTCTATGCTGTGTTCAGAGTCCTGTTTGGGAAAGAATGGAAGCCTGCACATGGAATGGTCACATCTGCGTTGATGCACATGAAATCCTGATTCCCTAGATTCCTCTGGACTCACTGAGCATTGAGAAGTGGCTCACTTCTCTCTAATAAAGGCTATTATTTCCCCCTCCCTTGAAAGATAACATTTCACTGCCCTCTCCCCACCTGGCCTTAGGATCTTCCTTAGCCTCCCTTCCTGGCTGCCAGGCCAGTAACTAGGATTATGTCCCGATATAACCTGGCTAGAGATATTCTGAGTCACCTAAGGAAGGAAAGGATGAAAGAGCTTCAGAACTAGCCATTATGTATCAGCAGGAGCTGGGAGATTACTCATGGGTCTGGATTATGATGGACTGAATTGGGAACACACACTCTTCTGGAATACAAAATCTTACACCCTAGATAGGATATCGGGAAATGGAACATACATCTAGGTAACTTTTAGAAACATGAAAAAAAGTGATGGCTCACATTAAGATGGAAATTCCAGAGCTGCCATGATAGATGATGAAAGAAGGGGTTTAAAGGCCCAGAGACTATTCTAAATGCACGGGAAAATATTTACTTTCAAAATGGACATCTAAAATCTTCTGGATTTTAAAGGAGTCCTGGAAAAATTCCTTTATGTATGTTGCTTTCTATATTATTTTAAACTCCTGTCCCCTACTCACAAAACAAGGTGATTCTTCATAACATTACAAATACAGAAATATTTCTATTTCTATTATCTCTTTCACCTTTTTGTTTTCCTAACAGGACCATGAGCTTCTCAGTTGAGTGGTTTTTTGGGACCGAACCTGCCCTCTTCTCCACAAGTAGTTCTGATTGAATCAAATAGCCTACATCTTTGATACTAGAGAGAGTTTGATTCAAGGACACATGACTAGAGTCAGGCCAGTTAGGATTACTCATGACTTTTACCTAGAGAACAGGGAGTTTATGGTCACCTTCAAGAGCATGGATTTTGATGTTAAATAGACTCAGATTCAATTCGTGGCTCCAATATTTATTATTTGTGTGATACTTTATAGGTCACTCAATTTCTTAAAGTCACTTTCCTCCTATGTGTGATAGTTAATAATAACTACCACATGCGATTATTAGTGAATGTGAAGAAAGAGTACATTACAGGTTGTTAACAAAATGGTTAAAACATCCAAAATGGTTAATAGCTGTTAGCTTTTAACTGCAGTGCAAAAAAAGAAGTCCAAGGGAGACTCCTATATTCCGAATCAATACCACTGATTAGAACCACCATGAGACATGAGCAAGTCAGGTGCTGCACTAGAACCCATGCCTCAGGGTACTCATGCTTTTGAATGCCTTCCTCAAATATTTTTGAGTCGCCCTCTATTACGCTTGGGACCAGCTCCAGCTTGCAGTGCTAACTGGTTGGGGTTCTCTGAAGCCCAGACCTGATGGACATGATCCTGGTTGTCGAGATGTACCAAACTCGAAATTTTCAAAGTCGCTCTCCAGTGGCTGGCACTGTCTAGGGCCTGCAGTGCAGTATGGATTAGGTGCTCCAAGCCTAGAACAGTTTCCTATTTCTTCCTTTTAGGACATTCTTACCTCTCTACCTTGGATATGGAGTTGCCAAGATATCCTGAGGAACATTGCAAATTGTGCCTATAGTTGAGGAAGGTGTCCTGATAGGCAAATTCCTCCCATTGGCTGGTGAGGTATTTCTTTCATGGGATCATGCAAGACCAGTAAACCAAAATAGTTCTGACATGCTGATTTGGGGTGATCACTTATGTTAGACACTGGATTTGTTCAGAACTTGCAGCTACCAGTGGTCCATTTCTGACCTTTAGGCTTGAGCCCTGTGTGTAGATGTGTCAGCTGGTTCTCACCCATGTATGTTCCCACTGCAGTGCTATCTCTGGTCTATGGCACTGAACAGTAGTGGTGGAATCCTTTACAACATGGTAGAATCCTTTATCCCTCATTGCTAGGACCTCTGCAGGTTCTGTACCAGCTCCACCTGTCTCCTCCAGGGGCTTTTGAGACTGGTGCTCCTCAATGCCAGCGCAGCCTTCTGATTGATGTGGTAACACTGCACTCTCCTGGGTCACTCTTAAGCTGTAGTGTTTGAAGGATGGACATTCTTTATGCAAGTGGGACTCCTCTTCTCACTCACATGGGCCCCTCATCTATCTTCTTTGCTGGTGATGGTACGTGAAAGGCTAGGGTGTAATCAATAATGAAAGAGATAACACTCTAGGAATGCAGATATTACAGACTAAAGAGTTCAAGAGAAGACACAGAAGATGTGCTGTGCAATTTCTATACTACAGATTGCTGAATGATGAATTTAACATGATCAGGATATGAATTACCATTCACATTTCAGGATATCCTGGGTAAGACTTACACATCTGGTTATCTTCAAAGAAGCAGAGTAATAACTTTAGAAACAATCAATAAGAGTCAATATTCACAAGTGGCACAATGGTTGATTTAGCACCACACGTGAAAACGCAACCAGCATTTTAAAAATTGTATTAAAGATCTGGAGACGTAAGAATATCTTTATTATTTCAATACAAAAAAGTTAGGAAAAACTGTGCCATCATGAGCAGCAAAAGTTTTGCTCTTTTTTCTCATAGAGGGAGATACAAAATTAGCCAGTAACAGCACATCTCATAGTAGTAATGAATGGATTTGATAATAAAGAGATGGTCTTTAGACCTGAACAAGAAGAGGTGGTGGCTGGGCACTATGAAGAATCTTGAAGTGCACTTATTGTACAGTAACTGCGTATGTAAGTACCTCTTCTCTACTCTTTATTTAAATTCATTATTGAATCACGGCGCCCCAGATGGGCCCTTGAGTTTTATAACACATAGTTTAATCAAGTTGTTTTTATAGACAGGAGAAGCGCCTCAAGTTTTTGCTCCAGCCTCAACTCATGTTACTGGTGCTCTGCTGGTGCATCTAGTCATGCAGGCTGTACAAAAGAATTACAGACAGCTGCATTCTCATGGGCTTTAAGGAGAATGACACCAGACTGTGCAATGGAGACAGAATTTTAATGCCATTTCCATCTTGTAATGCCTTCTCTAGCCCCCTGTTCTGCATTTCTTCCCACCCTTAGATTTTTCTTCCTCTTTTAAGATGTTTTTTCCTTAACTTTTGAATATTCTAAAAGAACACTGTCTTACCTCTTCCCCACAATCACTACAGTCAAAAGCCCAACAATTCAACCTAAGTTATGGATCCCAAATCCATTCCATCCTGTCCATTTTCTTCAGTAATGACCAGGTTATTTAAATAAGCTCTTCCCCTACCTTTGTCTCTCCCCAACCCCAACTCTTACATGAAGGACCATATTGCCCTCAAGTAACCAGTATATAATGGATACCCTTGTTCTCCAAAGTATTCAGGATAAAATTTGCACCCCTCAGTAAAGTACACAGGACCTTCTATAATCGCACCTTAACCTCTATTTACTGTTCAATTTCTTAATGTTTATACCATGGTCTTGATCATGATTCCTATGATCATCCTCTGAAAGAAAATAAGCCTTAAGTGTTTTGTACATGCTGACCCTTTCTCCTTAGAAAGTCTTTCCTCACATTGTCTATACGGCAAGGTTTATCCTTGTAAGACACAGCTGAAAAAAATTTTTCCTGTGATGATTTACCAGGCTCTTCTGGGCAAGTTTAACAGCTCCCTCCACCATGCCTCCTACTATTATGCATTTATCACATTACACTTGGAATTACCTGCTTGTATTTCTGTCATTGTGCTAGACGATGAGCTTCCTGAAGCCTGAGATTATATTTTATTCATATCTGTACTCACAGTGCATGAGGAATGGGTGCTTATTAAATACATATATTAATGAGTGAATAAATACCCCAGGATTCTCTCATGCATTTACCATAATCCCTTTTTTTTTTTTTTTGCAATTTATGTATCTTGATTGATATTACCTGTATGTTGAGACATTATTGTATTTATTTTTTTTGGTTCTTTGTCCCTGGTTTCCTTTAGCCCTTTGAGCATATTTAAGACAGTTGTTTTAAAGTCTTTGTCTCATAAATCCAATTTCCAGGCTTCCTCAGGGACAGTTTTTGTCAATTTCTTTTTTTATTTCAAATGAATGGATTATATTTCTCTGTTTCTTTATATCAATTGCAATTTTGTATTGAAAATTGAACATTTTGCATATATTACAAAGTGGTAATTGTGAAAATCAGATTCTCCCCCATTGCCAGGTTTTGCTGTTGTGACTTATTATGAGCTATAAATCATCCATTTTTCAGTGACTTTTCAAACTATTTTTACAAAAAACTATATTCTTTGATGCATGTGGTCACTGAAATCTCTTTTCCACTATCTCAATGTTATCTCAGGCGGGCAGTGAACTGTCAGAGATTTCTTTATTTCTATTTTTATATAATTTATTTAAGCTAAAACCAAAAACCGAAAAGACAGTTCACTCATTCTCTCACCATCCCCTCACAGCCTGCCTCTTCTACCCACCAATCTTTTCTCTGTATCTATGAGCTTGGTTTTGCTTTTTTTTTTAGATCCCACAAATTTTTTTTGCAGAAACATAGTTTTCTAGTCAAGTTTACAGTACACTTGTAACTACAGGTACTACAGACATAACTCATTATTTTCAAAATTAATCATCAAAAGTTATTAATATATAACAAAAGATATATATGAAAGTTGGAAGAGACAAAATGACTAAATATTTTATAAAATTATTTAAATCAAATACTTTTTAATTATGGCTATTTTTGAAAGTCAGTTTTCTGTCATTTAACCTGCCTTACTTGATCCTACCCATATTGCTAAGTAATTGAGTTGAAAGGACTGAGGCTTATGAAAGGAAACCCATAAGCAGAGAAGGAATCTAAATTATAGACAAAAAGATTTGGTTATGGATGGAGAAACCTTGGATCTGTGCCACCAAAAATCTGCTAGCCAGGTGGATGGGGGTGGAATATAAAAATAAACATAAACCCAAAACACCCAAATAACTTTCCACCCAAAATGGGCCTACAAAGTGAACATTACAAAATACAACAAGAAATCTAATGATAAGAAAGACAGCATTCACACCAATTAGGATGGCTATATTACCCAAAAACAAAAACAAAAAATAAAAAACCAGAAAACAACAATCATTAGCAAAGGTATGGAGAGAATGGGACACTAATGAATTGCTGTTGGGAATGTAAAATAGTGCAACCACTTTGGGAAACAGTATGGCATTTCCTCAAAAAATTAAAACTAGAATTACTCTATGATCCAGCAATTCCACTTCTGGGTAAATATGCTGAAAAGAATTGAAAACGGATTCAAACAGGTATTTGTATACACATGTTCATAGCAGCATTATTCACAACACCTAAGAGTGGAAGCAATCCAAGTGTCCGTTGACATTTAAATAGATTTTAAAAATACATATATATATACACACACATACATATATACATACTATATATGTGTATATATATTTAAATATATATATACAAACACAAACACAACATATATATATGTTGTATATATATGTATATATATGTATATACACACACACAAACACTGTACAATTACATGTATATGAGGTACTGGGCTGGTAAATTTATAGAGACAGAATGTAGACTGGTGGTTGCCAGGAGCTGGATGGAAGGGTCAAGGGGGAATTAGTATTTTATGGCTGAGGAGTTTCACTTGGGGAAGAAAAAACAAAGCTGTAGAGACGAATGGTAGTCATGGTTGTATAACAATGTGAACATACTTAATGCCCCTGAACTGTACACTTAAAAATGGTTAAAATGGTAAATATCATGGTTTGTACATCTTGCCATGACAAAAAAGGAAAAGCATACAAAATTAAATAGAGTAATATTACTATTCCAGGTAAAATATTTAAGTATCTTTAGCATAAAGTCTAAAATAAGTCTAATGAAAATGCTGACACAAATGTCAGATAGGAATATACTGTATTTGGATATGGAATGATGTTGATAGGATCCAAGGTCTGTAATTTCATGATAGATAGATAGATAGATAGATAGATAGATAGATAGATAGATAGATAGATAGAAAGATAGAAGAAGGAAGGAAGGAAGGAAGGAAGGAAGAAGGAAAGGCAAGGAAGGAAGAAAGAAAGAAAGAACAGAAAGAAAGAAAAGAAAGAAAGAAAGAAGAAAGAAAGAAAGAAAGAAAGAAAGAAAGAAAGAAAGAAAGAAAGAAAGATAGAAAGAAAGAAAGAAAGAATTTCCCTCCCAAATATATCACTTCATTGCCACAAAATGGCCGCTGCATTTCTAGAATCATTTCCACACTGAATGCAAGAAGGCAGGAACAGACTTTCCTAATGAGACTTTCCATTTTAACTAGAAAGGGAAGGCCTACTTAAATACTGTCCTGATATACTTCTCTCTCCATGACTAATACAAATGGCCAATTTTACATTATTCACCAGCCAAAGAGAATGCAATTATCCCAAACTGGTTTAGATTAATCACAATTTGTAACCTGAAGATGGAAAGGGGCCTAACCCTCTCCCCTCTGCCCTCTGCTTCTCACTTTCTGGAAAAATCAAGGTTATGTTTGCATTTAAGGAAAGGGGAAATGGCTCTTGGGTATGTGATGGAGTCTGAAACATTTAGCAGAAAGAAAAATGAACCCAAAAGAAAGTTGTGGGAGACAAGAAGTGAGCAGACACTGATAAAGTATATTGGTAAATCAAATTTTTGTTATTAAAAAATCTACTTTGTAAGTTTGTTTATAAAATGAATAATAGCTGAATTGCTTTGTAATAGAGTAATAAGTGACACTAACTGGTTAAGTTAAAATATGACAGGGTCTTTTTCATCTTCAGGAGAGACTGAAATATTGAATCAAAAGACTTTGTTAAAAAAACATGTAGTTAATATGTTTTCTAAGAATTTAAGAATGGAATCTACCAATTCCAAATTAGCAAAGAAAAACCAAACAAGGCTGTTTTTAGAAAACTTGATCACTCCAAAGCCCTAACAACAGAAAAAAAAAAAAAAAAGAAAGAAAGAACAAAAAGGAAAACATAAGAGGAAATTTGCCAATTAAAAAGTAGAGATTATCAGTTTGAATAAACATAAAAATTCACTTTAGTCATCCATAAGAGAGAAAAAGTTGAAAAGAATAAAGCCACACTTGTTTTCTGCTCTCGATCTGAAAATGTTAAATATTGTTGAAACATTTTTATAGAATTTGCTCTAATAGCATGCTCCTTGAAATCCCACCCTCTCCTGAAATATGTGTTCGACCTTTCTTTATCTTTGTACGACTTCTATTCATATGAATGCGTCCCTGAACAATATATTTATCATTTTTATATCATTTTATATTTTTAAACTTAATATGATTGGGAATACAGTATCTAATCTTCTGCAACATTCTGCTTCAACATTGTATTTGTGAGATTTATACATGTGGATTTTTTTCATTGTTGTTGATGAGTAGTGTTCTATTGTTTAAATAAACAATTCTTCACGTTGGTTACTTAGGGGGTTTTCCCCCAAATTTTTGTAATTACAAACAATGCTGCTATAAGTTTTCTTCTACAAATCTCCTTGCTCACATATGTAAGTCATTTGGGCTATATACCAAAGAGTGAAATTGCTGGTTTATGAGACATGTTTACATATTCAACTTTACTAGATGTTATAGAATTGCTCCAATTTGGAGGTCTTGGATTGTATTCCCACCACCAGGAATGAGAATTCCCATTAACTTACATTCCCATTAATTTGATATTGCAAGACTGCTTAGTTTTTACCAATCTTATTGGTATGAAGTTGTTTCTGGTTGTGATTTTAATTTGCATTTTCCTGCATTTCAATGAGTTTGAGCATAATTTATGCTGTTTATTGGCCAGTTGGTTTTCCTATTTTATGAATTTCCTTTTCATGCCCTTTGTCCATTTTCCCTTTGGTTTGTGTCTGTATATGTTTTCTTAATTAGTAGAAGTTCACCATATATTCTGCACAATAAGTATTTGTGGAATACATGCATTTCGAATAACTTCTCCCAGTTACCTTTTCACTTTCATTGTACAGTCTTTTGAGGAACAAAACTTCTTAATATTAGCATCACCTAGTTTGTTAATCTTTCCTTGAATAGATATTCCTTTAGAGTTTTAAAATTCTTCCTTAGATCAAGATCATGAAGAGAGTTTGCCACATTTTCTTTAAGATGGTTGAAATTTTGGTGTTCTACATTTAGTTTCTTTAAAACACCTGGAGCAATGACCAATGTGGAGTCCTTACTCTGGCAGATATTATGTGCACAGAAGCAAGGCTTTCGGCAGCAATTCCTTTGGGGAACAGGCTTCTCCAACATCTTTCTGATCTGAGTTCAGGACACTGCAGCTCTTGGCGTCTGCTCTCTACCTCCTTATGCAGGGCTGCTTCCTGGGGCAAGCATGATTCTGGAGCTCTTGGTTATTGCTCATGTATTTTGTTGCCGCATAAACCTATATCCCTTTTCTCCCTCAGCCTCTAGTAATCAACCACTCTGAAGGTGGCACCTTCTTTTCTCAGGGCTACTCTATTGTACTATCCTTTTAAGAAAGATTTACTCAGTGATTTCCCAGTCCTTTTCTGATCTTGCCTATAATGTGACCCATCTATCTAGAAGTTTCATTTACCAAATAAATAAAAAGAGAAGAAAATAAACGTACTAGTTTAAACTCTGGGTTAGACTAATGTGCTTTTACTCTACAACCATGGATGCTTTGGCCAGCCAATAAATAAATATTACTTACACTCAGCCAATTTAAATTTTAATGGCTCTGATTTTCTAACTTTATCTACCAATATATATAAATGTTAATGTAGGCATAAATCCCTGTTAAAATGTTGAGTTTCATCTTTATAATTCAATTTGGCTATTGATAGTACAAAATAAAGCTCCTAATTTGAGCTCCCCTCAAACTGATATGTTTTCCTGGTCTATCCTATGTACTAGTAGTTCAGTTCTGGGGTTCCCTCTATCCCCTCACATAACTCCATCACATTCTGAGGAGTCCTCCTATGTCGGGGCTTTGTGCAATGAACACAGAGGTTGATGTGGCTGTGGACACCCTTCTTTGAACCCTGTCTGACTCTGTTATCTCATCTAATAAGTTTATATTATACTATGAATTCTTCAACTTCTGTCATCAGGAGGTCTTTACCAGAAAAAGGTGGATGAAAAGAGTTCTGAGGAGTGAAAATTATTCCAAACTGTGCTCAAGCAGGAAATTGTAACTGGTGTTTGACAGGGTCTGGCGGTAAAAGACGAGCCTCAAATAGACCTTACTGACGTTCTTCATTCTTAAGTCAAGGCCACGTTGTTCAGGGCCAAACAGCTAACTGGAAATGCTGGGATCCAAATCCCTGGTTTTACCAAGTTGAGTCAGTTCAGCACAACTAATGCCTTTTATAATCAACCAGGTTGTGCACCAGGAGCAGAGTGAAAAGGGACCTGACAAGGATGATGCTGATGTAGAACTGGAGGCTCTTGAAGGACATGACAGGAGGCCTAGGGAAAGGGACTTGAAAAATTCCGCAACTCTTTTCACTCAAATGACGAAAATATCAAGTGTTTTAGAGGGTGAAGAGTCAAAGATGTGAAACTCTGTGATAAATGCAGCAAGCTGATGTTCAGTGCACTCTAGGTACTTACAAGTAAGAGAATAAGGAAAATTTATACAATTTAGGAACATCTGCTATGAGGGGAAATACACTGTGTTCACTTTCTGTTTTCCCCATCCTTTGCATCTCTTACAGTTCAGTTTTACTCATTAGATTCCAGGAAGCAGAAAAGAAATTAAAGTTGGGTGGAGGCGTTTGGAAGGCAATTTCATAAGGGATTCACAAGGAATCATGTATAAAAAAGTACTGCTCCAGAAGAGGCAGGATAGAAACTAAAGCTGTTTTCTTAATTGGCCTGGAGAAATCTCTTAGAACCCAGAGGAACTTTCTAGAATTATAGATAAAAGACATTTAGTTCTGTTACTGCATCTGTGAGGATAATATTTGATGAGGTGATAATAGATGTAGGGGAGAAAAGGGATGGTTTTATGTAAAATAAATAAAAATGATGTTGAACAGTGAACTAACTCTCAGGAAGTAAATGCTTAGTCATACTGAAAACATGTCTGAATCTTCAGAAGATTTTGGATTATAAACTGATGTAGGATTAACACCTTGAGCAATGAGGGGATAATTTACAATCTCTTGATGGAGCTAAATCTTCAATGAAGGCAAATTGATGCCAGATAAAAAAACAAAGAGCTGTTTAGTGATTGTGGCAGCATATTAAAAATACATATGATTATTTAAATGAATAGAAAATAAAGCAGATCAAAAGAGTGATAAATATAAATGTTAATTACTTAATAATTTATAAATATTTGGATTTAATAAACAGTTAAGATGTACTAATTCTCTATAACTTACAATTTTTAAAAATCTCTCTACAGCATACACACAACATATGCTCTGTAAGAAATACACATTTACTTAAATTTTTCTTCTTATGTTAGGTAGAGAGAAGCCCCTTTCAGACAAAAACAGCTGCTTATACATATGCAGCTAATTCAGGTAATAGTTACAAAACATGTTCAAGGCAGATAGGATTAATTTACTACTAAGGTGTTTCTCCATGACAAGGGAGACATTCTTACAAGGATTATCAAACTCATTTTCTCTTTTCATTGTTTGAAAAATCAAAAGATCAAAAACCTATTACATGCAGCCTTGGTTCAATTTGTGCTTCAACTGGTCCACAAGACATTTTTTAGAGATCAAATTATTGAAAATGGAGAAACATACTGCAAATGAATAACACTTTTTCCATAAAGGAAAAAAAATCTCTCAAATGTCTGGTATGATGTTCTGTACTCTCAAAGCAGATATATCATGCTTCATAGGTATACGTTCTATTAAACTTGAATTTAAATTAAGTTCAAGTATATGAACTCTACTTTCTGATTTTTATGATAAAAATTAAGCATATTACTGGGGACATATTATCCTAGGTGAAATTTGATTCTTTATAAGCAAAGAAGAAATTTAGAAAGTGCACTAGGCAATTATATATAAACTAACTCTGACGGCGCTATGGAAAAGTTTATCACTTTCCCTACATTCTCCTCAATCTTTCACAAGCATTTTTTTTTCCTGGCAAAGACTGTGAACACACAGTCACTAACTGAAACATAAGTCATTTCTTTTTTCTTTAATATATGTTCTATTTTTTTAATAAGTGGTATAGTTAAATAAAGGAATGCTTTAAACACTCATGAGGTCAAACTCTATACAGCTTTTGACTAAAACCCCTTGTGAGTTTAAAGTCACTTTTCATAGTAAGGTCAAAAAATGACAAACATTACTAAATCCCTCAACTCTGAGGTTTTGCTACCTTTTTTTTATTATATATGCTTAAAATGTTAGATCTCTATGGTTTATGAATATTTTATTAGCTTACTCACAAATTTCCATTTTTAGCTTAAAGTAGTTAAAAAATAAGCTTGATGGTATTATAATTATATAGTAAGAAAAGGCAATAATATGTTGCAAATAATTGCCATTAATAACCTTACTAGATAATCAATATTCTAATAATCATAATTCAGAATTTGCAATTGTTAATATGGCATAACTTTTATGATAACATAAACTAAAGTGTGTCCTTTCACCACAATTTGTGTCCTTTCACCACAATTTGTGTGTCCTCCCATCAAACTAAGTTTTCAATTAATTAATTAGCTTTCAATATCATTTAACTTCTGTATATACTGATTGTTAAATGTTAATATATTGTTGTATTTATAGTATGTTAGGCTATAATATTTGCATTTAGTTATAATTTTAATTGAATAATTTGTATCAAGTTGTATATATTTATGAGGTATATATTGATATATGTGTATTATATATAATATTATATAATCTATACTATATATGTGTATTATTATATATAATATAATATATACAATACACATATATAAGTTGAGAAATGTTATTCATAGAAATTGTTTCTTTATATTTTAGTTTGTTATTACATACATGTTCAATCAGTGCAAATCATGTTTTATACATTAGCTTATGCTTCTAAATTTTCAGGTATCCCTACACTTTAATGCCTTTAAGTTATCAAAATTAGAAGATTTTTAATGAGTAATATAAACAAAATATAAGTAAAAAAGAGTGCCAATATGTTGAAAGTATACTTCTTGATGGAATGAATTAATATACGATAAGATAAGATATTTTTCTTTCAAACTTTGTTCTTGACAGCTAATATTAGGTTTAAAGATACTGATATGGTAAATGATTTTACACTTTTTCATTCAACAGTTGGTTAAGGGTAGTATCTGACATAGTGTGGTTGTAACAGATTTGTGTCTGTATGTGCATTTTTTTTTCATTTTTAATAGACTTTACTTTTTAGAGCACTTTTAGGTTCACAGAAGAATTGAGCAAAAGATACAGAGTTTTCCCACATACCCTCACCCCACACATGCACAGCCTCCCCCATTACCAACATTCCCCACTAGAGTGGTACAGTGTTACAATTGATGAGCATACATTGACACATCATTATCACCCAAAGTTCATAGTTTATATTATAGCTCATTCTTCGTGTTTTATAGTCTATGGGCTTGGACAAATGCATAAAGACATGTACCCACCATTACAGTAGCATACAGAGTAGTTTCACTGCCTTAAAAATCCTCTGTGTTCTGCCTATTCATCCTTCCTTCCCTCCTAACTGCTGGTAGCTATTTAAATTTTTTACTGTCTCTAGAGGTTTGCCTTTTCCAGATTTCATATAGATGGAATCATACAGTATGTAGCTTTTACATATTGGCTTCTTCCACTTTGTAATATGCACTTAAGTTTCCTTCATATCTGTTTATGACTTGAAAATTCATTCCTTTGTAGTGCTAAATAATATTCCATTATCTGGATGTACCACAGTTTATTTATCCATTCATTCACTGAAGGACATCTTGTCTGTTTCCAAATTTTAGCAATTGTGAAATGAGCTCCTATAAACAGGCTTTTGTGTAGATATAAGTTTTCAGCTCTGTTGGCTAAATACCAAGGAGTTGATGGATCACATGGTAAGACTACACTTAGTTTTATAAGTTGTAGTAGTTTTAAAATATAGTAGAATTCTAAGTTAGATGCTAGGACAACATCTGTATATTAGGATTTTTAACAGTGAAAATAAAGAAATACTGACAAAATTGTTTTCCTTGAGTGTAACTAGGCAAGAAAACAAAATTTTAAAAAGTAAAAAAGTTTTTTACCACTTAAAAAAATTAGATGCACAAATATAACCAACTGATTATTCTGGAAATATGAAAAGAAATCACCATCAAAACCAATACATAGAAAGTTCCATTTACAATTTTATGGTGACCTAGTTTCTCAGACAGACTCTTTCAATGAAAACAACTAGAACACCAAATTAAAATTTAAAATTTTAAATATGGAGATGTACTTACAGAAAAGTAAGAAATACTCAAGCCAAAATCCACTTGAAGGCAGGAATCTTGAGAGTAATCACCACAGGTAACTTTTGAAGAACTGGAGAAACTGAACTTTCCTTTCCATAGCCTCTAGGGCATCAGGGATTGGAAACAAATCTCTGGGCATCTTCATCAAGTTGAGGCACCTAAAAGGAGACATTTCCCTCAGTTCCAAGACAAATGAATTATCTTGAATCTTGGCACTGAAAAAAGAAAAAAAAAAAGTCTTTCTCTAAAGTATTACAACCACAAGCCTAACCTTATATCAATTTGGAGTTAGAATTCATACTACTCAAATGATTTGAACAAATTCAAGTCAAAAATTTGACTTCATATAACCTCAAATTAGTAATGCACTCAGACAACTTCTAGAAACTAACAGAAGTCCTCTCAGAGTCTATTTTAACCCAGTTGTCAAAGAATTTCTAACAAGTAGAATTCCAGAGAATTGAAACACTTGACAAGTCAAAATAGAGAAGTAGTAGCAACAACAAACAATAAACATGAAAAGACTTTATGTATTGGAATTACCAGGCATAGATATGAAATTAAAATGTTTGTGATAAGTATAAAACAAATACAATTGTGAAAAAATTTTTTCAAGGAATATGAAATTATAAAGAGCACAATGGGGTTCTGGTCCTGGATCAGATGGAAGAAGCACATCTCGCCCCTTCCCACCGAATGAAACTATGAAACCAGGACAGAACACATGGATCAACTATGTCAAGTCTCTGAAATTTGTCCACAATAGGCAGGTTGAAGGAGAATGCTAGAACTTCAAAATAACACTGAATAGGCAGTTACCATTTCTTTTCCTCCACTACTCTTGCCTGAATGCACTGCAGCTATAAACTCACAAGTGGGTCCTGTGGCACAGAGCAAGAGAGAGCTTTTGGATAAGCTATCCTGTTCTGTCTTAAAGACCAGAAACAGGAATTCCACATACTGAGAGGGAGTACAGAAATTCCTCATTTTTTCCCTCTTTCATGGGTTCTATTTTCTTGCCCCAGTCCCCAGGGAATTCTTTTGCAGGGAAAGAAAGAGAGCTATGGAAAACTGCAAAAACCAAAACTCTGAGGGAAGGGCAACTTCCTCTCCTTTGGTTGTAGTTATAACTTCAGAAGAATGGGAGAAGCCTCATTGCTTTTTATGTCTCTGTCTTCATTCCAGTAGGGCCAGAACATGAGGCTCATCATGGAAGTACATCACATTGGATAAGTAGTTTCACTAGAGACCCCAGCCAAAAAATGGAGCTCCTGGAGATCAAAGTACTGGGGAGATCATGGAGAGGAACGAGGTCAAAGAAGTGATCCAATTAAGTCATTTAGGAACTCAGGGCTTACCCTTAATCTGTATGTGCATAGATCTGATCCTAATTATCATCCCAAAGATTTTGAGAACTAAACTAACAAAACAGAGTAGGTCTGAGACTGACCACTGGGGGTCTTTTTTCTCTCCTGGAGCATAGAAAAGGTTTTAAAACCTGAATTAACACCAAAACCATAGCTCACAGTGGGTAGGTTAGAATACGTGGCCTGAAACTAGCACAACAAAAATACCAACATTCTGCATAGAATTTAAACAAGACTTAAAGTCTCTTAAAGTAATTCACAATATGTCTAAAATGACTTGGCATAAAAAGAACCACAAATATTTCAATTCACATGGGAAAAAAAATCAGCAGACACAGATGCTATTATGACACAAATGTTGGAATTATCTGACAAAGATTTTAAAGTAGCTATTATACAAATGCTCCAAGAAGCAATCATGAACACTCTTGTAATAAATGTTAAAAAGTTTCAGTACAGAAATAGAAGATGTATAAGAAGAATCAAACTGAAGTTTTAGCATGGGAAAATACAATCACCCCCTCCCACCCCACCACAATCTCATTAAATAAGCTCAGTAGCTCAATGAACATGACAGAAAAAAGAGTCAGTGAACTTGAAGACTGAACAATATGTTTAATCCAATTTGAACAATGGAGAGAATAACATCGGGAAAGATAAATGGAATCACAGGGACTGGTGGGAAAATATAAGAAGGCCCAGCAATATGCCAACAGCATCCCAGAAAGATAGGAGACATAGAGTAGTGTTGAGAAAAAGTTAAATAATGGCTGAAAACTCTCCAAGTTTGGGGGGGAAAGTTCTATAAACCTAGAGGTTCAAGAAGCTAAGCAAATCTTAAACAGGGTGAACTCAAAGAAATCCATGCCCAGATACATCATAATCAAACTGCTAAAAAACCAAAATAAATGAAAAATATTGAAAGCAGTCAAAGAAAAATGACCTGTCAACTATAGGGGGAACAATGATTTATATAATTGAGGATTTCTTATCAGAAACATCGAAAGCAAGAAGGAATGGCATGAAATTTTTTAAATGTTGAAAGAAAAAACTGTCAACCCATAATTTTATATCTAAATAAAATATCCTTAAGTAGTGTAGGTAAGTTAGAGATAATCTCAGATGAAGGAAGACTAAGAGAATTTGTACCTATCTGCTGTGAAAGAATCTCTAATGGAAGCTTTTCAGGCAGAAGGGAATTGACTCCAGGAAAAAAGTTGGGACTTCAGGAATGAAGGAAGAGCAACAGAAAGAGTAATTATCTGGGGAAATGTGATAGATTGGTCTTGCTGTCTCGTGTTCTTTAACCCAGTGGAGACTGGAAATGGGAATCAGAATAATGTAAAACAAGGGGGAACAAACAGAAAACAAAAAATAAAATGATAGTTTTAAATCTAAACATATCAATAGTTACATTAAATGTAAATGATCTGAAGATACCAATTAAAAGGCAAAGATGGTCAGAATAGACTTTAAAAATGAAGTATATACTGTCTAAAAATAGTCATTTAAAATATAATGTTATAGGTAAGTTGCAAAATGATATCCTATGCAAAAACTAATCAAAAGAAAGCTGGACTGACTATGATAATATCACAAAGCAGACTTCAGAGCAAAAACATTGCCAGGAATAAAGATGGACATTACATAATGAAAAAACTTTTAATTTACCAAGAAGCCATAATAATTCTCAACGTATATGAACAAAGTATATTCAAAATTCACAAAACAAGAGCCTACATCACTAAAAGGAAAGACAGGCACATTAAAAATTATAGTTGGAAACTTGAACAGTCATTTCTCAGTACTAAAAGTAGTTGAAAGAAAGTTAGCAAGGATATTGAACAAAGTAACACCATCAACTAACTTGATATACATGATATTTATAGAAATCCACTCAAGAACAGTAAAATACACATCCTTTCCAGGAGCACAGGGAATATTCACCAAAAATGGATGATATTCTGGATTATAATACACACATTTATCAATATGTAATAATGGAAATCACACAAAGTACATTCTCTGATCATAATGAAATTATACTACAAATAAATAACAAAAAGATAACTTGAAAATTAAAATTCAGGATTCAAAATAATCTATGCTTCAGACTGTCTCAAGAGAAATTAGAAAATATTTTAACTGAATGAAAATGAAAACACAGCATAATAAACTGTATGGAATTCAGTTAAAGCAGTGCCAAAGGGGAATTTATAACAGTAAACATTAATAACGTAAAAAAGACAAAATTAAAAACTTCTGCTTTGCAAAATGTAATGGCAAGAGAATGAGAAGATAAAACCACAGACTGAGAGAAAATATCTGAAGATGCATTTGATAAAGGATTATAGTAAAAAAAATTCAAAGAACTCTTAAAACTAAACAATAAGAAAGTAACCTGATTAAAAAATAAGCCAAAGATCTTAACAGACACCTTGCCAAAAAAATATATACAGATTCAAATAAGCATATGAAAAGATGTTCCACGTTGTAAGACATCAGGAAAGTGCAAAATTAAAACAAGGTACCACTACACACCTGTTAGAACGGCCATTACCTGAAACACTGACAACAACAAATGCTGGCAAGAAGGTAGAACAATAGGAACTCTCATCCATTGCTGGTGGGAATGCAAAATGGTACAGCCACTTTGGAATGCAGTTAGGCAGTTTCTTAGAAAACTAAACATACTCTTATCATATGATCCAGCAAATGTATTCTTTGGCATTTACCCAAAGGTGTTGAAATCTTATGTCCTGCACACAGATGTTTATAGCAGCTTTATTCATAATTGCTAAAACCTGGAAACAACCAAGATGTCCTTCCATAGATGAATGGCTAAGTAAACTGAGATACATCCAATCAATAGAATATTATTCAATGTCAAACAGACATGCACTATCAAGACATGAAAAAGTACAGAGGAACTTTAAGTGCATATTACTAAGTGAAATGAGTCAATTTGAAAAAATTATATTCTGTGTAATTCCAACTACACAACATTCTGTAAAAGGTAAAACTACAGAGACAATTAAAAGATCAGTGATTACATGGGTTTGGGTTGGGGGAGATATGAATAGAGAACAGAGGATTTTTAGGGTAGTGAAACTACTCTGTATGATACCATAATGATGGATACATGTCACTATACATTTGTTCAAATTCTTAGAATGTACAGCACAAAGAATGAACCATAATGTAAACTCTGGACTTTGGGTAATTATGGTATGTCGGTGTAGATTCACCAATTTTAACAAATATACCATTCTGGTGAGTACTGTTGATAATCGGGGAGGTATAATTGTGTAGGGGCAGGGGGCATATAGAAAATCTTGTATCTTCCACTCAATTTTGTTGTGAAGTTAAAACTGCTCTAAAATTCTTAGTAAAAAAAGAAAACATTTACAATGACATGAAAACAGGAAGTACCCAGGAATGAGTCTAAGAAAATATGTGCCAGATCTTTGTGTGCAATATTATTAACCCTCAGTGAAACAACTTAAAGGAGATGTTAATAAATATAGATATATACCATGTTCAAGGATTATAAGATAACATGTAGCAAAAAAATGTTAACGCCCCGTCAAATTAATCAATAATTCAAACAATTCCAATAGTATTGTTAAATGTTTCTTTATTTTTGACATGCAATTTAGAAAATTTTATTTGGTAGTCTAAAAGCCAAGACTAACCAAGAAAATCTTGAAGAAAAAGACAAAACTGAAATTTCACTAGCAGATATTAATGTGAACTGTATTCTGACAGGATGTACATCGTATGTGCATGGGATAAACCAATCGTATGTGCATGGGATAAACACAACCAAATAAAAAGTCCAGAAGAAGACCCTGGCATATAAGTACTTTTGATATATTACAAGGATAGCACATAATTCTGTGCAGAAGGAATAGATATTCCAATAAATGGTGCTATGATGACTATCAGAAAAAAGAAAATCAAATTTCTAGCTCACTGTATATATTAAAAATCATTTTCAAATGCACTAAAGAACTAAATATGAAAGGCTGAACTATATATTCTTTTGGAAGAAAATTCTTGGATATATCTTAAAGATTTTGAGTTAAAGGTATTTTAAATAAGATTTGAAAGATTTTTTAAAACACAACACAAAATAAAATGTACAAGTCTCGCAGGGAAAAGTGATATATTCATCCACATTAAAGTTTAAAACTTATCTTCATCGAGATACCATGGAGTAAAAAACAAACAAAAATCTAGAGAAAATAGTTTTTACTCTCTATAACAACCAAAAACCTAGTATCCAAATTACATAAATTTTTTACATGAACCACTAAGATAATGACAACCAACAGAAAATCAGACAAAAGCCTTAAACAACATATACCAAAAAGAAAATGCAAATTAGCCAATAAACATGAAAAGATGCTCAACTTCATTATCAATAAAAAGTAAAGCAAGTTAAAAACCACAAGATTTACCATGTCTCACCCAAACTTGGGGACAAAAAGTTAAAATCTGACACTATCGTATGTTGGCATGTTATGTGGAACAACAGGAACTACATTGGTACTGTGATGTACAAACTGACCCAAACACTTTCAGAAGCAGACAGGCATTCCATAGTAAGGTGAACGTACACATAATGTAATGCCCCGGGATTTCATTCCTGCACTAAGTGTATAAGCATATTAATGACAAATTACAGGAAAACCAAAATGTCCATCAATAGTGGACTGGAAAATGGCCTTAAAAATGGAACACTGTTCAGCGGGAAACTGAATGAAGGACAGCTACTCACACCAATGGATCTCCCCCAAACCTCTTATTAATTGAATAAAATAAGCTTGACACAAGAGATGCAGAGTAGGAGTTTACATTCATTAAGTGCAAAGATAGGAGAGAGATATTCATAAGTAGTAAAATTATTTAAAATTCAAATAAAATTGGATAATTATTATAAAACAGAATGATGAAAACCCCTGGGTAGAGGGTGAGAAGGTGATGCAACTGGGGAGGGGCACACAGGGGACTTGGAAAGAACTGACAGCAGACACATAGGTGCATGATTTATTAAAATTCTTTAAGCCAAAATATACATCTACACACTCTTCCATATGATATGCTTTTAATAAAAAAAAGTGAAAAATAGCACAGTAAAGTAAATAATTTTTTATGAGATTCCAAAACTGAATTACTGTGCTTGTTCCAAAAGTTGCAACCTGATATCGAATATTTAGTTATAATTTTCTCAGCCTAACATATTCCAGTTTTGAGTTTTTGACTTCCCTAAATGCCAAATACAATTATAATATGGTATTTTGTCTAAGCATGTGCAATTAAAAGGACACCATTGAACTGTGGTAGTGTGTAATGTTTTCCAACTGCTAGAGGTGGAGAACATAATTTTATGTTGTGTATATGTTCCTACTGAGGACTATTTAATAGATTTATGTAATATTAGAAAGATCTCCTTCATGCCACCAAACTTTCTATCTGAGTTTATAGATTAGAAGTGAGTTAATGTTTGGTACAGGAGTCATGAGACTGCTTTTAGAGTACTGGTAATTCATTTTAGGAAATACTATCCAGGCATAACATGGCCAGTTTTTGAAGCCAGAATTGCCAGTGCATTGTCGCTCTTTTTGTGCAGTTTGGCATAAGTCAAGGACATATCTGGGGCTATGCTGAGATGAAAGGAATCCCTGTCCAGTTGACTAGAGTATGAGCTTAAGTGGGCAAGTGGAGAAAGGTCATAGGAACCAATTATAATCCCACTTACTTATTTTCTACTACATTGTCTTTTGTAGAAGGTTCTTTAACCCACTCTTTTCAGGTTTCAGCATTTCCTTCTTTCTCATTGTTCTGTCCTTAAAATATGGAAATGTAGGGCTAAGTTTTCCTTCCTTGATAAATAGATAAAATTCATGCAAGTTACTGTGCAGATTATAGATCAAATACAGTCTTTAGAAGATTTGTTTCTCTTGCTACATTCTGTAAAATATTTTTCTTTGCTCATTTACATCTACTTATAAATAGACACAGTTTATGTTAAGATTTAAAGTAATCACTATTTTGCATAACATGGTAGAAAATGGACATTTATTTTGACACTGGCAAGGGCTAGTGAGCTCTAGCCCCTTTCTGTGCAAGTCATGAATATATTTTGCAGTGAGACTATTTTGCAGTGAGAATATAAGTAGCAGTGTTTGCACCAAGTAATACAATAGATACAGTGTTCCCTGAAAAGTCATGCTCTGGGCGTTTAGTTCAGCTTGGCAGAAACCGCCATTCCCTCTATGGGTGATACTAATACCATGTGTAGAAATTTACATAGAAAATAAGCCTGCAGACTTCTTGAAGCTGGAGTTTAAATTGTGCAACCTAAATTAGATCAAGCTTTATGTAAATATTCTATGAGAATTAAAAATATTTAGAACAGAGCTTTAACAATTCTTACACAGTCACCCACACATATATGAGTACGTGAGTGTGTGTGTCTGTTTGTTTGTTTATTCCAAATCATTCACCCTGAATAATCAGTTGAGGTGAATCAGCTGATACTGAGAGAAATGAAGCTTTCATTAGACACAGGTAATAAAGTCAGGTCCGTGAAAAACCTGAATATTAAAATCTCCAAAACTTACTGGCAAATTCTAAGCCATGATATTACAAATTAAATAACTTTATTATTATAGTTTTGTTTGTTTTGAGCAAATTGTATTGAAGTAATTGAAGGTACATATATATATGTATCTACACACACAGATCACTGGTGTATAGCTTAATAAATTTTCACAAAATAAACACACCTGTGCAATTAGGACTTATATGCAGAGATAGAATATTACCATATCCCAGAATTTCCCCCTATACCCCTTCCAGTCACTACCCTGTCCCCAAATGAAGTCAATATCTGACTTTTAGTACCATTGATTAAATTTGCCCATCTTTGAACTTTATGTAAGTGGACTCATATGGTATGTACTCATTTGTGACTTCTTTCCCAGTAAACATTGTGATTATAAAATCACATATAAAATTTTATCCATGTTGTTTTATGTATTTACATTTTACTCATCAACACTGCTATCCAATATAAAATAATGACTTTAAGGCATCGTCTATCATGACAATATACACTGTGTTAAAGGTACTGTATTTTGTAAAATACTACTTTGAGGGTCAGTGGCTTAAACCTAGCTGTATAACAGAGCATAAAATTTAGGATCCAAAGAACTGGAGGAAAGTTAGTAGCAGAAGTCCTTATCAATACAGGAAAGGCTGACCTAACACCTCAGTTCACATAGCAGACTCCTATTACCAGGTTATAGTAATTTACCTTATTCCTAGTTTAGCAGGCCCTCACGGTTGGCTCATCCAAGGGCCATTAAAACTATTGCCTTTTCCATTCTTTCCTCTGTGGATGCTGAAAGAACCTGATATATATATTTTCCCAACCCTTACTTACTATTAAGGAATGACCATGTGATACAGTCCTGCCACTGAAATTTAAACAGGAGTTTTTGAGGATTTCTGGGAAAACTGATTTTTTTTGTTAAAGAGCTAAATGTGAAGACACATACAACCCAGAATAGACAATATTGAAGCCAAGATTAAAGGAGAAGAACAAAGTTGGAGGACTGACAGTATTTAACTTTAAGATTTACTAAAAAGCTACAGTAATCAAGACAGTGTGGTATTAGCAAAAGAAGACAGATTGATGGAACAAAATAGAGAACTCAGAAATGGATGCCCATAAATCAACTGATCTTTGACAAAAGGAGCAAGGACAATACAATGGGGCAAAATAGTCTCTTCAACAAATGGTGCTGGAACAACTAGACAGCCACATGCAAAAAATAAAACAAATAAATAAATCCAGACACAGACCTTACATCTGTCACAAAAATCAACTCAAAATAGATCACATATCTAAATGTAAGAGACAAAACTGTAAAAATCTTAGAAGATAACATAGGAGAAAACCTAGATGACCTGGGGTGTGGTGATGCCTTTTTAGATACAACAGCACAGTCACAATCCACGGAAAGAACTGTCAGTCTGGCCTTGATAAAATTAAAAACTTCTGCTCTGAGAAGACAGGCCATAGACTGGGAGAAAATATTTTCAAAAGACACTTCTAATAAAGAACGGAATTTAATCAAAGCTCATATAACTCAACAATAAGAAAACAAATAACTCGATTAAAAAGTAGGACAAAGACCTGAACAGACACTTGATCAAAGAAGATACAGGCCTATCTCATTTTATTGTGCTCCACTTTACACAGTTTGCAGATGTGGTGTTTTTTACAAACTGAAGGGTTGTGGCAAACCTGTGTCAAGCAAGTCTGCTGATGCCATTTTTCAAGTAGCATTTGCTCACTTCATGTCTCCATGTCCCATTTTGGTAATTCTTGCAATATTTTGAATTTTATTATTATTATTATTATATTTGTTATGGTGATCTGTGATCAGTATCTTTGGTTTTACTAACTATGGCTTGCTGAAGCCTTAGATAATGGTTATCACTTTTTAATCAGTAAAGTATTTTTTTAATTAAAGTACGCACATTGTTTTTTCAGACATAATGCTATTACATTATAGTGTAAAACTTCTATAGACACTGGGAAACCAGAAATTCATATGACTTACTGTATTACCATATTCACTTTGTGGTAGTTTTCAACAGAACTTGCAGTATCTCTGAGGCATGCCTGTATAAAGATGGCAGACGAAAAGCTGCTCCATATCATACGTCATTAGAAAAATTGAAGTTAAAACAATGAGATATCACCACACACCTATTAGAATCTGTAACACTGACAGCACAAATGCTGACAAGGATGTGAAGCAACAGGAACTCTCATACATTGCTGGTGGGATTGCAAAATGGTACAGCCACTTCAGAAGACAGTTTGGCAGTTTCTTATAAAACTAAACATACAGCTGCCCGTCACTATCTGATGGGGGACTGGTTCCAGAACACCGTCTGAAAGGATACCAAAATCCATGGATGCTCAAGTCCCTTATATAAAATAGCATAATATTTACATATAACCTGTTGGCATCTTCCTGTATACTTTAAATCATCTCTAGATTATTTATAACACCTTAATAAAATGTAAATACTATGTAAATAATTGTAAATATAATGTACATGCTATACAAATAGTTGCTAGCTTGTGGCAAATTTAAGTTTTGCTTTTTGGAAACTTTGTGGAATTTCTTTTTTTTTTTTTTAATAATTTTGATCCACAGTTGGTTGAATCCACTGATGTGGAACCTGTGAAAATGGAGGACTGACAATATTCATTAAGTTCTACCTGTGTATCACAGATCATGTTACCATATGGTGCAACAAACTTGCCCCTTGGTATTTACCCAAAGGAGCTGAAAATTTATGTCCATACCAAAACCTGCACACAGATGTCTATTCAGGTTTATTCATAGTTGCTAAAACTTAGAAGCAACCAAAATGTCCTTCAGAGGGTGAATGGCTAAATAGACTGTGGTCAGACAATGGAATAAAGACATACCTTGGAGATACTGGGGATTTGATTCCAGACCATCACAATAAGGCAAGAATTGCAATAAAGTGAGCCACACAAATTATAACATATAAAAATTATGTTTACATTATATTGTAGTCTATTAAGTGTGCAAAAGCATTATGCCTAAAAATGTACATAATTTAAAATTAATGCCACTGATGCCCTCCAATAATACTGTACGATATCACTTATGTGTAGAATCTAGAAAGTACAACAAACTAGTGAAAATAACAGAAAAGAGGCAGACTCACAGATAGAACAAACTAGTGGTTACCAGTGGGGAGAGGGAGGGGAGGGGCAATGTAGGGGTTAGGGAGTGGGAAGTTCAAGCTAGTGTGTATAAGATAGGCACAAGGATGCATTGTACAACACAGGGAATAGAGCCAATGTTTTGTGATAACTCTAAATGGAGTGTAACTTTTAAAACTTGCAAAAAAAGAGAAAGAAATAAAAAAAAGAAAAAAATTTAATTAATGCTGTTGAATTGCTGGATGCAGGGTTGCCACAAACCTTCAATTTAAAAAAAAATGTAGTATCTGGGAATCACAATAAAGCAAAGCAAAATAAATTGAGGTATGCCTATATTATTTAGCACTAAGAAGAAATAAATTATGAAGCCACAAAAAGACATGGACGAACTCTAAATGAATTTTACTAAGTGAACAAGCCAAACTGAAAAGGCTACATACTATGTGATTCCAACTATTCGGGAAAAGGCAAAACTATGGAGACATTAAAGCTCAGTGTACCAGAGGTGGACTGGGGGGAAGCAATGAATGGGTAGAGCAGAGAGGGTTTTTAGAGCAGTGGAATTACTTTGTATGATGCCATAATGATGAGTACATATCATTACATATTTGTTCTAACTCATAGAATGTACAACAGCAGGAGTGAACCCTAAGATAAACTACAGACTTTAGACAATTATTGTATGTCAATGTGGTTTATCAATTGTAACAAATGTACCACTCTGCTGAGTGATGTTGATAATGGGGGAGGCTGTGCATGTGTGGGAGCAGGGGTATATGGGAAATCTCTGTACCATCTGCTCAATTTTGTTGTGAATCTAAAACTGCTCTAAAATATAAGGTCTTTAAAAAATAAATATAACAAAACAAAACAGAACAAAACAGAGATAAGCATAAGAGGAGAGAGAACTGATGTTATTCTCATCTCATCTTCCTGTCTTGATTATGAATACGATTCCTGGAGATTCAGAAGTCCTTTTGAGACCATGAAATAATGAACATGGAAATGAAAAGGTAGCACACTAAAGTGGTCAAGTCAAAATATGAAAATCAGAAACTTTGATTATATCATTGTGGTGCTGACCTGAATCTTAGACTCACTGTTCAGTAAAATGAATAATTTCTTTATGATTTAACCCCGTGTTATTTGAGGTTTCCATTGGTGCAGTTAAAAGTCTATCTGATAGACCATTTATACTGATAATCAAAGTAGAAACATGCATTGAAGAATGTTCCTTGAGATTACAGTGTATTTTACATTGATTTCTCAAAAAACAACATCCTGATTAAAAGCATAAAACTGGATGTTCATCTGAAGGACGAATCATGCTCGATTATCAAGAACCTGAAATGCTTTCAAATGTCTTATTTCTTGAAGATAGTATTCTGAATTTCTTGTTATTGTAGCAGAACTTGAGTAAACATTCAAATATCTGACTATCTCGATTCTTTCTGGTCCACTGGGGGATTCTGGTATTAGACTGCTAACTGAGAACCTATCTGAAATCCTCAGAGGTCAATGGACTTCAAACATGATTATCATCCCATCAGTAACAGAAAATATCTTTTTACATCTTCCTGTAAACAGGTAGACTACTATAGTTATAGTTCTGAAATGGTTCATTGTCTCATTAGATTAATAGTTTCCCACAGAATTTTGGTCTCTGGTTTTGAGGTTAGGGCAAGAGCATTTAAAAGTCCTTCGCTCCTCCTGTTGAAAACTGATTACTCCTTTATTTGCACCTATTTATTATTATTTGCAGCAAACATCCCTTTCTCTCTCCCTTGCTAGCTTTCTGCAGCTACATATAAGTAAGAATAAGTTGGACTTAACCTAAGTTTTCTTTTGATTGAAAGCAAATCTGAAATCTTAAAATATAGACAGATAAATCCCAATGGGTATTTCATGAGTATCTGGAGTCTATCTTATAACATGACATCTTATTAACAATTTATATTTCTTATGTTTGTGATGAGACCATATGCTGTATTGAGTTGATTTAAACAATGCAGTTGGAAAAGCTGTGTTCAAATTTTCATGTTAGTGATATTTTAGTAGAGAACTTGAGGAATCATAAGACAAATGTATCTTAATGATTCTGCTTTGCTTCCTGGGAGAAGCACAATTTTTATTACAGTTAAGACCTCAATTAATGAATTTTCCATCCTTTTTACATTTTATAGCAGAAAAATCAAAGATTTGGGGGGGCTTAAAGAACAATTGAGTGGTATCTGGGAAGCTGAAAAAATTTCTGCATATTCAGATCCCCTGCATTTGATCAGTCTAGACTGCTTTAATGGTCTTCATTCTCTTAAACTAAAAATCAAATTGTGGCATGAAAATGATGACAACTTTTTCCCAGAAAAGCCCAAAATGAGTATTTATGAGTATGTGTTCTTCTTATAAACCACTGATTGTAAATAGAAGGAATGCATCAAAGATCTCTGATATAATCTTTTTAAAATGTACCTTTTCCATGTTATATTAAATATTTATAATTTGATAAATTCGGTAGATAAATAGGAAAATAAAACCCCATATGAAAAGAAATAGACACAAAAATGCACATTTTCCAAACGATGAATAATAATATAGCTAAGATTCATGGATACTCAGTGGTATTTATCAGACTATATCCAAGCATTGTGTAAGAAGAAAGTACTTACGCAAGATATAAGCCAGTCTTTGACCAGCTTTGGCGCCTAAACAGGAGTCGGATTTTTGGAGCCTGCAAATGTCTTCTGCATAGATAGGGTTCTATTTAATACCAGGGCATGTCTTTTTCTACTTACGTTTCCTGGAAAATAAGTACATATTTTGTAACTAGTCTATGAATAATGAAATACCTTCTCATGAATGGTGGACTTCAGAAAGCTCAGGATTTCAACCTTGGTAAACAAGTATATATTTGTATGTCTGTCTACGTTTATGTGTACCTATGCTGCATTCCATAAACCATCTCACAAAAAGGTTTCTGAAGCCCTCTCCTAACTCCCACTTCCCACATTTCATGAAGGGATGTGTGTGTGTGGAAGGGGGTGGCTCTTCACAGAAGGACTTTAGACAAGTATTTCTGTCTTAAAACCAACCACAGGCTACTTTAGAAAGTAGAGCATGTATTCTCTCAAGATACTCCCCAAATTGGTAACATATCTATCTTTCTAAAATGAAAGAGAGTAAGTGCTCTTAGTTCATCAGAGATTCTAGAGGCTTTTTACCAGTGGATAGAGTCAAAGAAGACTTTGATTGTTACACACCAGGATTGTTCTCATAAAGGAGGAAGTAGAGGTTGAAACAGGTTGTCTGTGTGTATAATGTGTGATGTGTAGGGCAAGGGGTCTGACCTCTACACGTCTATGCCTCTTGTTTCATTTAGCATCTAATTTTTTGATTCCCTCAGTTATGTGCTTAGTCAAATGCTCAAACCACCTTTTACCACGTCCCCACTTCCACTTCCCATACACAAATATAGCTCAGATGGATAGAGATAGGATCCCTCAGGGTTCCTTTCTTGGAGACAGAAGGTGTAGTTGGTTGGCAGATGTCCACTGAGATGACCCTGGCATCTTTCAGTTAAGACTCAGTTGAGTTCCTTTGGCGTCTTGGAGATTGGATGAGATGGAAACTACAGAGAAAATTAGAACTAAGGACTCAATAAACACTTAAATTCCATTTTTAGTTTAAAGAAAACTATATAAAATTATCATTCATGTGTTGCTTTTTGTCTGAAAATTTAGATGAATATCTTTAACATTTGCTATCTATTTTACTTTTGATTTATCAAGCAGATCTGGGGTTTTATTTTTCTCTTAGGTAATTCACTTACAATTTGACATGTTAATAGGCAGCTATGGTGCCGGCTTAAGACATTCTTAACTGAAAAGAGCACAAATCAAGCAAATAAAAATCTTAAAGATAAGAGAATATTTTCTATTCAAACATAAGTGCTCAAAAAGCAAATAGGTTTTTTCCTTAAAAAGTGCTTTTTATGTGTATTTGACAGGAATTTTTACTACTACAAATTAATATATTTAATCATCAATTTTAAAATGATATTAATCTCTGTACCCCCAGTAATATTTGGAAAATATTCATAGTGAATTGTGAATTTTGTTTGTACTAACAGTGGCACCAATGCAGGTGTTAAGCAGATAACAGCTCTCCTTTGCTGGAATGAGTCTTGAATTTTGCAAGTATTTTTTGCAAGAGTTTCAGAGATGCATCATTGCATAAAATATGACCACTCTGTATTTACGTGATCATTGTGAAATAGTCAATCAATACATACAAAGAAGAAATTAGAAATCATCCATAAATCTAACACTGAGAAATACAACTATGATCTTTAAAAATAATGTATATATACATAATTGCTAAAATGGTTAAGCAAAAATTAACTTATATAAGGAAAATTCATTGTAATACAAAATTAGTCAGGTTAGAAGAAACACTGACATCAGCTAAGTACCTCAATTATTTAAATACTAATGCTCCATGACTACTGCTTACTTGGGTTTATCTCCACCCTCATTACTACTACTCAGTTTGAAGAGAACATACAACTCCTGGATGACTTCAGTCACATCGTAGACATCCTTGATCACTTCATTCTTCCTAATACCAAGTTCCTTGACTCCACTTCCAAAATACACCTCAGCTCCTCCCACATTCCTTCCCCTTCACTGCCATTGCTCTTGTCTAACTCTCCATCATCTGGTAACTGGACTAGTGCCAACGTCTCCTGACCAGTCTCCCTGTTCCCTCTTCTGTCCCTTTAAAATTGCCTCTCCATTCAACAGTCAAAAGTGCCTGTTAATAAATGACTGGATTTATTTATTTAACCATTCATGGTCTTGAACCTCCTTTGAGCCTAGTACTTTTCGAGGCACTGCAGGTAAATCAGTGAACAAAACAAAATTCCTCCTCTCATGCAACAGCTTATAGATTCTGGAATTCCTATGCTTTCTCAGTCTCCAGGTTCTTGCTCAGGACCTTCACTCTGCCCAGAATGTCTTTTTCTTCGCATCTTTGCTTGGTTTACTTGCACCAGTTCTTCAAGATTCAGCAAAATGGTCACCTCTTTGAGGAAGACTTCTGTGTCCCCCACCCCACAGGGTGGGGTTAGTGCACATATCTGTGTTTTCAAGGTTTTCTGTGCTTTCCTGTCTCTCAGCACTTACCTGCACTGTATTATCATACTTAATTGCCTTTCTGTCTTCCTGCATTAGACTGTGAAATCCTCCTAAGAGGGAACTCTGTGTTTTCACTCTTGTTTATTAGATCACATCGTGACCTTGTGACCTATCAGTTACTGGAAGACTATTAAGAGAAAAGACCCAGAGAATTTAATTTTAGCATCATACAGCTATGAGGCAGCAAATAAAAAAAGAAATCTAATGAAGGGTCTCAGGTTCAGAGGTCCATTCTGGGCTTTTTCTTCTATATCTTCTGAACAAGTTTTAAAATCTGGTTGGTTGGGAATGTCCCTGATTAAGTTAGAGATTGCATAAGCCGGAAGAGGTTTGTGGAGGCTAAAAGCAAACACAGCCAATTATCAAATCCATTTTTATTTTAACCTTCCAGCTGGGTGATTCTCTACAAATGACGTTAAGTGTGAGACTCACTTTTCTCACTTACATCCCAATCACTGATATCTAGGCCATGAAGTATCTGGTAGGCTTTCCTCCAGGCAAATGAAAATGTGGCTTGATGCTAATGGTGAGATATTCACACAGTGTGAGCTTTTATTTATTTCAGTCACTGGTAATTTTCTGACTCTTCTCCTTGACATTTGGACCTATCCTTCAAGCCTACTCATCTCCATCCCTCTTATTTTTCCAGGCACAGGAATGCGGTGGGGTGTGTTAGACAGTGGTTTACAGTCAAACATAATTGGTTGGATCTCTCAGAGAATCTGTTTTTCTGAGAGTCTGTCTGAGGAAAGAACATTAAATCCACATGTGTTGTTTTCTCTTGTTGCCATTGACGTCCAGCAGTCAACATCTGGTCTGTTTTTAGCTTTTTAAAATCTTTTCTTTCTTTTTGTTTTAATGCGGCTTTCCTATTTTTCTAAACTTACCTCAGATGCCAAGATTGTCTAAATATTAACCTTTTCCCCAGGGTTTTATTGTTTTACAGCTAATGGGTCAGTGAATGATTATTATCACTTTCCTCTGTAGAACAAGGGATGATAATCCTTATTTATGTTCTCTTACACTTTTCTAAAGATGAATTGGCTGTTTGAAACAAATTGTTTTAAAGTTAAGTTTTATGCTTTTTCTAACTAAAGGGGCATTTTTAAAATAATTGAAAAACGTTGGCTTAATACATCAGAACAAAAGTATATTCCTCTTCTTGGCTCAGGATGAACTGACTTGATTTTGCAGAGGCCAAAGGATTCATTTTGTTAGTGCTGAATTTATTCACCTTCTTAATCTTGGCTTAGGATATATAATAGTGTGTAGGGAGTGGAGACTGGGGAACTAAGGACACCATTTTGAGTTTTAATAGGAAAGAATAAAGACTTACATTAAAACTTGCCTTAGATTCAATAGTGATTACTCTCCTGAATAATATGGCCATATGTTTACATGGAAAAAATGATTAGAGGTTCTGACCAGTCTGAGTTTCAATTCTAACAGAACCAAAATTCTCCTTTTAACCTTAACCCGTGTGAATTTCTTGAGTCTCAGCTGATTTTTATTTTACAACTGGAAAGTACCAGGACCACCCTGAAAAAACAGACGACAATTTTGTCTTAAAAAAAAAATCATTAAATAAATATTGATTCCTCAGGAGAAAAGCTCAAGCCACAGACATCCACACCCAATAATTAGCGAATCTATTCCAAATGCCAAAGATGAATAGGAAAACAAATTAAAAAGAACCTAAAGCCTTTATCCATAGTTTAACAGGTATATGAAATACTACAGCCAAATTTCAGTTGCCTAGAGTTGGATTGCCAAATACTTCTTTGGTTTAAAATATTTAATGGACTTTTTAATTAAAGTGTTTCAGTATAAACTACTGTTTAAATAATTCTCTTAGTGTTTTTATTCCCCTTTTCCTATGACTAAAGATTGAGAAAGCACAGTTATTTTTACTCAAAAATTATTTGTAGCTACTTAACTTCTTTACCTCAAAAATTAGCATTATTATTGCTAACCATTCACATCTTTTCAAATGTTTTCATGTTAATGTGTCCATTAAATATTCTCTGCATATATTTTCTAACATATGCCAGCATATTCAGGATTTTCTTCTAGGAAGTTGATTTATATATGCAGTATTGTGAAATTGATTATTAATATACTAATGTGTAGCTTTGGGTACATCATAAGACTATATGTTTACTGATTGCTACAATTTGTAAATTTCACATTTGGGGAAAATAGAGTCATAGTGAAATATGCATTCATGATAAGGATGAGAGTTTTTCTCAGAAAATTAAAAGCAGAACACTGTCCAAAGATTGTTTAACCCAGTACCTCCATTAAATATATATATATATAAATACCTCCCCCCAAAAAACAAACAAAAAAGGATAAATAAATAGATAAATAAAGTCAGATGCAAGCCAAAAAAAAGCCATGATATTAAAAAAAATTTTTAAAGATTGTTTAAAAACACATAATTGTCCAGACGTCCCCTTGATCCCTAATGATGAAGGACCCCACAGTAACTTCAAGGTTGGTTATCTACCTAAAGGACTGAGTAGCAAAGATTGTCACTACAGGTTCTCACTTTATTTTACCCACAGGAAGCTTCCTTTTAAAGAAAACTCTACTCAGGATTTCAGAATTTGAGCAGAGCTGATATTATAGAGTCCAGTCTTCCAAGTCATGTTCTTTCTATATAAATGTAGTCACATGATTCTTATCCCTGTGTTCTCGTGAGAGTCACAGGATTTCTATCATAAACAATGAAGGATGAATAGAGGTAAGATCTGAGAAAGATAAAAAGACCCCCTTCAATATTATGTCTTAGCCAGACCTCTTTTATACCTTTTTAATTATTCTGAAACTAACTTCTAGATATTTAATTCTTTTTCAAGAAATTTTAATTTTCCCTCATCTTCAGAGCTTCTTTAGACTTTTTTAAGAGAAGCTTCAGGTTATAGGAAGTAGTTATCAAGTTGGGTATTAGAAATCAAAGCCTGTCAGTTGATGCCAGTGGTAATTATGGTAAGTTACAGCATTGAAAATGATGATACTGATGATGCAGAAATAAACACAGTCCTAGTCTGCAAGGTGCCCTCGATGCCTCTCTGCTTTACCAGCACAAATTCTCACCAACAAATCCAAATCGGCTACTCCAATTGCCTTTCCAGTATATGATTTTCTGCTTCCTACCTGGTGATAAAAATATTTTACCCCTTAAGAGAAATTTTTTAAATCTTTTCTTTCCAAAGAATTCTTAGATCAGAAAACAAGTGATAAAATTTTTTTTAAAACATAATTAACCTTAGATTTCTTTCTTGCCTGTCTGCACAAACCTGCTTTCAACTTCATGATTGTTCCAATCGATAACCTGGTTTACCAAGCCACAAGAGTAAGTAAGCCACCAACTCTTTTTTGATACTCTCATGTTTGACTTAGAGGCTGCCACAGCAAGAAGAGAGCTTAAGATCACTTGGTCCAATTCCTTCACCCATAATATAATGAAACAGAACCAGAGATGTGAAGGGACCTATTCAAGGTTATGCAACTCGGTAGTGGTAGACATGGTTTAGATTTTGGAGTGGGGGGAGGACTCTTTGTTATACATTCATTGGGTTATACAGCTCTTCTTCCTTATCATTTTAATTGTTTATTATGTAGGTGTTTTTCAAAATGGCTGTTTTTCCTCTCTTAACTGTATAATATGAACACAATTTGCTCTGGATGTCTGTCAGGCTGATGTCATTGGTGGTGTTGGCTGCCTGTCATGTGTACCCCTATCCTTCTTGGGTAAGGAATGGGGTAAGGAATTATCCATTACTCTTGACGTTCACAAAAGCAGGAAATGCCAGGTGCTTACTTTTACAGCTTTTGTAGCAGCTAGGATAAAGGCATATAACCTCGACATTGCCAGAAACTCTCAGCCAGTAAATCTACTGTAGGGCAAGTGATGCAAAGATGCAGGGACAAAGGAGATTTTGTCCTGGTGCAGATAGCACATACAATAGTTCCAGGATGAGCTCTGGCAATGATGCCAATGGCAAGCAATGCGCAAGACTGGCAGGGGCAACATCTGTCATCCCACAGGTGTGGCCATTACATCCATCCCAATGTTTCCTGAGGAGTAATCTTAGCTGTGTTCCTGGTGCTCCGTCTTCTTTTGGTTCCTGCTTGTTTTCTGTGCCTAACATTCCAGCTTTTCTGGAAATTTTATGAGTATCCAATAACCTTTTTTGAGAAATTCTTTTTGTATTTAGCTCATCCAAAAAGTTAGTTTTGGTTACTTCCAAGAGGAACTCTGATAGTTACATGGCTTGAATAGAGAAGTTTTGCTCTCTGGATCTTGGAATACCAAGTGAATATGCTTGATTTGGTGTAGATTTCACTAGCAGAGAGATGTATCAAGGCCAACTTAATTTCTCAACTGCCAAAAAGTAATGGCTGTTCATTCTAGCCTCTCCAGAATACTCCCTATACAATTAGCAAAATATTTCAAGTAAAATACGTTTCTCTCTCTCCTTTCTTTTTTTTTTTTTTTTCCAGAAGTGGGCTAGTTCTTCCTTCTTTATGTAAACTTTCCAAAGGCTTTGCTATAAAACTGCATGCACCATGCACAGAGCTAAAGAAATGTACTAAATTTACATTATATTCATAAAAATCTCCCTCCTACCTTTGTTCTTTATAAGTGGTAAGAACATAGGACCAGAAGTCTGGAGAACATAGATCCTAGTTCTTCTTTACCCAATTGATTTGTCACCTTTGAAAATGACTTCATCTTTCTGGCCATCAATTTCTCCTGTGAAAAATGTGGGAAAGGAAAACCTGAGGAAGGCTGGGCTATATCACTTCTTGTATTACTTCTTGCTTCACAGAATCTCATTTTATAAGAAAATGTTGGAATTTTGGGAAAATTTGTCCTGTTCTCCCCGACCCCTCAAAATGAGCATTATTAGCCATCCTTCAATAAAATATAAGGAGAAATAGGGGCAATAAAAGCAGGGGGAAAAAACTTTTCTTTTGACAAGCTTATGAAATACAGCAACTCAGTTTCAATTTTCTGGAGCTTTGCATAATAATGAATCTTAATTATTGCCTAGAGTAACCAAACATGCACAATTCCAAGTTTTTAAAGAATTCCATTCATTAAAATAAAGGAGTCAGGCATAGGGAGAGTCATATTTTCACAAAGCATTAGACTTGTAATTTTCCAACATCTGTAGGGAGTTAAAAAACAATCGCTATGATCATTTCAGTTACTCTGGGGCCAGCAATATGAGTAATTCTTAGGTGCTTTTTGGGTCCTACAAAGTCATCAAATAGATTCTCAAAAATGTTTGCAGTAAGAACCACACCTCTTTTTTTCTGGGCATGGAAAAACCATGCAAAACAGACTCTCGATGAAGCCAGCATTGTAAGTCACAGACACAGAGTTTATTTTTAGAGACTAGGTTGCTATTAGCGCATAGCTGGACACTTTTTAGTCTGATTTAAACACACAAGAAACACCCTCTTTATGATCATTTATTGAGCAAGGTCTTGTCTCCACCCTACACAGAACATGAAATGTAAAGGTTCTAATAATAGCGACACAGTTAAACGCATTGACGGGCACTTTCTCTTTCAACACAATTAATTTGCCCTAAGCAGTGTCTAGTTAATGAGGCCTTAACTTGTCAGGAATGAATAGGTGTGCTCTGCCCCGACTTCAGCATGAGGCAACGGCAGACACTGCTCTTTTCAGCTGTTTAAGTTTGTTTTGGACCCTTTTCCTATCTATTCAGCGTCCCCTCAGTGAGATCGGCCGTGGGCTTCCAGCTGTCTGTCTCCTCCTCCCCTAAGGCTGGCTTTGCTGCTGCCACGTGAGTACTGAAAGCTGACCCTGTATGAATAAAGAACTGCTGGCAAACAGCTGTAATTAGGAAATTAAACTAGGGGGTATTAGGAAAGGCAGCTTAGTTCTGCATTACCCTTGAGCATTTTTAGAAGGCATGAGGAACATTTTGCTTCTAATTAAAACAAGAGGGAAAACTGAAGGGAGGCCAGCTTTACATGTAATGAAGAAGGTGTGTATTTGGACAGGCTTTCCCACAGCTGTTTACTTCACTGATACCCTGATGTCTCAAATTTCTTTAGTAGGGGGAAGTCACTTTCATTCCACTTTTCGAACTAAGAAGGAAGATGACCGTGTCCCTAGGAGAGGTGGTACAGTGATTTAAATTCACGTTAAACTACACATGGCTGACATTAGATTATCTTCTGAAGGCTGCTCCAGATAAGAAGGAAAGGGGTAAGAAGCAAAGAACACTAAGGTACTAAGAGTCAAAAGAAAAAAAACACAAAGATCTTGGAAACTGGCCAGGAAGCACAATTCATCCATAAAGACACGTGGGGCAATCAGGTATTTAGGAGGGAGCTGTAAGCTAGCTTGATGCTTATCCACTAGGCTTACTGAGGGGCTGCTAGTCTTAATAGGGGCTCGTTGGTCAGTTGTGGCTCGGTGTCCAAAGATGACATCAGGTAAATGCTGGCAATAGAAATGTCAGTGGGACTTTGTGTTTCTTGTCTGTCTTCACCTCTGGTATGTGAACTACCTGGGAGTAAGGAGTGTTAACTGTTTTATTCACCACTGGATCTCCAGCACCTGAAAAGTGTCTGGTATAGGATGAGGACTCGATTTGAGAAAAGAACAAAGGGAGGAAGAAAGAAAGAGAGGAAGGAAGAGCAAGAGAGAGGGAGAAAGAAAAGAAAGGGAGGAAGGAAGGGAGGAAGGACAGAAGGGAGGAGGGAAGGAGGGAGGAACAAGCAGAGGCCCACTGAGACCACCTTGTGGCGGGAAATCTGGGGCATGTGGTTTTCAGGAGTCCAACGAGCGTGTCGCTATCTTTAAGAAGCCTTGTCTGTGATGTGTGCAAGTAGATTCCTGACACTCCCAAGCGAGTGTGACTATAACATCCTTTTGACCAAGTCTGTCCCACTGTGTTCACTCTCCCCAAAGCTCCCTCTGGCTTCTGACTTGCCTCCCACTACTTATTTCTTCCCTCTTGGAGCACCCAGATGTGTCTGCATTACCCACTACGCTGCCCTTTGACTTGTGTTTGGCTGCTGGGCCTCACCTAAGCTCCTACCTTTACTCTTGAAATTCACTCCAGCACCTGTGACTGGCCTTTAGACACCAAGTCTGCAGAAAACCTGTGACTATCCAGGTGTTTCAGATTGAGCAGCAACTTTCATTCTCCAGTGTGACCCCAGTCTGGCCACTCCCCTGCCTTGTCGTCAAATCCCATCTTTGCAATGTGGTCTAAATCTGAGGGTGAGATGAAGCCTTCAGAGAAGGGAACCAAAGGGTCAACCTTGGAGGAGCTAGCAACAGCAGAGACTGAGGAAAGTGGAAGAGAGAAGAAAGAAAGGAGTTCCATAGGACCGGGGAGCACAGAGACGGGGGCAAGAGTGGAAGAGCTCCATATACTTTAAACTCTGGCCCTGGATTTGTCCTATCCCAAATGCTGACTGTACCAGCCTGTAAAACATTTACACAGATGCACAGAGATGCACAACCATGCAAACAAAGCAAATTGCAAACCAGTTTTAGTAATTTCTCAATGAAGGGATTACTCTGTAATTCTCTGTGAACCTCCTATTTTGCAAGCCCAAAGGGAAAATAGTTTGTTCTGGACATGTCTGGACACACCCTCAGCCAATTGGAAGAGAAGCCGCCCCTTGCCTTCAAGTCCCTGCTGAGCACGCACAACCCTGCTCACTGGCCTCATCCACAAAATACGGTCAAAACAGTGTCTGCCTCCCAAGTTGGTACTGGAACTAAATGAATCATGTCTAGGGTGTATAGGAGATTGTCTGACACATAGTAAGTATGCATTAAATGTTAGCAATGATGTTGACTGTGATGATAAGAGATGACGGTGATAATGAGCATGATGATGTTAACACATCGCCGGCTGTGACCGATTGGACAAGACAAGCTCTTAGCCCAAAGCTACCAATCCAGAAGCTGCACATTGTCTTATGATTCCTGTGGTTGGTTTCAAAAGACGAGCTAAACCAATCAGAGTCCTTTCCCTGAGAACTGGCCAATGGAGATGGATAAACCCATGGGCTGGGCTGGCCACAGGGTGGCAATATGAAGGTTAAAACTGAGAGGGAGAAGTAATTGAAAGAAGGATAGGTGGATGAAGAAGATACATTGTAAGAAATCCACTCAGAACCAAGGACACTTTGCAGGAGAGTGAGAGAGCCCAGTGTGCTCAGTACTCGGCCTGCCTTTTAAGCCTGCTGCTCTCACTCCTGGTTTCTTAAACATCTCCTAGATTCCAACTCACACTCCTGGCTTTTAGTTTTAAACCCATTTGGGTTTGAGTGTTTTTTGTGTTTATGAGTCCAAAGAATCCTGACTGGATTTTAAAAATACTTTTTATAGTATAATTAATCATACTACAAAAAAGTGAGTCAGATGTTATCTGGCTAGAAGACTTCCTTTCCACTGTGGCTTACAAATTTTAGAGCATACCAATGATTACAAACTCTGATGAACAGATTCAGCTGTTTATGAAAATTGGAATTACTATGGCTAGGCCCTTCTATGTAATTTCAACCTCATGTCCACCTATAAAGAGACTGCTGGGAGAACAGTATATAGTTCAAGTGGTAGAGCACATGCTTAGCATGCAGGAGGTCCTGGGTTCAATCCCCAGTACCCCCTCTAAAAACAAATAAATGAATAAACCTAATTACCTCCAAACTCAAAAAACAAAAAAAGAGAGAGAGAAAGAGAGATTGCTGGATACTAGTGATCTCACCAATGACTGATGTGGCTGAAGAGAGCGTCAGGGGTACAAATTCAAACGTCTACAGGGACATTAATGCACAGACTGGGTGTATCATAGCAGAGTGGTAGGAATGCTGCCAACTGAAGAGGCATGCCCTCTGGTGCCTCCTTGGGCCCTCCCCAAGAAGGGAACCTCATCTGTTGATTGATGGAAATATGTTTCCAACATAAAAGCTAGAAATCCAAAATTTTACAATTTCATTCTTCTGTTTATTAAGTACTGGAAACTAATTTTAACTTTTTTTAAAAGATAGGGCCCAGAGAAAGCGTCTGCAGAACAAACTTTTTCTGAGGCTGCCAGTTTGCACCCTCTGATATAATATAATATGATGTGAAATATACTCTCGTAAAGAAACGAATGCCTCACAAAATTTATCACATTTCCTAAGTCCCTAGCCAACTATGTGGTTATATTTTCAAAAGGCAAGAGAGGGAAGACTTTATTTTGAGACTTTTTGCCAGAGGGAAATGAAATATGTGTATCAACATTTGTCTAAAAAATTCAAAAGAGAGTTAACATAATTACTATCAAATTATGGATCCTGGTGATTAAGAATACACACATAATGCAATAATGCCTTTCATATTGCAAGGAAATCACGCAAGTCCCTTGGCACACCTGCACACCTGCCTGTCACTCTGCAGTTGTCTTCTCCATTATGTACCTTTCAGCAGCATCACAGTATGCGGGTAGTTTTCAAACCTTTTCCCCTATTGCTAACAGATTAGTGTTAAATCCTTGACCTTCAGAGTTGTATTTAAATATATTTGACTATGATAAGAAGGCAGTTTAAGTGATATATACACACATTTTAATTTGCCTAGAATAATGTGTTCTAGGTTTTTAGATTTTTCAGATTAACCCAATTAATTGGAATAGAATATACATTTTGATTGAAGTGCAAAGTGTATAAAAGATGATACAAGGCAGGGCTTTCAGATTATAATTCAGTAATAAGTCTTCTCTGTATCTGCTTCAATTGTCCTCTTACTTATTTTCAAAAAGACTATGTGAACACTTTTTGTGAAATGTAAATCTTTCACATTCAGTCTTTGGCTTTAAATTCCTCAAATTTAAAGCAGTCTTTATAACAGAGAAACTGACTTCCTTCCACATCGTCTGTCTTAAAAATTGTGCATCTAATGCTGAAGACAAAAGATGCAAGAGATCCAGTTACGGCTATGTAACAACTCTAGATCTAGTGTGAAAAAGGTACACTACTTACAGTGTCAGCCCTGATGATGTGAAGAGCTTAGATGTCATCACTCCTGTCCTTAGAATAAGAGAAAACTGAACAATTGAAAAAATCAGCAACCACTTTTAGGCACATTAGAGAACTGAGGCCGCAGGACAAACTGCCCCTAAAATCTGGAGACAAGTGGTGGTAGGCAGATAATGGCTGCCCGAAGACGCTCACATCCTACTCCCTGGAACCTGTGAGTATGTTACTTTACACAGCAAAAGGGATTCAAGGTAGCAGATGGAATTGTGATTCGTTGCTAATCAACTAAGAGTAAAACAGAGAGATTATGAATTGGGCCCAAAGGAAAGGGGCCTTACAAGTAGAAGAGGGCCGGCAGAAGAGAATCATAGAGGTGACAGTGTGAAGAGTAATCTGCCCTGCGTTAATGGTTTGTAAGACGGAGGAATGGATCTACCATCAGCGAATGCAGGTGGGCTCTTCATGGTGGAAAAAAACAAGGGAAAAGATTCTCCCACAGAGCACCCAGAAGAAATGCCTGCCCTGCCAACCCATTTTTAGCCTGGTAAGCCCCACACAAATTTCTGACTTCCAGAACTACACATTTGTATTGCTTTAAGACATCAGGTTTGTGGCAGCTTGTTATGGTAACAATAGGAAAAAAATATATAGGTGCATCCAGAGAGCCATCAGCTGGTAGGAACACTGAAATGCTAATTTTCACAAATTGCTGTCAGCTAAACATGGACCAGTTTTATAATGAGGAAGTCCTGGGGGCCACAGGCCTCTCAGAGAGGCCCCAACACTTTCATGGCTTTTCCCACCAGGTTCTCATGAAGAGGATCTAAGAAAGATCTCCTGTGGCACTGACAGTGGTGGGGTGGGCAGTGGGCAGGGGCCGGGGAGGGTGAAGACCTATGAACAGGAAACACACCCAGAGCATTCTCCACAACAAAGTTTACCTCTTAGGTTTCCCTCTTTGTGAAGTACACATGCTATTGCTTCTTACTTGTACCTTAATGTGAACAATTGGGGGAAGTACTGGGTTAAGCCAGCAGTTCATAAAGGGTAGTCCTGGGATCAGTAGCAACAGCATCATCTGGGAACCTGTTAGAAACACAGGCCTTTGGGACCTATCCCAGGACTACTGAATCAGAAACTCTGGGGGTGGGTCAAGACACTGGTGTTTTAACAAGTCTTCCGGGAGATTCTGTTGGAGCTAACGTTGAGGAATAGGAGGTTTCAGACAAAAGAGGGCCCAAGACAGATCCTTTGCATTAAGACGGGCTCTTTTGTGATGTGAGGGCACCTAAACGTTGCCTTGTGCTCCCTTGGAGGACGTGATGAAGAAGGCTGTGGAGAACCAGCAGACAGGGTGGCCCTGCCGTGGCCGGGAATAGATGCTCTAGAAGCAGAAGCCATAAGCAACCCTCCTAAGCCAACCTTGGCTCTTCTCCTGAAAGAGCCAGGGAGAAGCCAACGCAGCAACACAGTAGACCAACCAGCCAGTTCTGCGCAGACCCAGCCCCTAGGGAGGGCGCAGTGAGCTTCTGTGAGGCAGAAGGAGAAGGAAGCAAACAGCGCTTAGAAGATGTCGAAGCATAAACTCTGAGTATCTGTATGAAATGAGACTGTTTGCATGTTTAATTTGAAAGATAAAGTTATCCCTAAACCCTCTCCCCTCAAAGACTAATCAGTTAACTTAGAGCTCGTGAAGCAATTACCGATAAAGTTAAAAAGTTGTCTAAGCACTGTTTACATCCTTCTTCTGCCTCACAGGAAGCTCATGACACAAACAAACAAAAAACTCCAATTTTGCAAATCTGTTTAGAGGGGACATACTTCAACACAACTGTATAATGTTACTTAATCCATTTGATTATTTGGAAAATACTTGAGAATTAAACTTCTTTTTTTTAACATTTTTCATTGATTTATAATCATTTTACAATGTTGTGTCATAATTTTTTGTGGGGAGGTAATTAGGTTTATTTATTTACTTATTTTCATGGGGGTACTGGGAATTGAACCCAGGACCTCATACATGCTAAGCATGCACTCTACCATTGAGCTATGCCCTCCCCCTATAAAGAAAAATTCTTTATTCCAGACTTTCTTTGTTAAATAGTCTCAAAATGTGAATTTGATGGAAACAGTCACTTTTGAGATCATGTTGCAGTGATAAACTAACAACACTTGAGGGCAGTCAAAGCACACGTCTTGCCTGTATATAACAGCTGATTTAATTATAACTTTAAAATTGAACACTTTATCAAAATGCCTTTTTTTGTACTTCTTCTTTGGTCTACAATTATCCCCTACCTCCATAGTTCAGATTCCTAGACAGTTTCTCTGATGTAGGTGGAGCAACAATAAAAAGTATTTTTAAAGCATACATTAATTTTTGTTTCTTTTATCAGCTCTATTTTTGCTGTGGCTTGTAACTGATGTAGTTCTGAGACACTGCTCAGTTAAGTCACAAGTTCAATTTCTTTACCTCAAAATAGTCTTTTAGGATCATGTGAGTATATCACAGCATCCATCCATATGTGGGCACGTGTGTGTGTGTGTGTGTGTGTGTGTGTGTGTGTGTGTGTGTGTGTGTCTACCCAGAGAAGTCTGTGTGACATAAATAACAGTGAACAAGTAGAATTCTCTGGGGCTACCTTGGTAGAGTACATTTATATATTCTTTCCTGTCACTGCCCCGTAAAGCCACCACATCATATGTCAGTCTGGTTTTCATCACCACCTTGGATAAATCTTGGCCAAGTCCCATCATTTCTCAGATGTTAAAAAAAAGTTGTCAGGTTACTTTTGTCCCCCTTCCCCCCTCCCCAAAAAATCTAATTTCAGTAATTAAAATATCTTTCTTGTAAAATACTTAAAACTCCAGACTTCATATGAACTTAAGCTTCTCCCTTCGTTTTGTCTGTTTCCCATTGGAAGCCTGCAGTGGGGAGAAGTGGTGGGGTGGTTACAAACATTCAGGTTGATTTCTCTGCCTGGTTTCTACTCATCTGCCCACTTACTAGGCTGCCCCTGACTCCTGGAGGGTTGAAAGAGGAAAAAGGGAAGAGGTATGTCTTTCACTGACATTTCTATAATCTCACATTGATTTTTTCTGGCTATGATAGAAGCTTATGCCTATTTCTGTTGAGTCAGCTTTTGGGACCTTTCGTGAGCTGTGTGATTTCACTGCTGGGTCCAGGGCCAGCTCCAACGGTGTGAGCCCTTTGTAGACGCACAGGACCACATGCTTAGCGGGGCCTCCAGCTTGGTTTAATGCTCTGTCGTCGCCATGTTGAAAACTTTAATAAATTTCGAACAAGAGCACCCTGCATTTTCCTTTTTCACTGGGTAGCACCAGTTATGAAGCAGGTCCTGACTGTGCTCTCCCAACTTCAGCTCTGTAGCGGGGCAGTGCCTCTCCTTCAGCTGACAGTTTATAATCTCCCCCTCTGCCTCTTTCCAGTCAGACTACATCTCTAGCAGGATGCTGTGAATTGAGACAACAAATGAACATTCCCTACTTAGGTTCCTTTGCCCCATAAAAGCAGGCAATTTGGGGGGAGTATGGTTATTATAAACCTCCGTGCTAGTGCCTTAAGTCCTTACAGCCAGGCTCTCCCCAGAACCTGTTCTCCCTCAGGCGTCCGTCAGGTGATTCTCCCGTGTTCCTAAGCAACGCCATCCCATCCTAGCGCTCCCGGTAGGCCCTGAAGCGCCTCCTCCTCCGGATAACCGTCAACAAACCAATCCTTCCTTTAACTCCCTGACATTCTTTACCTCAATTCTGTTATACCCTCAAGACGGATGAGTAGATTAGAGCCAAAACTTCCAGTTTTTGTCCCTCCTAAGCAGGGTCTGCGTAGGAGGTTCAGCCTCACTTTGGAAATTGAACATTTTTGCCCCTGCTGCTTTGCTCTCGGCCTTTAGGAAACTCAGCAGTTTAGGAAACAGAGACAGAAAGATTCCCAAGATAATGTCCAACCACATTATTTATAAGGACAAAATTTTACTTAAAAGTAGAGATTTTATAAAATAGATAAACAAGTTTATCCTGTGTAGCACAGGGAATATATTCAGTATCTTGTAGTAGTAGCTCATGGTGAAAATGAGTATGTATATATTCATGTGTGACAAACATTGTGCTATATACCAGAAACGGACTCAACATTGTAAGCTGTCTATGCCACAATTAAAATAAAAAGTAGAGATTTTAAAATTGAAATAATTATTTGAGAAACATTTCAAATAGTCCCAATTTTATGAAGATAATGCCTTCATCAGTAGGAGAGACGAATTCCATCCAACAAATATTCTGAGCATCTCCTTTGTGTAGATACCAGGAGTAAGTTCTACTGATATGCAAATTAATAAGACAGCCCCACAGTTAGAAACTGGGGAACACAAATAGACAATTTCTGGAAGATGGGTGATAACAAAGTTGTATCGTGGGTTTTGTGTGACTTCCCTGAGCTTGTGGATGGAAGTGGAGGTTGTGGAGCTCCTTACCTGAAGCTTTCTGACTGGTGAACTGCTTTTAAGGACTTCTTTGACAGAACTGCCCCTCATCTCTAAGTCTCTGGCTCCATCATATACAACAGGATGAAATCCCAATCTGTACACTTTCAGACATGGGGTTCCATTTTACCTATAAACTATTTTATGCCTATTCAAAACTAGCAAAGCTCTGCACAGGACATCTTGAATTTTTTCTATCTCAATATTAGAGCCAATAGACAAACCTTTTATAGCTTCCCTTTCAGTAAATGAGAAACAGTCCACAAAGTGGATGGGTATCAGACTCTGGTCCATTAATGGACAGAGAGGGAAGCCAGCAGCAGCATTCTTAGTGACATTAGATGTCTTAACTTGGAATTTTTGTCCCCCCTCCTTTTTCCTCCATTGGAGAGTTCCTAGAATGATAAATAAAATCCTATTAAATATTTTTCGTTATGGATCCCTTTGGAAATGATAGAAGCATTTAGATCTCCACCAAGTAAAAAATTCCTAGGTTAAAGGAAACAATGGGGTGGGGGTGTGGATTTCAGGTTGGAATTTCCTGGACATAGCAATTACAGTGATTCACAACTTGGAAAAGTTTGTCCAGATTTTGTCTTTCTGGTACTAAAGACAAAAAAAATCCATGCTCCCTGACTATAGGGTTGGATGGCTGGATCATTTTCCAGATAGGCTGACTTACTGGGTGACATTTTTCTTGGGGGAGGGAGTGCCATTTTGTGTAGACACCCTCTGCCATCATGGAGCCAAATCCTGACTTCTGACTGGCTCTGGCATGATTCCTCCCCAGAGCGCTGAATCTTCGTGCATCACTCACCACATAAGGGAGCAATACTGCAGAAGCAAAGTCCGCCATGCACTGGGCGTTAGTACACTGTGTCATATCACATCCACAAATGGTCATTTCTCCCATTCTCAGAACAGGGGTCTCACACCTTTAGGGAAGGTGTAGGTCTACCCTGCCAGCGGTGCTCGCATTTCTCACTCCACTCTCATCCGTACCTCCAAATCTTCCCAAAGGCTCCATTTTTTCTTCCTTCCTTTCTACTTAGAGTAACACTCGATGTACAGTTATATAATCCTCAGCTGCCGTTGGTGGAAGCTATTCCACAATCTCTGGTGGAAGCCCCAGATTATCAATCACATCTCTGTCCACCCCAGCTTTGGTGGCCAATTTATACCGCAGTGGAGGGTGCAAGTGGTCTGAGAGTGAAAACTGTCTTACAGAGCATTTGCCTTCTCTGGCTTAACTCTGACCAATATGATTAAGTCCTATTGCTGTGGCCAGTTAACGTTATAGTATTATCCTATCCAGTTTATGACCAGTTGGACATAATTGAGAAGTAAGGGTGTTGTTATCAGTCTGCTCTTGAAAAGATCTTCCAAATATGCATGCCTTAAATTTAATCAGGTAGCCCACTTCAGTGCTAAAAAATAAAGGTCTAGTTTATGATTGGAGGATTGAACTTTTAGCCACAGACTAGCAAATACCAGAGATTTCTGTCTCCACTAATTTGATTTTTTAAAATCTGATACCACTCATAGACTTATGAGCCAGCAACCCTGTATAATGTATAATGCTTATTGAAATTAGTACAAAGCTTTGATTAAGACAGAGTTTTGAGGGAGTGACATCAACATCAAGGTGATGTAAGACACTCTCTTTGTCTCTCCCCTTCAATCTACAACCGGTAAAACATCCATAACTCAACAAGAGTTCCTCTGCCCAACACACCAGGACATCAGAGAGTTCCATACACCTGTATATCTAAACATGGGTGCAGTGAACACATAGAGGAGGTGAACCAGGGGAGCAGCAAAGGCCAAGCCCCAAAAATCCCAGTCCCCTCCTCCCAGCAGCTAATCCAGCAGCCCAAGAGAACACAGTAGCAACAAGAGAGGTGTTGCACATGACTCCAGCCTCCTGGCTGCAGCAGCACCCACAGTCACAGGGAACTGGCAGCAGCGGCAGTGGGGCCTGTGACCCCGGTCCCTGTAGCTCTGGCTCCCCCATCTGCAGCAGTCGCCTCTGTGAACCCAGTAATCCCAGATGTGGCAAAGGCACCTGTGACCCTAGCTCCCAGCCTGCCTTCCCCCTTCCCCTATGGAGGTGGTGTCCTTAGCCCAGGCATTCCTGAACATGGTGGAGGTGCCGCCATTGGGTTCCCCAAGCAGCAATACCAGTGACAGCAGTGACACTGACACCAGCAACCCTGGAGGCATAAGCAGTGACAATGAGGGCCTCAAATGACACCTCTTGACAGAAGAATTGGAGAGTAGAAAGTTCGGGTTCTCAAGTACAGCCAGAGGCAGCACAGAGAATCAAAAACTTGTGCTATAGCACCACCTACTGAAAAATAAAAGAACGGCCTCTAATTACCAATTACCAATCTATTGAAAATTGCTAGAATCAAGTTAAAAAAAAAAAAAAAAAGCTTTACCTAGAGAAGAAAGATTTTCACTACTTAAAATGCACCAGCAGAGGAACAACTCACCAAACACCATGAAGAATCACAGTAATACTGTACCATAAAAAGAAAATAATTCAGAAACCAAATTTAAAGGCATGGAATATTGCAATCTAACTGATAAAAAATTCAACATAGCTGTCGTGAAGAAGCTTAACGAGCTACAAGAAATTCAGAAACACAATTCAGTGACCTCATGAATAAAATCAACAAACAGAAGGAATGCTTTACCAAAGAAAGTGAAACTCTAAAAGAACCAAACGAATTCTGGAGTAAAAGAACTCAAAAAATGAGGTGAAGAATGCCTTAGAAAGCACTGGGAATAGAGCAGACCATATGGAAGAGATAATTACCAAGCTCAAAGATAAAAATCTAAAAATAATTTAGGTAGAAGAGGAAAGAGAACTAAGATTTTTTTTTTTAAATGAAGAAGTTCTACAAGAACTATCCAACGTCTTTAGGAAAGGCAATCCTATGAGGAGAAGAGAGGAAGAAGGGGACAGAAAGTTTACTTAAAGAAGTAATAGCTGAGAGCTTCCCAAAACTGGGGAAGAAACTGGATATACAAGTTCATGTTGCTAACAGAACACCTAATTACCTCAGTGCAAAAAGACCTTCTCCAAGACACATTATACTGAAACTATCAAAAGTCAACGACAAAGAAAAAAATTTTAAAGGCAGCCAGACTGTAACCCGTAAGGGAACCCCCTGTTAGTCTATTAGAAAATTTCTTAGCAGGAACTCTACAGGCAAGGAGAGAGTGGAATCACCATATTCAAAACATTGAAAGATAAAAACTGTCAGCCAAGAACAGTCTTTCCAGCAAAGTTCTCCTTCAGATATGAAGGAGAAATAAGGGCTTTCCCAGACAAGCAAAAGCTGAGGGAGGTCATTACCACTAGACCTGCCTGACATTAAAGACCTTGTAACCATTTCAGAACTGAGTTTTGGAATCCAAATGAGTCTTCAGAAATTTAAAAAGATTAAAAGTAAATATTGATTGTGATGCTAAACAAATAGACTAAATCTGACCAACATTCCTCGATGTTAGTAAGCCCTGGCACACTTTCTGGCAGAGACAGTGGTTCTCACTGTTAGATTTAAAGAATGGCTATTAAGAGGTTGAAGGAGATGAGAAGAAATTTAATATTCATTTGACCAGAGGAAATTTTTTACAGTCTGAAACAGTGCATCAAGATTTCTCTAGATACCATCTAGCTACCAGTGACTGGTGTGGGGCGGTATTTGAAGGTGTTAGAATATTTAGATGGTATGATTGCATTTGGAAAGACCTAGGAAGGAAAAAAAGGAATCCTTAGAGTGTTAGACTATCTCAGGGAGGCACAATAGGAAAAGTTCCCTAAGATGTGTTAGCTCTACTGTGCTTATGACTCTGTTCATTATACAGCAGACATAGTTTCTCACCAGGGGAAATTTTGTCCCTATCTGTTGGCCTCCTCCCAGTAGATTTAGAGAAGTGAAGATGTTTTGGAAGTGCTGATGTTTAAGGCTGTCAATCAAAGATTACACCTGGATGTTGCATCACTGACATTTGACTTGTGGGCATTTGGTTAGCACTAAGCTCCCTCCTGTCTGTACATAATGCCCATGGCAGCTGGAGGGGGGATGGGGAGAAAGGGCTGATCCTACCAACTTCAGGGAAACCTGGAGCAGATATTCTAAACCCCAGACCAGTGGTTCTCAACTTTGGCTGATTACGAGAACAACCTGCGGAGATTTTTTTTAAAATTCAAAAATGTTTGCCTAAGGTACTTTATGTGAATCTCTGTTATTTGCAATCAATTGACCCCAGACTGAAATATGAAGTACTGTGGTCTTAAGAGAATCATCAGACAACCATGCCATTTTCCTTTTCTAGTCAGTGTCTAATGGAAGTAAGTAGGGAACACCTGGGGCAATAAGACCAGCCTCTGGAAAGTCCTGGAAGGACTTCTTAAGGTCAAAATGTGGGGGAAAACACAAGGTTGAGGTGATAACTCAGTCATTCTGACAGCAAATAAAATAAAAACTGACAATTCAGCTACACAGAAGAGCAGGCACACTCTGAAGACGTGGGTAACATGCTCTTGGATTGGAAGAATTAATATGGTTAAAATGGCCATACTACCCAAGGTAATCTATAGATTTAATGTTATCCCTTTCAAGATACCCACGATATTTTTCACAGAACTAGAACAAATAATCCTAAAATGTATATGGAATCACAAAAGACCCAGAATTGCCAAAGCAATACTGAAGAAAGAGAATGAAGCTAGAAGAATAACCCTTCCAGACTTCATACAATACTACAGAGCTACAGTAATCAGAACAGCACGGTACTGGCACAAAAACAGACATATGGATCAATGGAACAGAATAGAGAGCTCAGAAATAAACCCACAGACTTAATCTTTGACAAAGGAGGCAAGAATATACAATGAAGAAAAGACAGTCTCTTCAGGAAGTGATGTTGGATAAACCTGACAGCCCCACATGTAAATCAATGAAGTTAAAACATTCCCTCACACTTTACACAAAAATAAACTCAAAATAGCTTAAAGACTTAAATATAAGACAAGACACTATAAGCCTCAAAGAAGAAAACACAGGCAAACATTTTCTGACATAAATCTTAGCAATGTTCTCCTAGGGCAGTCTACCCAGGCAATAGAAATAATAGCAAAAATAAACAAATAGGAACTAATTAAACTTACAAGCTTTTGCACAGCAAAGGAAACCACAAACAAAACAAAAAGACAACTTATGGAATGGGAGAAAATATTTGCAAATGATGTGACTGACACAGGTTTAATTCCAGAATATATAAGCAGCTCATACAACTTAATACAACAACAGAAAAAAACCTGATCCAAAAAAGTGCAGAAGACCTAAACAAGTAATTCTCCAGTGAAGACATACAAATGGTTACTAGGCACATGAAAAAATGCTCAGTATTGCTAATTATCAGAGAAATGCAAATCAAAACTACAATGAGTTTTCACACCATTCTCATACCAGTCAGAATGGCCATCATTCAAAAGTCCACAAATGATAAATGCTGGAGAGGCTGTGGAGAAAAGGGAACCCTCCTGCACTGTTGGTGGGAATGTAGTTTGATATAGCCATTATGGAAAACAGTATGGAGATTCCCAAAAAGACTAAAAATAGACTTAATATATGATCCAGCAATCCCACGCTTGGGCATATATCCAAAGGGAATCTTAATTCAAAAAGACACCTGCACCTCAATGTTTATAGCAGCACTATTTACAATAGCCAAGGCATAGAAATAACCTAAATGTCCATTGACAGATGAGTGGATAAAGAAGCTGTCGTATATTTACACAATAGAATAACACTCAGCCATAAAAAAGAATAAAATAATGTCACTTGCAGCAACATGGATGGACCTGGAGATTGTCATTCTAAGTGAAGTAAGCCAGAGAAAGAAAAATACCATATATCACTTATACATGGAATCTTAAAAAAAGACACTAATGAACTCATCTACAAAATAGAAACAGACTCACAGACATAGTAAACAATCTCATGTTTACCAGTAGGAAAGCAGGGTGCGAAGAGAAAAATTGGGAGTTCGAGATTTGCAGATACTGACTGGTATACATAAAATAGATAAATAAGTTTATACTGTATAGCACAGGGAACTATATTCAATATCTTGTAGTAACCTATAATGAAAAAGAATATGAAAAGGAATATATGTATATGTATGACTGAAACATTATGCTGTACACCAGAAAGTAACACATTGTAAACTCACTATACTTCAATAAAATAGTTAATGTGAGGGGTATGTCTCACATTCGTCACAGGCAAAGTCCGTTAACAGTTCCCAGGAAATAAAAATAGAATCTGGGTAATAAAACAGTCTAACCTTTTTTTCCTTTGCCTTTGTGCTTCCTCTAGTTTCACTTGCTCACAGGGTGCTGTGTGCAGAGGTCTTGCCCCCAGCCTTTCAGACCAGATTTCTTAGCGCGAAAGGCTGCGCAGGCCACCTCAGCTCGGAGGGCCGTGTCCTGAAGCGCTGCGCACAACACTCAACCCAACATGGCGGGCGCGGCCGGCCGTGGCGGGCGTGGCCGCAGCGGCAGCGGCGTCAGAGGCGGGCCGAGTGCAGAGGCGCAGTGCCCAGCCCTGCGGACTGGAGCCGGGAGCTCCACGGCTGCACCAGACCTGCGGGAACTCCGCCCCTTCCCCCCTCACCTCCCCCGCCACCCCCTCCCTGCCGCTGACGATATCCCTGTGAAGCAGCCCCGCCCACACAGCCTGTCCTGTGGGGACAGCGTGGACTCTACAGCGCCCGTTAGGGCACCTCTTCATTCTTTGATCAAAGCATAAAGTTTTCCTTTGCTTCTGAGCCAAACTTAGTTTAGTTCTATTGGCTCAAACACCAGGCAGGAGGACCCTGCTTGGGGACTCATGGGGGAGGGTGGGTAACACTTTCTATCATGTATTATTGCTATTTTATATTTTAGCCGATATACTATTTTCCACATTATTATCTTCCTTGTGAGACTATGAAGCCCTGAGGAAATAGTTCCTAATTCATCTTCAGACTTACCCACCAATCAGCACGGAATCAGTTGTTTAGTATTTAGTATGTGCTTGATTGGTATTTGTCACGAAAATGGTGGGAGACAAGGATTAGTCTTACTGAGAATTCTGACATTCAGGGATAGCTTATTTGAATACTAAGGGAACATACCTTAGAAGAGGAGACCCTCTGAGATGTTAACCTCACAGGTAGAGCAGTGCTTCTCAGTTAGGACTAGCTTGTCCCGCAGGGGATATCTGGCAATGCCTGGAGACATTTATGTTTGTCATGACTGGGGGTAGGGGGTGCTCCTAACTTCCAGTGGTTAGAGGCCAGGGATGCTGCCAAACATCGTACAATGCCTAGGACTGCCCCACGCCCCACCCCTCCACAACAAAGAATTACCTAGTCCAAAATGTCAGTAGTACCATGGTTGAGAAACACTGAACTAGAGTTTCCTCTGATCAAAGACTTTTTCTTGTGCTGACTTGAGCAAGAAAACCTCTGAACTTCAGTTACTGATACCAACTGCTGGTGCCTGAGGTACTATTTGTTCCTCTATAGCAATTCTCCACTTAGTTCTTTTAATAACAGAACATCTTGACCTTTAACTGGACCCTCGACTATCAACTAGAGGCTATAACTCGTCTTCTCTGGTAGGCGAGACTGAGGCTGGAACTAAATTCTAGCCAGCTGAAGAGTGGAAATGCTGTGTGCTTCGTGTCTTTAAAAAGGAAGATCTTTACACTCTTTATTCTTTCCTTCCTACAAATTATCACATGGATGTGGAGCGTACAAATGATATTTGTCTGTGCAGATATTAATAAAATTGCAGGGAATGCAGAGCAATGGGATAGCAGAAACTTGGTTCCATAGAGCAAAGTCACCTACCTATCTTGTACTGCCTGTTTCCTATCGGCCAGTCACATATGAAAAAAAGCAAACTTCTTTGAACCTTTTGAGTAGCAGTTTAGTTTTTACTCTGCCTAATACAAACCAGATTCAGTTTTTGTTGTTCTGGATGATAGCTGTGAGTGGATAGCTCTATGAGACAGTCACACCTACATGGTTTAGTATGCTGTAGACAGGACTAGTTAAAACAGATGAATGCATGATGCTGGCAGACAGTAGGAAACAGACCACATCTCAAAAGAGACCGTATTACTTGTGCACAGTCTCCTTAGTAGCAGTCAGCTAGCTTATGGATCATGCAAACTGTGAAACATGGTAGAAGTTGAGGTTTACTCTACTTTTTAAGTCAAAGGATTTGGAATATGCATTAACTTTTTCCCCCATACTGATATTGCTTTTAATTTCTTTGTTTACAAGCTTAAGAGGTATGATTAGGATAGATGGCCCCCTAGTAGAAAAAATTTCTCCAGTTTCCTGGGGAAATGTTCTATAGGAAAGAGATGGCCATTTGACTCTTAGAGATCGTAGGAATAATGCAGATGTCCTATTTAGCAATTTGAGGGAAAGGTGGGGAGTAAATAAAACTTTTTAACTACCACATGCCTGATATTCTGCTTTATTCCTTTTGTTGTGGGATGTAATTTAGGGAAAATAATCATTGTTTTTTTTCTTCCTACATGCTCTGGTTGGTGCCCTGATTTCCACCCATCAAATAAGTGGCTTTCATCCTCTTGGGAAAGGCCATACAGAACCGAGAAAGGGGAAATCAATTGAATTCCTGGAGAGATACGTTAAAACTCCTATGAGGCAGGCATTTTGCAAGCCAAGCCTTTTACAAACCGAGCTATTTGAGATCACAAAGGATTTCTGAGCTACAAAAGGCTGAGCCTCTGGAGACAGTTGGACAGGAGTTGCTGAGATAAGAGTACTTTCCCACAAGAAAGGAGATGGAGTTTAGTAAGTGAGAGGGGAAAGTGTTATCTGAGGGGAAGGGGCTGGAGTTTGGAAACTGAGGGTGACTGAGATGGCATATTGGGCCCCACCCTCAGCCCAGCCAAGCTCTGAATGGGGTAAATGCAGACCACAGAGAGATTTGGTAGGGATCTTAGGTCAGAGGAGATAAGTTTTCCTCATGAAGCCTAAGGGAGTGCACGCCTCGAGAATAAGTCCTCTCAATGTACATGTTCCCAACCAAAGGCATCATCGTCTAGCAGTAGAACGGTAGAATCAGAGATGTTCCATCAGAGATGGCCACAGATACCCTACCCCAAGTCTCTCATCATTTGGGCCTAGCACAGAAGAACTTCAAAATTTTCTGTGTCCTTGAAAAGAGGCACGGGAGAGCTGATTGGGTATTTGGACAGACCTTACAAGGGGGATGAGTAAGATGTGAAGTGACCTTAGACATGGCAGAGGGAAAGTAGAGGGGGATGCGGACATTACCGCAGTGGGTATAAGTGGGCTGGAGGCTCATGAACAAATGGCAGTTGACCCTAGCACAGCACTAAGAGAAAGTGCCCCTCAACATACACCAATGTACACTGGATCGCTTCCGAAAAGAGGAGACGGCAGTGGAAATCTGGAATTGACTATTCACCCAAAAGAAACAGAGAAACGTTTCATAAGCCTTCTGCACAAACACACAGTGATCTCCAGTGGAAGGAGGTGAGAAATCCTTCATTTGTCCACAGTATCTTGCCCAGTAATGGAATGTTTTGAAGAATGGACTCAATAGTTTTCGAATTCTAAGTGCTAAAAATGGACAAGTAAATGGAAAAGTAAATATTCTTTGAAGGGGGCATAGAGGGATACACATGGTAGGGTAAATTTTGGTGATATCTGAAACCTTTACCTTCCCCAAAGTCCTGATGTCCCGATCAAGGAATGCAGGCATTTATTGCCACAGAGGGGGAGTCAATAGAGATGAAAACAAATTATCAATTTGTTCCTACATCCTGTTAAAAACAAATCCTCATTGCACAAATATGAATACTGAAAAGCAAGGCTTACTAGTGCAAGAGCCAGAGTGGTGAGAAACAAAGGATATTAAAGGAGCAAATTTCTAAAATGCAAAGATTACCAAGCTTTGAGGTTAGCAACCATAGAGGAAGAATACATGATAATTTAAGAGTTTTCTCAGTCAAAAGAGACAGAAGTTCAACCTGTGGTTAGGAGAGGGAGTCTCACAGGACACAGGGCTGGACCTCAGAAGTTTATGTGTATCTGAGAATAGAAGCTTCCAGCTTTTCTCCCCACCTGCACCGATCCCACTGCTCTGTACAATGAAAAAAAAAGCCAAATAGAATTAGTGCCACAGGAGAGATATAAACTACGTATTCTGGGTTACCAGGCTCACAAAAACAGCCACAGCTTATATTAAGAGTCACGTGTCAAGCTGAATAAAAACATTAAAACACCTGTGAGGAAAGTTTAATTATGAAGTTTTCAAATGTACGAAAAATACAGAAACAAAAAGATACCAGTGTACTTTCTTCCAAAGTTTACCAAAAACTTTTAAATGTGCCTTATTTTCATTGGATTTTTGAAAAATTAAATTTAACTAATTCAGCTGCACCTCTATTCTGTACCATTTGGTTTTCCTCTTTAAAAAAATTGTTTGCTTGAGCATAGATGTGACTCCTAAGGCAAAAGGTGAAGAAAAGATACTGGAGCTTCAAAGCCAGGCTGTGAAGACTACACCTGAATCTGGGCCTGGGCCTGGGCCTGGGTTTGGGTTTGGGTTTGGGTCTGGGACTGGGTCTTAGGCTAAACTTGGGGCTGGGACAAGGCCTAATCTTGGGCCTGGGTTTAGGACTGTGCCAGGTTCTGCGCTAGAAGTGGACCTAAAGATTACACTGGAGCTGGGGCTGGGCCTGGGGTTGGGCCAGGGCTGAAGCTTTCAGTTTGTGTGCATAGGAGGAAGTCAGGGCTGCTGCAGAGCTGCAGAGGTTTGCTCCTGATTAAGTTAGTAGATAACAAGAGTCGTACCTAGTCTGGCTCTGAAAGGTCACTGAACTATCAGTGATGAGAATTTTCCACCAGCTCAACCATTAACTGCTTTCAGACTCAGACTTTCCTTTCAATCCAGAAATCTTGATATCTAAATTGAAATAAAAATTCCTCAAGAGGAGAAGAAATGTGAAGTTATAGCTTTACTTATGGCAGAGTCTTAACTAGTTTGCAGTTAGAAGAGTTAGGTTTTTTTTTAGTTCTTTTAAATCTTGAGCAATTTTCAGTTATTCATATCCTGTATTTTCAAGTAATTACTCATACTTGAATCAAACATGTTACCTTTGGTTGTTATTGATACTGGTTTTGGAATTGAGTGATTATTACTGTAACTTTTACTTCCAAAATTTTGTGGGCCCAAGATTTTATAAATATGGATCATAGTTTATAGTTATCCATGTTGGAGATGGTATAACATGCCTTGAGAACAACTCTATTAATTCCAGCTCTGCCTTTAACTTGGACTTTGAACATGTTGGTTACTCTTAGAACCTTCTTTGGATATAACAGCATTGCCTCGTGGAGCAGTGAGCATACCATCAGCTAACAAAAACAACATACAGAATAGACAAGCCATGCTCTGTAAACATCCACTCCCTTCATAGGTTCCACCCTCCACCGGGCCTCACCGTCGCAATCCTTCTGGGGGAACACAAGCTACTTTGGGCAACTCAGTCTTTTGAGTTGAGCAAAAGTGGTTGTGAAAAACCTAGAGACTGTAAAATATCCTACCCTAAGTTACTGATGGTTAAGTTACTACCCCAGTTTGGACTTAGTTTGCTTCTTCTGTTTTGATCTCGGTAAGAGAAAATAATCATTATGCATCCCTACAGTGTGTCTGGCACTTAGAACTCAGTTACTCACTTCATTTTCACAATGACCTGCAAAGGGGTGTTATAATCCCTATTTAATATGAGGACTAAGAGCCTGAGAAAGATTTAACCACTTGCTCCTGGCTACGTAGGAATATCTGATGGAGCCAGGACTCTGACCCTGCCCGGGAGCTGCCTGACTCTTCCTGCTCTCTGATTGCTGGGGCGCTTAAGGAGGTGACAGTGCTCCCTGACTCGTAATCAAGTGCTTGCCTTTGTTTTCTGACCTTTCCTAGGTTCTCCTGACCCTCGGCTTTTCCTCAATATTGTAGCTTAACTCCTTCTGTCTAGAATCTGAGCCCCATGTCTGTGATTCACCGTTAGATATTCTCTTGGTGGGGTGCATGAAGGTAGAGTTATTAATGGATGTGAAAAAATGCAGATTCAGTTTGGACTTGTGTAACAATGTAGAAATTAAGACATATGATATATAAACTAAGAAAAATATATATAGCAATTCTTGATTTTCACAAGAGGGTGTGTGTGTGTGTGTGTTTAAGATAAATTACAAATCCTGAGGCAATTTTTTATCCTTATCTAGTATAATACACTGCTGCCTACGCCAGTCTGTTTTTAAAGAATGCAAATTAATTTTAATATTGGAGTAAGACATTTTCATGGAAGGAAAATCTGTTTTTAAAATGTCATTTAATTCAAATTTCATTTGCATTCCACTTTGAATAGCATTGCCTGTGGCATTGCTTCCTCTAATAGCATAGATGGCAGAAATGTGTTCATACATTCACATGTTTTATATTCCTTAATCTTTGGTACTGTCAACTGAGACAGTTTTAACTATTGAGATTGCAAGGTATGTGTAGAACTGACCTATTTAACTGCTCTCAGTAAACAAGTCCAGGAAATTCAGGGTCATGAGAAATTCATTAGTCATGACCTTGAAGAGTTAATGTAGCAAAGAAAATCAGGAAGAAAGATCTTATCGACAACAGGTTATTACTCAACATCAGTTTTTGGCAAGAGGCAAAAATATTAAAAGGTAAAATAGAAAGCTTTTTCAGCACTATTCCTTATTAATGTACTTAATACATTAATGGCTGTTACATACATTAAAGGTTGTACAGGCCAGCATAGGGGTGATGGTTATCCTGGCCACCACAGTCTCTGTGGGAATCTGCACATTCTGCAAGGACTTATCAGAAACTTGGCCTCTGAAATTACACTAGAATAGAAATAACAACTCTGTTTTGTCTCACTGTTTTTCATTAATTGCAACATCAGGGCAGTAAACCTTTAAATAACTAAGTTTTAAATTAAATTAACTAAGCATTGGCTATTAAAAAACCAAGTGCTAAAGACTGATGAAAAGGAAAAATGAGTGGAGAGATTTAACAGATATCATCAAGTCTTACTAAGGTAGCAGTGGCAAGACATTTTCTTGTCAGAGCCAGAGTTATATACAGTAATCCATCTAAATGCTAACTTGTTATAAATTCTGTGGTCTTGGGGAAATATAATAAGAAATTAATTCATGCCTGAAATCTCATACCATCTTTGTTTCCCCTTGGGTTAGAGTTTTGAAATCTAATAAATGCAAATAAGTCTCCCTGAAAGGTAGTGCCACCCAGTCACTGGTACAAGGTTGCTTGATGGAGAAGCAGAGCAGGGTAGTGTGAATGAGATCGTGAGGCAGAGTCACTCCTCAAGTTCTTATGTGCTGCTTTGCTTGGGGGTTGCCAGTTCATTACACCAGCATGAATGAACTTCTGAAGCAGATTTTCCCGGAGGAAAAAGAGAGAACGAAATAGAGTTGGACCACACCAAAAGAAAATAAAGACATGCAGCAGGTAAACATAGCTGTACAAAATCATACGGAGAGCACAGTATTTAAGGACAGGGATTTTAGAATCACTCATGCCCAGGCTCAAATCCTTCATCCATTTACCATTTGTAAGAGACAAGATATATAAGCATTTTATGACATGGTTTCCTCAGCTGTACTGCTAGGGTTATGGGTAGGGTTAAAAAAAAGAAAACGAGTGTCATGGGCATAAGTACATGCTTTAACTCCACAAACATAGGAAGCATTAGGCTGTTGGTAGCTAACATTAAGTCTATTATTACCATCATCGCCTCCAGCATGGAGTGTGGATTCTGAAGTCAGACAATTAGGTTCAAATTCTTTCTTCTTCACTTACTAACTCTGTAGCCCTTGGCAAGATATTTACCCTTGATGTGTCTTGATCCATAAAATGAAGATAGTAAGATCTACCTTGTGAATCCGTTAAGAGGATTCAATGATTTAATACGTGTGGGCTATTGGAACCACTAGATCCTGTAAATAGTAAGCACTCTAAATGTTAGTTGATATTCTGTCTGTATAATTTTAAATGGTGTTGAGAAACTCCGAATAGGAGACCAGTGGCAATTTGAATATAAGAGAGGGTGCTTTTAGCGCAGACGAGAGGGTGTTTTTTTTTTTTCTTTCTTTTTATATGACTGTCCAAACTAACCTCAGGTGCCTAAATATTAGGATTATTTTTTTTTTTAATTAAGACTGTTATGCTTAAAGCAGTACTTACAGTCACAGAATCTCCAAGTAGGAGGGAACTTAGTGGTTATCCAGACCAATCTGAGACAGGCACACTTTTTACAGTACCTCCAACCACACAGCCCATCCAGTTTTCAGACAGTCATAGGAAAATTTTCTTCTTGCCTGAAACTGAACATCATCTCAATTCCCTTCTAGCCACTGGACAAGTTCAGCCCTAGAAAACATCACAGACTAAATATAGTTTCTCTTCCTTATGAAAATTATTCAAATATTTGTAAATAGCATCCATATCCTACACCTCTCTCCCGTATGTTAGGCTGAGTTTCTCTTTTCTTGAAGCTAAGGTCCATCCACTGTTGCTTGTATAAGAGCAGTATGGAGTTCTCTGGAAACAGATTGAGTGGACATCAAATTTCCATGTGCTTAACTTGGGCAGTTTATTAGATTCCTCTGATCCTTTACTGCCTCGTGGAGATGGAAGTCATTAATACCTAATTTTAAAAGTTGCATTAGGTATTAAATCTATATAACACCAGACACAACATAGGTGCTCACTGATAACAGTAACTCTCTTGATAATTATTGTTTTATATAGAATGTTTCTCCTGCTATTCTTGGCCTTCTTTGATGAAAGTGTTCAGTGTATCAACATGTAGAAGAGGGTAAAATAATTACTTTCCTTTTTTTGTACTATTCCTAGATGTGGCCTAATCTTAGATTTTAAGATTTAAACATCATGAAGACCCTTGAAATCACTTCTAAGTAATAAATTTGGTGAAAGCTGCAGAATGCTTAAGAAGTGTCATTCACTGTGTTAAGGGCATTAGGTACATCACACGCTGTCTCCATTACAATAATTCTATGAGGTGAAAGGCCATTATTATCCTCATTTTGTAGAAATGCAAGCTGAAATTTAGTGATACTAAGAAACTTGTGCAAATTCACATAGCTGGTAAGTAGCAAAACTAAGATTATAATCCAAGTCTCTCTGATTTTCCTTTAATCCTCTTCTCTGTTACCTTTCCTTCACTTATGGTATGAATTGATTAATATTAACTATAGCAAGAATGGTGCCATCTCCCCAGTTTGCTCCCATAAAAACAGACAGAGAAACTAGGATAATAAAATCAAAATTACATGTAAAATGTCTACAACCAAGCTAAGAGCAAAGTATCCCCATAAAGCCCACAGTATAAGTGGGAAAATGTTCACAATACTGAAGTGGGAGGAAGTAGATGGAAGCAATGAGGTGTCTGATGGATCTGAAAAGGGGAGAAACTTAAACTGCCAATAATTACTCACTGAAAGTGTGATGGGCTTATCTGAGAACAGCAGTAGCAACTGGGGAGGAGAGTGATTCTTAAACGCTGTATCTTGAGTTAAGCACAAGGGGCTCATGGTCGGTTGTGAAGTTGCTGGTACAATTCAGGGTCCCACGAATTTTTTTTTTTTTTTTTGAAATTAATCAACTGAAGCTGTCTTCTGGGATAAGGTCCTACTCTGATGGGAAACTTCTGGCATAGAATCCAAATTGAGAAGGACAGTGTCAGTGGGAATAAAGGAAAGAGAAGTTCCAGAGAAAAAGAATGGGTGGATAGGAAGGCAGAGCCGGAAGATCTCAGGATGTATGTGCAATTTTTTAATTTACTTTACAGAAAACAGAGAAGAGAAGGCTGTAGAGCTGGGGGGTTCAAAATGGCCCCATTCATACAGTTGCCTGCCATTTTCAGGAGTCTTAGCTGGGACTCTCACCAGGGGTCTTGATTCTTCTCCACGTGGGTCTGTCATTAAGGCTTCTTGGACTTCCTCAAGCCTCATGGCTGAGTTTTAAGAAGACCCAAGAAGAAAGCAAAAAGCAGAAGCTGTCATTTCTCTTAAGTCCTGTGCTTAGAAATTCCAAGAAACCACTTCCACTGGTCAGTCACAAGATGAACCCAGATTCAAGGTACAGGGAAATAAACTCCATCTCTCAAGAAGAGAGTGCCACATTCGTCACATAAAAAAAGAACTGATGAAGGCCATCTTTGGATACTATATACCATATATGCTTATATTAAAAATGCAAATAATGAACCTAAAAAGGTGTGCAGTTGTTGATATAACTATGCTGAGAGAAACTACTCCAAAAGTCTTTAAAGACTAAAATATAGTAATAGCTTATACATCTTTAGCAGGCATATTTTAAGGACAAAAATAACCACAAAGTAAAATATATCTTAAAATTATTTTAGAAATCAAATTACGCATGGTGGTATTGATATTAGCCATCTGGGACTTGTATGTAAGCTAGAAAAATTATATGACATCAAATTTATCAGTCTTTATGTTAAGAATCAGGATTCTTGGCATGGGAAAAAGAAAGCAGTATAAACTCGTGGTGATAAAATAAACTCATTTTTTTTCTTATGATATATTTTAACTTAGAAAGTATTGTCCAGTAAAAATTCCTGAAAAAATGAGCAACCTATAAGAAACATACATTTAGCACTTAATTGAAATATTATGTTTCCCTAAAAAGAATGAGAGTGCCTTGAGAAAATGGCTGATTCTAGTGGTAAGAAATGTGCAAGATGGGTATACCAAACAGCAAGAAAATCATCAAAGACATAAAAAAAAAAAATCATACCAAAAGTATTCAGGAGCCCACTTGAGGAACTTATCAGTGGCCAAATAAGGGACAATTTGGTCATAAACAAAGATATAACTATAATTAATTTAAACATATCACATAGTTTAAATCTATGAGTTCCTAATAATAGTTAAAAAAAAAACCTTATGGCTCAATATTGGAGGATGCTAGGAAACCAGCTTATTATTTTTAAAACTTGTAAATAAAAGAACATGCATTTATCCTTTCTCTTCTACATGTATTTGGTTACTCCTGGGTAACTATATAGCAGATGTGTAATGTGCATCTTTATAGACATATTGCAGTTAATAAATAAAGAAGGAATATTATATTTAAGATACCACCATATTTCAGTTCTCCAAAGAATGAATGTATTCATTCATAATTAATGGCTTCTAATATCACAGAATGGAGAGAACTGGACATTACATATCTCCTGATGAAAGAACAAAACAGCATCTATGAAGTAGTCTTACAAACGCAACCAAGAAAAAAGTAGGCATCAAATTGATTAAGTCTCTGGATTCAAAATCCAATTTATAAGAAACTCAGTAATCAGAGGAACATTTAAATGGCAGTCACAGGGATGTAGTCAGCAAGATTCAGACCAGGGGAAAATCTATAGAGTGAGCAACCTAATATATTACACAAATAAGTTACAATGAAATAAAAAATATAGAGAAACCTAGAGATTTTTAGCGACATTAATCAGTTACAATGTGTAATCCCAATTTGAAAAAGTGAAAACCAATTTGGTTTACACACATACACTATATTGCATATACATACACATGCATACACATTATACATATATGTATTTATTATACATTATACACTTTATGATAAATATAACATTTTTTGACAGAATTGGAAATTTTAAAACAGGATATTTGATATTCAATGATAGTTTAAGAATATTGCTCAGTAATTTTTGATGTAATAATTGCATCTAAATGTCAAATATCAACACATATTCATTTCTCTTTCCCCAATATTTGTGCATTGTCTGGCAAGCACTGTCTCAGGCGTGGCTTGTATTTAAATGCATTCCATGAGTTTCTCAGTCTCCTTAGATCACATATTCTTCTAATGGCAGACAGAAGGAGCACAGAGGCCAGACTTAATCTCACAGTACTATATAGTCTTTGTTGCTGTCATGAGTACTAACATTCCAAGCTATTTTCATGGCCAAGTTCAATACCCATAGATGAGGACATAAACTGTCGACAGGGGAGAAACTGTAAAGTCACATGATAAAGATCATGAATGTGTAATTCTAAAATAAAGTAGAAATGAAGACATGGGAACAATAACTCATTCTACCTTATACTTATAATCATTTTAAAAATAAGTTCTCATCTTCTAGCGGTAAATATTAACATTTATGGGTTAAATGATATGACGCTTGGCATTTACTTCAACATGATAAAAGGCTAGGGTACTGATAAAACAAGCTCTTCCATGAATTGATAAATTTTGTAGCTATATGATGGGAACATTGAGAGTTCATGTTACTATTATTTATTGTAAGTTTACTTTTTGCTACAAAATGAAGATTTCAGAATAACTGAAAAACAAATGCTTGATGTCTTTCATCAATATTTATAAACCATAGAATTGTGAGCAAATATTTGCTAAACATTCTTAGATATGCAAATAGTTTTAAATACCATCTTTGAGAAGAAGGATTTCTTAAAAATGAAGTAATTCTGACTTGTGAAAGGCCAGATGACAGATAAAGTATGTTTGCTCTTTCTGAAGAACTTCTGAGTCATACATGCTAAAAATATAAATGACTAATGTTTCCCAATAAAACCATTTCAATTCTATGAACACGATGCATCTACAATCACCTATTTAATGATTACTCAGTGATCTGGAAAAATGAATGATCGTTTGTTTTTTCAGCATATCACAATTACTGAATGCAACAAACAATAAAATTCTAATCCCCTTTCCCTACCCATACTCTACGTAATCCAATTGCTGCCTAATTTACGAACTCCTTTTATTCTGTTTCCAAGATCATCCAATCATGTCACATTTTTGCTTAATGATATAATGCTACACAGGTTATTTATTCCATTTTATTTATCTAAATTTCAAGACATGTTATTTATAACTTATAATGTACATTAAGCTCACATTAAGTCCTTTAGGTATCATGTTATCAGCTTTGTCTTCATTACTCTACAAAAGCTCACACTATACCTTCCAAAAATGTGAAAAAAAAAGAGATGAAAAAATGTTTGCGGTTTTATAAATAATGCTTTTCCTAATTACCAGACATTTAGAACTGATATTTCTTCCCAACTCATTGAGTCTGAATCATAATTCCTTAAATAACAATAAAAGCAATGATAAAAATAATGCAATAGTCCAACAAATGAAAATATTTAGTCAGGAGTATTTTGTGCAGTAGAAATTATCTAAATAACACTGATTTAAAAATAAATTATACTTTTGACTCTTAACTTGATCCCATGTGTGACCTGCATATGAAAAACTTATAATTTATATTTATAGATAACTGAACACAGTTTTAGTGATATTTACAAACTATACCTGACTAAATGGGAGTGTACTGGAACTGAATTTGAAAGTAACAGTCAGGGCTCTCCAGAACTCCTTTTCAAATCTCCTGGCAGGGATTAGAAAGAAAAGATTTCAAACAGCTGCCTGTGATTTATTCTCTCCTGTTTCGGGAAGTGAAGAGGCACCTGGGAAAGGAAAAGGCTAGTGACAACCTGGTCTCATTTTGTACACATGGTAACCTGACATCCAGGCAAACAGACTAATGATATTCACTAGCGAGTGCTTATTTGTGGAATACTTTTAGCAGAATTTCCAAGGTTTAGGATTGACATTATAGTTAATAAAGCTAGAATCTGGCTTTATGAAGCCTGGCTTCCTGTGAAATGTCACATATGCTGTATCTAGGACATACAATGTCAATCTATGGCAATCTAAATGCCAACGTGCCCTGCAAACTTTCTTAGATCCCTCATCTATTCCTTTGGGTCAGAAGATGGCCCACTGGGAGAAGGAAGGACTGGGGGAGATGTTCTCAATGTTCCAGAGCTTTCCCTGACTTGCCTATCCCCTCTGGTTGCACATAACCTTGAAAATATTAGTAAACCTTGATACTGGGTATGGTCTTTATTCATTTTATTTGATCTATTTATTTGTGTCAGACTGATTTAACAGTATTTTAAACCACTTAAACACTGTCTAAATTAAATCATGGGACTTCCCAATAACTGTTTTGAACTATGTGATTCAGAAATACAGTAATGAACACTAAAGCGCTAACTAGTTAGTTATAAGACCAAAACAAGTATCTTCCTTTTCATAAGTAATTGTAAACAATAATTAGTAAAGAGATTAGAAACTACTTTTAAGAAATATAAATTTTACTGATTGTTACACCTAGACTGATAAATCAAAAAATTGTTTAAGTGTGTTATATACTGAATATTCTGTCTGTGACCTCTACAAAGGAAACCATAGTGACAAAATGAGATTGCTTGCTGTAATTGATAATGGGATAGATATTTCTATATTTTGGCATTAAAATTTGGAGGCTGCACACTGGGGATTTTTTGAAGAGGAACAGACATTCAAAGTGATTCCTTCACCTCAGAAAGGGGCATGACATTTTTCAGGAATCTGAAAAAAATATTTTGAGGTATTTGTAGGTAATGTTGATCTCAAGCCCCTTTTTATGTATCTTGAGAAATACTGCCATAAACAGATGAAGTGTGACACTCTATCTCACTGATTTAATTATTTGATGCCATAATTAACATGATACCAGTATTTCTGAAATATGTCTCTTTATTGACAGGATAGCCATAAAATCTTGAAATGAGATTTGAAGATAAAATCAACTTTCCCTGTGTAAGAAGCATAGACATCAATTCAAGCTCAGAGAGAAGACATACATCAATGGATGAGAACGAAATTTTCTAGGAGGAAAGGCGTGAAGAAGAAGAGGGAGCTGAGAAGATGAATATTTAAGAAAGAGGTGGCTGGAGTAAGAGTGACAGTGCTGGCCGAGGAGTGAAAGAACAAGAGCAGGACGAAGTATGTCACGGGAATGATTTAACTGTTCAGTAAATTTTATTTTTTGTCTTTGTTTAAGCCTCCCCAAGATAACCCTTTTGGGGAAAGTCCTAGTGGGAAAACTCTTGAATGGTTCTATGGACACTGCATTGGAGGCTGAACAGCATCGCATACGTGTATGGTTTCTCTACTACCAGAGAATGATCCCTCACTGGATTCGCCTGCAAATGTCTACCTTCCAGGCATATCCCTTTACCACTCAGCTCCCCCTTCTGTTGCCCTGACCGCCTGAATGGCAGCCCTCAGCAGGACTAGCGTCACCTCCAAATAATCCCCCAGCCTACTAAGACTGAATTATTCCATGCACTTTTAGCAATTTGGGCACATCTCTATTTTTGCCCTGCACTTATGTCTATCTGTTTACATGTCTGTTTTCCCTATAGGACCATGAGCTAATTAAAGGCAAGAAGTATTTGCTATCCCTAGCTTAACCAATCACAAAATTTCTGGTAAACACTGGAAATAGTTGTTAAATAAGTATATTTTTATACAAGTGGCAAGTTGCTCCATGATTCTTCCTGTTTACATAATATGATTTTTATCTTTATTTTAAACGTGTTTAGACTCCAAGGCACAGCTTGGTTTAAGACTTATCAGTCTCCTGCTATAGACAAAGTTTAATGAGAAAATGTCATCTAGGAACTCAGTGATTGCATGATTGATGTCATGAGCCTTACTTTGTTACATGTATTAAATATACATGTATATATACTTATCTCTCTATAGCAAATTTGTATCTGTATGTCAAGCCTTTCTCCAGGTCCACCAACTTGGGAGCACAAGTAGAATCAGAGAATAATGCTTTTTCTTGATTATGTTCCACCCACTCAGCATGTTTAAAATCCTGCCCAAGTAGGTATTTTTGAAAGGCCACTGCAATGTCTGTCATTTAGGCTCATAAATATACTCATGTTTCCTTCTCCTCTTCTGTTGCAGATTCTTATTCATGGCATCCTGCTTGGATTGCTGAATAGAAGGTCAGAAATACTCAAAAGTAGTCTGAAGCTCCAGAGATAGATGGATTTATTTCCAGATTTTGGGAGAAGATGTATAAGAAAGACTTTAAGATGGAGTGATAGATGAGATGGACCTTAAAAGATGCTTAGATTTTTTTATACGTAGGCATAATAAAACAAGGGTGAGCATCCCAGTGTACCTAATGAAGAAACTTTTGAATAGAATGAAATGAAATAGCTGTCTTTGGCTGGAGGGTATAATCTGTGACAACAGCAGCAAGAGAGAACTGATAAAGAATAGGTGGGTCCAGATTGCCAAATGCTGGACCAAGAGGTTTAGACTTGATTCTGAAGACACTAGGGAACCAATAAAAGACATATACAAAAGCCTAATAATATTTCCTTTGAAAACCAATCCAGAAAAGATTTCCATTATTTATTGTTTGTGATTTTTACAACCACCTAGTACAAACAGCAAACAGAATAGCGCTTGTAATTGCAGTGCAGGTCTCTTTAGTCCATTAAGGATTAAGTCTCCACATGACAGATTTGAGCAAAAAAAAAAAAAAAAAAAAATCAAGAAACGTGCTATAAAATTATTTAAGATTTTGGTTAAAAGACACATGTAAGCATTTATAGTTTAATAAGCTATTTTACTGTACTATTAGAAAGAGTCTACCCCTGCCTCAACTTGGGATAAGGGTGAGGCAAATCTAATTTCATCTTTACAAATTGAAACCAATGCATAAAATATAAGTTACAATTAAATTATATGTTGCTAAGTTGCAGAAATGACCAAATACTTCTTTTCTAAGACTGTTTTTGTGGACTTTTCTGGTGAAAAAATTCAGATTCTGTTTTCAGCTTATTATCAGGCAATTATAAAATTACATTGAAATTTTTAAAATATTGATAATAAAGGTAAAGCATGAAAAAAAAATCTTAAACCCTAATGTTAGGTAAGAAAATAAATCCTCTGTGGGTAATGTGTTCTTATAATATTTCAGTGGGAACATTTTGGGTTTTTAGAATGTCAGAAAACAATGTTACTAGAGTACCTCAAAACAGGAAGGACAATGAATTTTATGCCTTCGCTCTCATGTTCATTTTATCCTTCACATTACAGCCAGTGACTCAAGGAAAGGAGAGTAGACATGTGGACATGCACACACTTTTTGCATGTAATAAATGAATTATCATGTGATACTTTTTGACTTAAAAAAACTAATGCAGCACTCTTTTTGTTCCCCTAAACTTGTTCTGTGGCATGGGTAACCCTTCTGGGACAATCTATACTGACATGCACATAACTGTTCCTTATACTCTGCAAACTCATAAAGGGCATTTTGTTTAGAACATTTCCTTCAATGGTCTATGAAAATAAGGCTCATTCTAGATGTGAGTCACTCTCTCAAGATAAAGCTTTTCTTGTAAATCATCCCACTGCTTACCAAAAAAAAAAAAAAAAAAAAAGTGTGTATGGGTAGAAAAACTGTGATTTTCCCTCCAAAAGGGAAAAAAGAATAATTAACCCAATACATTTTGATATTACCACTTCATTCCTCTTAGTTGCGGATTTTATATTAATATATTTTAAATTTTACTATTTAATCAAGAGTAGCAAGACTAATGAACTTAATATGTTTCCATGCACTGACAATCAAATTGTGATCATAAAATGCCAGATGGCACACTCATCATAAAAACAGTGCATTCACTTTCGTTTAGTCTTGTTCTGGGTTCCTGGTAGGTGCTTTGTGTTCGATAACTTTGGAATTTTTGTAGCTATCCTTCATATCTCTCTCTCATACTTTTAAAAGATCTCTTACACATAAGTTCCCTGAGAGCCAAGCTCAAACATGTCTCTCTCTTCATTAAACATTTTATTTAGGTTCTATTTAATATGACTCTTTGCATGAAAAACCATACAACAAAAAGGGTCTTAAAATTACAACTTGACCTCAATTTATGATCAATATAAAGAAGTATCATATAAGCATCTTTGAACTTGTTATATTGCTTTCTGTTCATCGTTGTTACTGTTTACCCTAAATTTGCTCAAGAGCACAACTTCTAACAATATTTAATAGCATATGTCTAATCTTCTGTTATTTGGTTCTCACATAAAGCTATACGATTGTATGAATAAAAATAATGTATGGAATGTTGCCAACAATTTTTTTTTGACAATCATACCAATAATTAAATGCAGACAAATTTCTGCTTTATCTATTTTCTATTCCTTTTGCACTGATTGAGAAGGTCTTCTAACACTTAGAATTTTGGACTTACGTGCTCAAACATTAGACAGTGAGAGTACAACTCCTTTCAACTTTCAGGTCAAAAAACCAGTAAATACTTCCCATCCTCTTCTCTTCACACTCCCTGGGTACAACATGGCTTTAAAACAGGGTCATGTCTGTGACCTTCCCTAATTTACATCTATGAGTTAAATCACACTCTGACTGGCTTACAGATGCCTGTGTAAAATGATCTGCTACACAAGCACCTCACTTTTCCCTGAACAAAAACGTTAGTCCGTGAGCCCATCTTCTAAAGAAAGTAAGGAACCTGAAGTGGTGCCTCAGTTTGTTCATCAACATCTCCCTGAAGTGATCTCCCATGAGGAAATAGAAGACAGGGTTGATGACACTGTTCAGGAAGGCCAAAGGCCGAGTCATGATGTACAAGGAGTTGATGATGACCTGAGTGCACGGGGACTGCGTCCAGATCCCCTGGTATGAAGCGATCCTCAGGTTCCGCATGATGTGGTAGGGAGTAAAAAGCACGGAGAAGATCACAACTGCCATGATGACTAAGTTGAGAGGCTTTTCAAGGGGCAAAGCAGTAGCAAGCTGCCTGCTCCTCTGCTTTAGGAAAAGAGCAATCTTGAAATAAAAGAAGCACATCACAAACAGAGGAATGAGAAACCCTAAGAAGGTTAGACACATGCCATAAATGAGGCTGTACTTGGGGTCCCCGGAACTTGCATAATCAATACAGTTGGTGCCATTCTCAGCTGTATCAGGATTTAAAAGAGGAAGCATGGGCATGAGCTCTAAGGTTACCAAACCCCAAATGGCCAAAGAGAGTATAACTGCAGACTCTTTCCTTTGCAGGAGGTGTTCCCGGAAAGGATACTTCATGAGCAGGTATCGATCAATGCTGATAAAAGTGAGGAAAAGAATGCTGGTGTAGAGGTTGGCATGAAGCATGTATCGGTTGCTTATGCACAGCACGTACCCATATGTCCATTTTCCGAGGGCATAATATCTCATCAGCATGGGAAGGGTACACAAGAAAGCCAAGTCAGAGATTGAGAGGTTAAAGAGATAGATGTTACTGCTGGTCCAGTTCTTCAGACAGGAGAGGTAGCCAAAAACAACAGCAGTATTCCCAAAGACTCCCACTATGAACTCAATCCCATAAAAAATGGGAAGGTAGTACTTGTGCAGGGCAGTCTCTGCTGCCTCCCAGTTTTTGCAAGTTGCATTCCATGCCTAAAGAAGAGAGAGAAAGTATAAGAATGAATTACTACACTATGACCAAAGACAAAACTGTGCAGAACATCATCATCATCATCAAATTACACTTAACAGTTGAACTACAGAGAGTTGGTTACATTAGTAAGGAGTGTCAATATATACATGTTCATATACATGTATGTCACTAGTACATTATTTTAACACATATTTATTGAGTTCCTTCTAACAATGTGCTAGACACTGGGGATGACAGCCATGGGTAAAACAAAGTTCCTCTTCTCAAATAATCTATACTCTTTTGGGGAAAATCAGCAAATAAATAAGTGCATATTATGAAACAATAAAGGGTGTCAGACCTAAGGAAAAGCATGTGCAAACGCCCAGAGGTGGAAACATGCATAAAGGACTTGACAAACAGCAAGGAGGCCAAGAGAAATTGCAGTGAAGTGAAGAGTAGAGTTGAATTTATTTTTGTGCCTTCAGGATCAGCTGTGGTCCCTAGCATATCACAGTTGTTTAACAAATTTTGCTGAATTGAATTTAATTGAACCATAACCTAGAAGAGGAACCTGGGATTTTTATAACTCCAGGCTTGCAATTTGAATAGCTTTGGTTTTGTTTCCATATTGACAAAAGATTTTAATTATTTTATTAAGTTTAGAAAATATAACTCCAGTTTTAAAACACGATTTTAAAAACTTAAAATACGAAGCTGAAAATATTAGAAATGACAACACAATAGCCACTCTTTATTGAAAGCTTACAATGTACCTTGCACTGTGCTCACCACTTTCCAAGGATTATCTCATTTAATACTCACAGTGACACAAGGAGATGGGGGTTGCTATTACTTTCCCTTTACACACGAAGTCACTGAGCCTTGAAAGGTCATACATTTCGTAAAAGACCTCTATCATAGCACCTTCTGAATGGGGGCCATGAAAATAAGCAATCTGATTCATTTAGACCTTAAATGTCTTGCTCAGCTACCACTTTCTCTCTTATAATGAGGCCACATTGTGGCTGGATAGGATACTTAAAGAACTGACTCTCTTAAAAATGTCTTGGATTGCCATTTTAAAGCATTAAATCCTACTTATTTCTAGTAAGGAAAAAGCAAGGCTGAAAATAGAATTTTCTAAAAATTTCCTGTCAAATAGGCTTTGGAATGTTAGTTGCAATCAAATGATTCATATTTTGGTAAATAGAGCAAAATAAGAAAAAAAAAAGCATCTGAACTGCCTCTTCTGGAAAGCATGCAAAAACTGAGCAGAATTCACTGTAATATAGGCACCTTGAGAAATTTTATCTACTTTTGTTAAGTTCAAGTGTTTTACTTCAGTTGAAGATCGCTGCGATTTTGGAAGTGTTTTACTTATGAAAATAATTCATGAAATTGTAGATATAATAAATGCTGTATTTTGATAAGTTATTTTGAATCACTTACTTTAAAACATCCTAAATTCCTCAGAGCCTCTCCTCAAGTCTTTTCATTGCAACCTACCACTAAGTCCAACTCTAGAAGAAGCTGGATTGGAACTTCCTCAGGCAGCAGACACACTGGACGCTGCTGAAGAACCAAGCAGACTGGTTTCACTCTGTCTTTGAGATTATCTGATTGATTCTACTGCTCGCTCACAATGCCAGCAACTTACCACTTCTCAATGTCATACCTCTTCTTCAAACCTTGTCCACCTACTCGGCCCTACTCATCGTGAGCAGAATGTTTTGCCTGCGAATCCCGAGACAGAGCCCATTCATTGGGTGTCCACTCTCCAGTTCCTGCCTCTGTAATAGTCCTCTCTTTCCTTCCTGTGAAAACAGAGAACATCTGGGCTTACTCTGGATCTAACTCAGCCCCAATTTCTCAAGATTCCTACACATTATCCATCTTGTCTCTCTCCTGTCTCTTCAGCCTTCTCCATCTCAACTGCATCCTTTCCATTGGCATTTAAACACTCTCATCTTTTCAGTCTTAAAAATAAGGCATAAATGATATATAAACTTCTCTCCCTGGTTTCACATGTTTCTCTCCTTGGCATAGCTTGATCTGAAAAAGAACTATCCTCACTAATTGTTTTGACATCCTGACCCCCACTACCTCTTCAACCTACTCCAGTTTGGCTTCTGACCTACCACCCCACCAAAATAGCCTTGGTGTTGCTCAATCCAATGGTCACTTTTCAGTCATCTTCTTACTTCATTTCTCAGCTGTTTTTCATACCAAGGCTTCTGGAAGAACTCTCTTCTTTTGCCTTCTGCGACTTAACAATCTCCTAGTTTTCTTTCTTTCCCCCTGGTTGTTCTTTCTGGGCTTTTTTGTGACCTAAGCCTTCTTGGCTTAATTGTTAAATGTTGAGTCCCTCAAGGATCAGTATTGAACTCCTTCTTTATCTAGGCTTTGTCTGGATAATCTCATCCACTTGCTATCTTTAATAGCCATCCACATATCAATCTCTCAGATTCACATCCCAGCCCAGACCTGTCTTTTAAGTTCCAGTTGTTTACAGTTATGGCCGCTAATTGAGCTCCTGTAGGCACCTCTGCCTCCAGAAATCCTGTACGAGCTCTCCAGCTTCTTTCTCAGTCCGGCTGTAACTCCACCTAACTCAGTCAAATGGCCACACCCTTTACCCACGTGTTCACCTCAGAAATCTGAGCAACACCCTTGAAGTCATCTGTAGCTTACTTTCAATAACAAACTAACCATGTCTTGTTGACTATAAGGTCGGGATATTTCTCAAATCTATCACTAGTGCTCCAATTCCTTCATCACCATTCTAGTCCAGGCCACCATCATCTTTATTTCAGACTCTATTGTATCCTCCTATTATCTCCTCATCTTCTCTGGTCCCCTTTCAATCTTTTTGATGTGATACTAAACAATCTTAAAGAACTACATTCAAAATTCCAATCATATTCCTGTCCTCAACCAAAACATTTCAAAGATTTTTCACTGCCTAAAGAGTAAAGTCCAAAATTTTTTAGTGAGACTTCAAGGCCTGCATGGTCTGGCTCCTGTACTCCACTTCAGCCTTGCCTAATATTATCCCCCTCCTTCTCATCTTTCTTCCTGTTCTTGGAATGCACAGAGAACTTTCTTAGTGTTCAGTTTGTTGAATTTTCTCACTAATCTTTTCCCCCTATGATCACATATTCTGTCTTATATCCATACTTCTTTCAGACCTCAGTTTAAGTGTGGGTTTCCCAAGATAAGATCTCTGACCACCCCTCAGTCTAATTAGCACCCCCTACCATCATACACTTAGTTTCTTAGCTTTTCTCACAATTTCATCTTACTCATAGTTTATCTTCCTCACCTGGTATAGTGACTACTGGATAAGTAGATGATCTGTAAAAGCTTGCTCAGTGGAGGGGGGAATATAAACACTTGACAGTCTACAAAACTTCTTTATAAATATTTCCTTTAAGGTCAGATAAGTGGGAAGTCCACTAAATTAAGCACCTTGTTCTATGTCACTATAAAACCTGACACTACTTATAGTATGACTAATATTCGAAATTGGCAATTGCAGTAGTGATAGCTGTGATTTAGACATACATTTGTAAAAGGTACATTTTAATATATATCTTCTAGGATCAATTTAAAAAATTAAAGTTAACTAAAAACTTGAGGAATTTATAATAAACCTCAGAAAATCTAGGACATGTATGTACCAAAATATTAATAGTTTTAGCCCTAGTGATGAGATTCCAGATAATTTTTATTGTCCTTTCTCCTTTTGGTTTGCCTGGACTTTCTATATATTTCCTCCAAATCAGCATGCATAATATTAAAAATTCCTATAAATACAGCAAAATGTTAATGGTCTTTTAAAAAATAATAATTGGCTTTATTTTTTAGATTAATGGTAATTTTCAATATCATTTTTTATTCTATTCCCAACTACTTCACATTCCACAACTTCTGGAAGTTCTCTCTTCCTTGCCTTCTATGACATGGCAATCTCCTTGCTGTCCTCCTTCATTTCTTTCTGGACTCTTTTATAGTCTAATTCTTCTTCACCCAAGCTGTAAATATTGGAGTTCCTCAAGGCTCAATCCTAGGCAACTTTTACTATCTTGGGAATACTCAAAATGCTGATGCACACACTCAAACGAATATTAAGACAATAGAAAGTTTCTTTACGACAAGAAACTTGTTTCGTTTTTGAATTTCCTCTTTTTCTAGTTGTAATTCTTATCTTTCTGCCTAGTCAGTTCTGAAATGTACTGAATTTTGTCAGTAGCTTATGTGTAACAGAAAGGTCTGACTGCCACGGAAGGAAAATATATCCATGAAGACCTGTATAACTAGAAGCCAGATTACCAATAGCTACCACTCAGGCAAGTTAAGGGCCATACTGATGCCATGGAGAATTCCTCTGCCTTTGAGTCATCCACTGGGTTTGGAGATAAGGAAAGTGGTAGGGACGAAGATTACTGGAAGTGGAATAAGGAAAGTGAAAGACTAACCATGGTCCTACTTCTCAGAGTGGTTGCTTCATTCTTTTTTCAAAGAATAACTTTTAAAAATACATGTATTATGTAACACTCACTCAGAAAAGGCAGATAGGCAAAAAAAAAGAAATCAAAACCGTCACCAATCACTCCTGATATTTAATATTATTTATAAAGCATAAAGTTAGGCTGTCTAATATTTACAGGCCAGCTTAACCTCATCAGGACCCACAGTTCTGAGATTCCAAGTTGGATGATGTTTGTAGCTAAGAGTGTTATTAGTGTGGCCATCACAATTCTACAAATTGATGAAGTAAACTAATCCTTTAAGCAAAATTTCCAATTTTTCATGAGGGAAGTTCCTCTTCCCTCATGAAAAATAAATATTCTCTCTTCTGCTTTCTAGTGGTTATATTTTTAATTTTTAGGAAATAGAAACTGTGACAAATAGATCAGCTGGTTTGGATGAATTATTTTTAATGAGTTTTCTTCCTTAGATACTGGCAATTAAAGTGAAATCTTTAATTATATTCTAAAAGCATACCTAAACCTGTTAGAGATATTAAGCTACAAATAATATTCAATTTACTCACAAAAGCAGATCAGTAGTTCTAATTTTTAATTTGAGAATGTTTCACTGTAATTGTATTCATTCTTTTAAAAATGCATTTTTGAAACTTAAACTTAAAATATATCTGAGAGTTTATTAGCTTTTAAACTGTTTTTTTCTTATAATCATCACAATTAAACAAAGAACATTTATGAAATTTTAATTCTTAACTACTCCTTTAAGGCAAATTTACATAGTAATATGAGTATTTTTAAACAACTTACTTTTTCATTAATAAACAATTGGAATAAAAATATTTACACTGAAAAGATATAATCATTTAATATTAATGACTTCATTTTTTATGTATTTTTTACATATTCCAGAAATTACACCAGAAATCAAAGCACTAAAAAGTGATAATATGGTATCAAATTTGTATTTATGAGTTTCTTTAAAAATACCTCACCAATTATTAAAAGTTCTGGCAAGTATAATAGGAAGAGTTTCTGCAATTTTCCAGTTTTCCTTGGTGAACTATATTCTTGAATAATGTAATTTTTACAAACATAAATCCTAAATTTCATTTTTAGAATGCCTTAAAATTTCCTCTAACACATTATTTTCTTAACATGCAAATACTATATATATGATAGTTTGTTTTACACAAACTAGGAATTTTAGGAACTTTAAACTACTTTCCATAAGTAGTTACATTTATTTAAGTAAATCCAATTACTCTTTTTATAAGTTACCAAGACACTGGCAAATATAATAAACCTCTTCTAATAAAATTAATTTAGTATCTGACAATTAAAACAAGACATCTAATCTAATTTTGTAAGAAGTAAATGTAAACAGTTATGACTTCCTTTTAGTTTCTTTTGCTGTTCTACATGTACTTATAAATGACAGTTCAGATAGTTCATTTAAACATTACTTAAAATCTTAACTGCTCACAGGCCACTTTTAAAAGAAATCCCCAACGGAAGGTCTGACCTTACTTTATATACCTGGGCAACATGAGTTGCATTACAGCTTACCATTCTGTCGGAAGGCCCCGATCCCTTGAAAGAAATTCTTTGCCAGCAACTTGATGCAGCTTCTGACCCAGTGCTGTGCTGCTGGCCATACTTAGTGCAGTCTAATTTGCATATCATGCAGCCAAGATTAATAATTCAAAAGTCCAGGAGAAATTTATTCAGTCAAACCTCAAAGTCAAGATGTCCAAGTAAGGGAACTTCCTGAGAAGTCAAGACACAAAACAAATTACTCATTTCATGGAAAACACATTTAACAAATTTTTTAAAAGACTACTGTTGAAATTATTCCATTCATTAGAAAAACAACAGGGAAGCACTCATTTTCATGTTTATTTGCATATTTAAATAATAAGAAAAGGTAAGCACTGTTTATGTTGAGTTTACAGTTGCTTCTGCGTTTTCTTCATTTTTTAAATTCACAAATTTTGATGAATTCTGTATCAAACATGTAATAACTAAACAGCTGTTACCAACAAATTTGAGGGAAGTATAAAACTGAAATTTTGGAGGCAAATCTGGATGCATGCTCTGTCAGTGTACTATCAAAAGGGATACTAGAGCTTCAGATATTTTCCATTTTATTTTCAGTGACATAAAAATCCAGAGACATAAAAAATACATCAGGTGGCCAGGGATTAGGGAGAAAGGTGGTGTCTAAGAAAACCTCAACAGAAGGCAATTTATACATCCAAATCGACGATCTGCATAGCACCTGGAAGCACAGTAACACCATTTCAGACAGGAAACATCTGTTTTTTTTCTGAGGATTATGTTAGTTTTATATTCAAGTAAACACTCAGTTTGCTTGATTTGAAGCACCGGGGTTGATGCTGAGAAAGTCCCTAATTGTGCAGGAAGTAGTAATTTAATTTGAATGCCATAAAAGTTGAATGTTGAGTTGGCAATGACAGGCAGAAGCCCAAAAAGAAACCATTATAGCCAGCCCCTTTAGCCAAGCATTTCTCTTTCTCCAATACATGAGAACCCAAAACTCAGAAACTTAAAAAATGTATTTTATAAATATATACATGTATGTACTTACATACATATATTCTATACTTAAAAATATATACATGCATGAAATACAAATGTACTTGTAAATGAAATGCATACATATTTATATGAAATAATATCTATATAATTTGTTGAGTTCTTGTGGTATGCCAGGTATTGCACTAAGCACCTTTACATATTGAATACTTATAAAGATCTTCTGAGGTTACTATTTCAAAACGTTTTCTCACTTTACAGATTAAAAAAATTGAGGCTCAGAGAGGTTAATTAACTTTCCCAAGGTCACAGAATTAGTAAGGAGAGGGACCTGAGTTTAAACCTATATATTTTGATTCTACAAACACCTGCTCTGATTCGCGATTGTCTCCAAGATTGAATGACGTATACCACAGATTGAATCAAAGTCTAAAAATTAATGACAACTACTTTTCAGAAATTTAACTCTATTCTACTTTCAGAAGGAAGACTAAAAACATCATTTTTGTCTACAATTTTGAAAGGGCAAAAAACAAAGCATTTGAATGACCAGTGCTATGTTAAACATAAATTAACACAGACCCTTTCCAAACAACCAAGGTGTACGGATATATTTCACAGGTTTCTGCCACTATTATGATGAAAGACAAGGGTGATTCCCTCTTTGTAGGGTGGTGGGAGTTCCCCAGAGCTTCCTCTTTCTTCTCCCCACATCCTGACCACCATCTCACTCTGGACTGTTAAGATGAAAAGTGGTCTATACTTCTTCTTTCTCACAGAACCAGTAATCAGACCTGGTAGCCTTGCTTCCCTCCAGAGTCTTACTTCACTGAAGGTCCCACTGCCTTAGGATGCTCTCAATGGAGAAATCAAATTGATCCTGAGATAGACTCAGTGAGAGTTCTCCAGTGCTTCTGTTCCATTCATAAAGTGAGGCTTTACTGAGGTCTGCAGAAGGACAGATACACAGGGCCAAGGCCCATGTCATGGATGTCCTACCTTTTAGTCACACAAGGTCCATGCTCTAAAGGACCACTGGACTTAATGCACTACTGTCACATTCTAATCGGAATTTTTAACTTTTTAACACGGAGCCCTGCAATTTTATTTTGCACTGGACTGGAGCAGTCTTGCCTGTGGGAGTACAGATCTCCTAGGAAATGATTTCTATTCAGCACATAAAATTTCAATGGGGCAATGTTTTGGGGTTTTTTTAAATTTTAGTCTTGTTTAGTTTTGTTTTGTTTTAGAAACAATGTGACATGTTGAAATCTACTGGTTGTGGAGAAATGAAACTTTGAAAGACAGTAAAGTTTGCAGTATAATTTACTAAGAAGTAATACAATGTGCTGGTTAAAGAGCATAGGGCCTGGAGGCAAACTGCCTCCTTTCAGACCTTGGCTTCACCACTTAATAGCTAAATAAATGCTGACTATTATAGAAGTTTATAATAAATGAGAAGACTTATTCACAATGGTCATGCCAACATAATGCCATCAGTGTTAGAATATTTGCTCCCCAGGAATATCCATTTGGAAATGACCTTATAAAAGGCAGCTTCGTGAAAATTCTCATGTGGCTTTGCATGTTCTTTGAAAAGATAACAAAACTTGGTTTCCTTGTAAAGAGGGATAATAATTTCTACCCCATAAACCTCATAAAGTTCCTAGTATCAAATGAGATAATATGTGAAAATGCAATGGGCTAGGAATGCAAGAGCAGTTCTTATAAACCAGGAGAACTAGTCAGGAAATTGAAGAGGAAAAAAAAAATGAGGAAGACAGTTAAATAAAAATATTAATTAAATTCAATGTTAATAATAACTTAAACATTTTTAAGCACTCTATAACAACACTCTGGGTGCATTAATTCCTTTAATATTCACAAGAATTTAATGCAGTGCACACTATTACTATCCCTAATTTTAAGATGAAGAAACTAAGGCCAAACAAAGATTAAATAATTATCTGCAATCACACAGCTAGTAAATGACTGGTCTATCATTCGAAGTCATGTCTGTTTGACTCCTGAACTCAAGCTTTTGACTGTTATTCTGTCCCTCTCATGGTAAAGAAGAAAATATTAGGTCAAAACATAAAATTACTGATACTGGATAATTTTTATTTTATTTATGTATGGCAATTTCATGTCTTTTAATCTATAAAAATAAGTTTAAAATGAACACTAAGTTTAATTACTGGTTATCAGATTTACTGGTTATCAAATTTAAGTACTTAAATCCACCAACTAAACAGAACAGATCATTTTAGGTAAGAAATTAGACAACTAGACACATTTAAAATAAATAAAGTGTTTATGGGAAGGTTCTGCTAGCAACAGCTGTACGCATGTTTACAAGACACATTTCTTTCAACAGCACGAACAAATCTAAGTTGAAAACAAGCTTGTCTAAGGGTCACACTGATCATCAAAGAATCACAAGCAGGGAAAGAGGAGGACAATTAATTCAATTCAATTTCTCCCAAACCCTTAAGGGCAATAATAATAATAACAACAATATGACTCCAAAGAGAAATGAATGAAATGAATAAGATTACTGAGAAAGATATTTTGGTGTTGCTGGGCTGGGTGGACTTACCCAAGGCTATCTGGTTATTTCTCTATTCAAAGAATGGGTTTAGATAGGAAAAAAGAAATTAAGAGAACAGCAAAAGAGAAAATATTCTAGAGGGTATGTATAGATATTCTCTAAATTCTTCCAGATTCTAAAACTCAAACAAAACATCTATTGACCAAATTTACTTTACCATGAAAAGTAGTTTATCTAAGACGGGCATTCCAGCTGAGGCAAAGCAATGTTTCCTCTTGATATAAAAACCCTTGTCATGTAAGAGTCACATTAATAAAGCAAATTTGTACATCGCTGCTTCTTTGTTTCTTATCCTATTGAATAAAATGTGCCATGTTTATTATTGCTCAGCAAAATGCAAGAGAATTGTTCTCTGCTGACTTAAAACGTGTTACTTGTTAAAAAATACCTGGCTACAGCTGAAAAGATTCTAAGTTCTTTGAACTAGTAATAGTCTAGAAACACAGCATATTCACCTTTTATTTTTCAGTTTATACTCAAATTCTAACAGCAAAATGATTTTTTAATAATACATGATAAATGTTAATCATTAGTGTTTCCCTACAAAAATAATGTCTTGTTTTCCTGATGTGAAATTCAGACATTTGTGTGAAATTATAGAGACAATTTTCATTCGTAACTATACAAGTTATATATAGCCTTTTTGATTAAAAAAGGAGAGTGCCTGAAATATTGAAATAGCTTATTCATTTGTCAATTGGCTATCCAACTACTGTCTTTCCAATCACATTTATTGTGTTTTGTACAAATTTCCTTGATTCTTGGAATATTTTGTATTATTTATGAAAACAACACAAAACAAAGAACAGCTAGTTCATTGTTTTGATGTACATACAAGCACTTTCAACTGCATACTAATTAACCATTCCCCATCTTGCACCCCTTGCTTGTTCTAATATATTATTTACCCTTGGAACAAAGAACAAGAAATCAGTCTCATTAACTTCCATTGAACATTTGTAATTGAATTGAGAGATTTTCAAAATTCCCTGGAGTATGAGAAATACGTTCATTAAGAGAGCTAAGTGCTCTGTGATTGTTATGAATTTAAATTTTAAAAATTACCTGTCTTCACTAATAAAACATTTAGTGATGTGATTCCCTTGTATTACTATCTTTAACTGTAAAACAAAATTATTGATGCAATTATTAGTTTTTTCAGTATGTTTATGCTGATTTATTATACTGCAAGACTAATAAAATTTGACTTCACCATTAGGGCAATATTGTAATATAGTATAATGAAGAATTTTTAGACTGTAGCAGTCTTGACAATCACAATTAAACAATGTAAAAAGTTAACAAAATGTTTCAAATACTGCCTTTCAAAATATACCCCCAACCCAACACAAGTATGTATTATTTATGTGTCTGTAAGCAGTATTTTTCTCATGTTAACCTAACTTTAAAACCCAACATCACTTGTATTATTTAAAAGAATTGCTGATCAAAATGCCTAGCATGGGCTGTCAGATCTGGAGAAATGCTTAGAAATTATTGCATAGAGCACCCCCATCCTAAGCACAAGGACATCAGGCTCTGGGTGGTTAGGAGGGATACACATGGACAGGAAAGGCTGACTTTGGGAGCAATGGGGGATGTTCTGTATGCAGTGGAGATGCCAGGCTGAACACTAGGGAGAAGAGAGTACTAGGGAGCCCTCCCTGAGAACCATATATATATACTGTTTCCTGTTGGAAGAGGAGAAAAACCACTCTTTGATCCATCCCTAGACTGAAGCCTAACGTTATCTATTTTGATTAACAAAAAAGAAAGAAAGAAAAATAACAGGAAGCTTGAGAAAGAGGATCCAGCCGTTTGACCCTTCATAATACCTCTGTGTTCAGGGGAGGGACATGACAAACCTGAGTCAGCCAGGAATTTCTCACTGCCAAAGGAACGCAAAATACAAAAACTTATGCCAAAAGACCCTTCGTTCTAAACAAAATTCTGTGTTTACACTGTGACCACAATTAAATGCACCAGCTGCATCAATTTGTTTTACCACTGATAGGGCCTTAACCGCCAAACCCCAAGCAAACCTTTTGAATAAAAATGCCCATTCCGTTTTCTACCATTCTTTCCTCCTTCACTGTACATCTTTTAATGACCTCCATGTATATCTATTAAGAACTGGAAATGGTGAAATACTAATTTGTAGCAGAGATTAGAATACAGGGAAAATAAAAACAAACATTTCAATGACACTAGATTCTTGAATGTTAAATACCAAGCATTGTGAGAGGAGAAAAAGTAGATTAGAAAATCTCTCCACAAACCAGTATCTGATCTCTCTCTTTTCTCCTAAGTTCTAGGCTATCCTCCTAACTTAGCAGGGCAATATGGGAAATATAAGGATAAAGAAGGTATAAAACCTAACCTCAAGGCACTTGTGAATTTTTGCACTCAAATCTGCTTAAAATTTTCAACAGTCTTATCCCACATGAAGATAGTCTACAATATGATGCTGTTATTGTTTGAATTCCTTAGAAGATAGAATTTTTATTACACTGTTAAATATCTAGATTTTCTGTAATCTCCTCTTTTGTTGATTTGCAAAGTCAAATATTTAAAATGCAACCTTGAAAAATTTACAGCATTATCTGAGCCTTGATTTTCACAAAAAAATGAAGCAAATTGATGAGTGGAGTTACGGATGGCAAATAACAAGGGCCACCTGCCTTCCTGCTTGAGTCCATGGTAGACATTAATCATGCTGTTGTTTCTGCTGTGCTCAAACTTAACCTCAGAATATTCTGTAACAGAGTGCTCCAGGAAGCCCCTATCAATTAAAGATACCACTCTTGCTGTCTTGAATATAGTAGCTCTTATTTAAATAAAAATTACCTGGTTCTACCCTATGATAACTTCCTCTTAAAAATGTAGTACCAATTGAGAATTTTTTCCCTCAATCTTTTCTGCCATTTCATGTTTCCTTATTGTCCGCAGGCTTCTAGAAAATTCCTGGTTGTGAGTTTGACTACAGTTAATACATTAGCTAGATTTGTTTACTCTGGCGTCAGTGGTTTTACTATTATCTAAAAATTATTATAAACTGTTTCAAATACTCTTTGCAAAATGTCAGCTTCTAAATAATAAGTGAATTAATGTTTCAGTGATTATTCTTTGTATAAACTTTATAATCCTATTCAAGACTCACAGGGTATCAGTTTCAACTTAAAGTAATCAGAGTATTGGTGTGCTGATTAATTTAGAATCCAACAGAGTGCTTGAAATTTTCACAATTAATTTTTGTTAACATGTGGATCAGTGACTAATGCAAGGGCCTTGTCCACCTTTGGTTACTACTCAAGCCTCCTTTTAAATAGCAGAGAGAATTTTGTATACAGAAAAAGAGGACAGAAGTTTCCAAATATTATTCACTAGAGAAATGAAAACCCAGCCTCTCAGATAGTCTGCAGGGGGAGGGAATGCAGGAAAAAAATTCTATCACACAGTCCCACGACTTGTGAACTCAAGAAGAAAATGAAGGAAACAAAACCATAGAAATGGGGAGAAAATCCTCTTAGAACCCAGGATATTAAAGAATGGTGCTGACTTGGGGAATGTTTGGAAGCACAGATCCATGCACGTCAAGATCAAAGAACAAGAATTAATGGGGAAGAACAAGTTCTTCACTAATAGCAATCAATAAATTCACTGCTGATAGTAAAAATTAGCAAAATTCATGAAAGCTGGCTTATATCTTACTAGGTCTGTTGCATATTTATTTTAATTAAGACAATCTGCTGCCTCCATTAACCTTATAACTGTCGAGTTTTATTTACACAGATGGGAAGATTTTGCTAGAATTGATATGTTTTTGATAATTTTAGTTTGCATACAATGCCTTTACAAAATTGAAAATATTTGCAGTCATAATTTAAAAAATTTACTTATAAGCATTCTGCCAGACAAACATAAATTTATAGGTAAAATTTTATTATTTTTAATTTTAGGGAAATTAAAAAATAAAATAATGTTTTCTAGGCGGAAAGTCAGTAATGTAACAGGTACTATTAAACCGAAAAATAAAAGGCAAAGACCAAGGATGCGATTTTGTGGCATGAACGAGGCAGCAGGAGAAAATTATATGTGCAGAGAAAAAGTTAATGTGAACTGAGAAAAGAGTTCCCACCTGAGTCAGGGCACTAAAGCAAGGAATGTGAACGCTGCCCACTGGGCCTCCTCTGCCCCCACCCCAGCGGGGAGTAGCGGGAGGGGAAGTGCCTTGATGCTGCCCAGTGGGGATAAGTCCGGGCTCCTTCCAGGAGAGTTTGAGGTGCTTTCACAGACTGAGTAGAAGTCCAGGCTCCTCAGTCAGACTTTGCTGGCATGGGTGGGAGTGGGCCAATTTTTTCCCGCACTGGTGTTTGGTATTTGATTTAACTGGAATGTTTTTAAAGGTTTCTATCTTGCTAGACGGTCCCTCTCCTTTCTTCTTAGCTAGAGAGAATAGGCTTTTATTGGGGCTCTTTTTTCTGTCTGTGCCTGTTGCCATTTTTAGGTTGTGCTTCTTTATCTACAAGCCTGGTATACATGAGGCAGACAACAACAACAAATAAACAAATAAAAAACAACCAAGGGAAGTTACCACTGTGTCATTTCCTGGGTACCAAAGTCTCTAGCTGATCTGCCTTCTTCTCTCCCTCTTTCAGAATCTTCTTACGTTTTCAGTTGCAGTTGACAGAAAGAACAGGAAAAACTATGACTGTTCCATTTTCCCAGAAGCAGAAGGCTCCCAACACAGGAATTTAAATCAAATATTATAAATTAATAATAGTTTCTTTAAAATAACAGGAATAAATCACACTGTTAATGCATATGTTCTTATATTTCCATATCGTAGTTATGTGTAGTGGCTCCTTCAATACTAGAAATAAAAGAACATTGCCTTGTTATTGTACAAAAATTAGGAGGAATGTAAGTGATATTAGAAATGAGTAAAATTACTTGGAGGAGCTTTGATGCTTTGATTAATTTTTAACTTGACATTTTATCTTCATCCCTACATTACGTTTTAAATCTGTCTAAAAAGTACTTTTTAAAGGTTTCAAAGATGTACCAAGTATAACCAGAGAGTTATTCTGGACAAGAGAAAGTTCCAATATATTATACTGTTTTTTTCCCCATTAATTACAAAATTTATCCTTGCCAAAGGTCATTTGAAGGAAAAATAGAAATGAGAATTAGAAGGTGACTTCTGAAAATAATGGTAAGTAAAAATGAGAATAGTAGTTATAGTTTAAGTAATGAAACTTCTTGTATCACTAAAACAATAATTTCTTACATATAACATAATGATATTAAATTTCTTTCATAGTCCATATATCACTGGATTTCAGAGCCAAATATGTATGTACACTATAAATAGATGCCAGTTAAAATTTTAAAATAATTTAATCATTATTGTCTAAAGATTAACTGTATCCAGCAAGTTGTACCCAGCTGATAAACTGTCCATTGTTGATGAAATTATAACTTGATTTATTATATTGTGGTGCAGGTCACAGAAGGCCACTGGATAATTAGAATAGTAATATCTAGAGTACTGTGAAACAAAAAAGTAATCTCTTCTGATATTCAGAAAGCATCTTCACATAAGCAGATGCCTTACAGCCCACCTATTCACTCGAATAAGCAGATCCATCCATACACAGCCAATGGTGTGCTGGTTCTCACTCACACCAGCTCATAAGAACCTATTGTTACATTTTAAGGAATTTTTTGAGCTAGTTGAGGTCAAGGTAGTAGTCTGAAGTTGGCCTTAATTGGAATATTCAAACAATGGAAATTGTCAAGTCCTGTAAATCAGTACCACCTTCCTCCCAACTCCTATTTTTCACAAAGAGATGGTTGCTAAACATTTATCAGCACACCACTCCATAAATCTTTATATTGCTATCATTACTAACTGGCACTTGCCACAGAAATAATATAATATGTTACATTATTCATTTATTTATAATTACATGCGATAATATATAACTACATATCAGTGTGTGTGTATATATATATACATATATATATATATAAAATTATATATATATATAATTTTACACACACACATCTCCCCCTATAGTCCAAGATCACTCTTCCTACCAGTGTGTGTTTTGATACTGCCCGTTGGCAGAGCCTGAGCTAGGTGCACTAGGGCACATAAGAGTGACTCAAAGAAGACCCTGCCTTGTCTTCATGAGAGTACCTAATTTGAAACAAAAATAAAAACAACATTGTGACATTTTCTCCCTCACCTTTGTCTCTTTTTTCCCTTAGAGTCATGAAATAAATACTTCTTGGAAACATTTTATGATGAAACAAGTATTTACAGATACAACTTCTTGACAATCCCTTCTTTTGGTGAGCAGACACAGGTCCTCTCTGCAGGAAGTTACAAATACTAGTGATATTAAAGCACCACACAGTACATTCCCAGAATGTCTAGGAGTCCTCCCTTTCTTGCAGGTATCCACTGCCAAGGAAGGAATAACGCATCTCTCCAGTGTGGATGTAGCAGATGGGCAGGGGGGCCTGTGTGATTACGGCTACGGATGTCAGGAGGGGTCACCGTAAGATTCAGTGACCTGAACTCTGCTTCCTTCTCTTCCCTGTAATATCCCAGCTCAGCAGCCCCAATCTTTCTTCATGGCTTCACATTTAAGACAGAAGGAAATCACATTCTTTAACCCTACTCTGCTCATTAAATAAGAAGACAGCCGTTCCTCTCACTCTCAACTACAATAAATTCATTTCTAAATTTCTTAAATACATACAGTTAAGTATGTATTTAAACTGTATGTCTAGGCCTAAACTGTATTAAACTGTTTGTCTAGGCCTAAAGGGAAAGAAGGATATAGGAAATAAGTGTTGGGTGTTGATTCATTTTATTCTCAGTTTCCTTCAGGCACTTACCAGTTAAAAATAGAATAATAAAATTTACTGTACAATGAGAAAACATGACTCATGATTAGGATCATTAAGTCTGAACTGAAAATGGTTCTGTTTCAGTGTCTTATTACCTTTAAGGAGCTAAATGATAAATGACTTGAAGCTGTGTAGCTTGTTTGAATCATGAAACTTAAGCCTATTATTTATGTCATCACATAAATAATTACTGCATAATCCTGAGGGGAAATTATGTACCTCTAGATCCGCACCTGTCTCAGCTTAAAGTTACATATTGCTATTAGATGCAATGATAATAGCAAATAAATATTCTCTTGATAGTGTTTATCATACTATCATTTATATGGTTGTGCTCTTAAATTTCTGCCAGTTTAATGTATTTCATTTCAAACTATGTAAGTATCATAAAGAGAAAGAAATGAAATGTAAAATAAGTTGTCTTAACTTTGGCAATAAAAATCTTTATAACTTCCATGTAGGATTGACTAAAATAAACTAGAAAAAGGATGTTACACTGTTGTTCTGACAAAAGGGACCATCCATAAGAGAAAGAAATGTTCCTTAATGTTCCTTTGTCCCTGTAAATACAGGAACCTAATCTGGCACAATCTTAGGAGGTTAGAATTATGGGGGCCTTATCAGGGCCAAGAGATACGAGTGTTCTGTTTTGTAGAATTGGCACTCTTTTGTCTTGAAGGGAAAAATTAAGCCCATGCTTAATTCCAAAAAGGTTCCTAGACTAGAGCAGCTCCACCATCCTATGTCCTCTGTTACAGACATTCTTTGATGAGGACAGGGGATAAACGCTTAGAATTTTCCAGTCCTATTGAATGATTCCTCCTACCTCCAAGATGGCTAAGACCAGTCTTCTTATGACAGATGGTAAGAACATGAATCACATGCCCACTCACCCCTCAATGGACTTTTTCCTTACAAAACTGACATTAGGTCATTTTTAGTTGTAAAACAGAGGAACCTGCATATCTATAATAAGTCAGCAAGACATTTCAAGATAGCTAATTAACATTTCTCTAAAACAATGTCTACACATCTATGCACAGAGGCTGTTGCATAGTTCCCAGGTACCAGAGGTCATGCCTTGATAGAGGAGCCCCATGGGCATAGAGCTTTTCAAATTCTGGATTAGAAATAACTATACTGAACAGAATGGACTTAATTACAATGTTTATTTTTTGGACTTGCATTTTCCTCTGAGATTTAAAAATCCCTGAGACACAGTGTTTACAGGCTAAAAATTCTAACTCTTGATAATGCATGATTGAGACCTATAATTTTGAATGGGCAACATTTTATTCTTACTGGTAGAACACCTATTTTCTTCATACTAGTATTCACATAGTAATATTATCCATCAATAGTTGAAGTTTTGTATGATTGTTTCAAAGATCTTTTAGTTACTTGCCTTTTTATGTTCTCTATATATTTTTTTTCTGTCACAAAGTTTACTTTCTTGTGTTTCATAGTTGCTGTGTCCTCATGTCCTATGAGACCCAGTTCACTGACCTCTTATATCTTTAAATTCCCACAGCTCACAACTCAATGATATTCTCTTTCCATGGCCATGAACTCTGGGGCTCCCATTACCCTCATGAATCTGTGTCCCATGTAAGGCAAGCAATGGAATGGCCTGCTTGAAATCAGTGAACCAATGATGTATGTTGTATTTTGATTGGCAAGTGAGGTTTAAAAAACAAATTAACTTACCTTTAATAAATTACAGCATATTATCCAAAACTTTCCATAGAAAGATGCCACCTTCTATATATATATTTGGTAATAAATTAATTAATGATATGTTTAAATTATCCCTTTTATGGCTAAATACTACATGAGCCTCTGTCTGAGGTAAAGACAGACAATAAAATAAGGCCCCTGTCTTAAAAAATTATTAAAAATGTATTTGAAACAATCAGTTACCACCCAGGAACCACAGAGATACGGGACTGAGGATGTAACAAAACTCTTAATGGGAAGCTTCATGTTCTCCACCTTTCCTCAAAGACTCTTTGACATGTGGAATACTAAATATGGGACTTAAAAATATATAAAATCATCATGTGGCTCTTGGTCTCTTAGTATACTGCATTTTATTTCCTTTGATATGTTTTTTATTAAACTTTATATTATGTTAAAAAGGCTTGCAGCAGAGAAGCAAAAATGTCTTCTTAATGACACATTTTCTTGGTTTCTGGGAGGAGGATTAGATTAAGAGACATATAATTTCATAATCCATGAAATAAACATAGCCCTTCATGTCAGGCCAACTCTGAAATGAGGAGCAAACACATTTGAGTACAAAGTACATGACTGTGATGTGAACTTCTCTGCAATATCATCACCCTAAGCTTGCTAAAATAGATCGTCTGTGAGTTTTTACTGACCATGTGTAGTAACGACTGTATTAGAGTGCTTTGGGGATTACAGAAAACAGAGAATGCCAACTAGGTAGATGGTTTCACCTACAGTATTCTGGTCAGGGCATATCAGATTGCAAAAGAGGCTTACTTTAAAGATGCTATCACAAATAAGAACACAAATACAAGTACAGTTAGGCCTCACTAAGTACCTGAAAATTTAGAAGTCAGCAATTAATATGTGGAAGCTAGTCTATCTTTCTATCTGTCTATATGTCTGTCTATCTATTATCACTATCATTTATTATTTCTCATTATTTACTCCATCGTCTTCTCTTCTTATATGGCTTCAAATAGTCCCTAAGGCTGCATACTCCTTCAGCACAACTTCCTTAGCCTAGTGACATCATTCCCAATTTTTGAATGAGAGGTCTAACTTTCTAAGCTCACCTTTTCAGCTGGGTCTATGGGTCCTGAGTAAGGAATAAACATGGCATGGGGTCAAGTAGTACCTGTTGAATGTAATTTTCCTTAGAAAAGAATATGGACAGAGGAAGCAGTGAAAAATACTTCCTATAAAACGGTACCTTAATCACAACATCCTAAAACTAGAATCATCTTTCTATTCTCCACCGCCTTCCTAATGCATATCCACACCATCCCCATCTTCTTTGCATTTCTATCTTCATGAATGGCATCACCATTCATCTAGTTATCCAGTCAAATAGGACAGAAGACATGACTGATTTTTCTTCCTTATCTCCACATAACCAATCAGCTTTTGAAGGCTGATGATTCATTGATTTTTATGACACAAATGCCAGTCACTTGCTGGAAATTTATATATACAATTTCAATATCAAAAGAAGTACAAATTGTATAATTGCATATAGTATCCATATATTATAGATGAAGAAACAAAGAGCAGTTGCAGTAACTTACCCAAGAGACCTGCATAGCAAAATACAAAACTGAGTTTTTATCCTAGGCACTCTGACATTAGAAATACCCCTGCAGTCAGTAGTCCCTTGCCTACTATGACAGGAGATTAAAGTTTTTGCAAATAGGAAAGTCAGGAAAACCTGAACTTGCTGCAGTTACTTTACTTCCAATCTTAACCTTTTAATGGGCAAGTTACTGATTAACTCCTACCTTAATTAACTACAGGAGGCTAGCTGAATAGTGATAAAATAATGACTACTCACTGCTTATGTCTGTATTATTTCCTGCCTCCATTTCCCTTTCCAGCCAGGATTCCTTACCATCCTGGTACCCAGAATGCCTGGCTTGGTTCAAAGCTTGGATCTCTGCTTTACGAAATGTTGAAAGGACAAGTTTAAATACACCTAACCTTACTTAAGCAAACTCATGAATACCTAAAAATAAAATATGAAGAAAGGAGCATAATTTATTAATCTTTCCCATATTTTAAAGGAATTTTGGATTAGTGGCAGGGAACTGAATCTATTCTTTCCTTCTCTAATTTTGTTTTTATTATTTCATTTTTTTTTCTTTATCCAACTTGGGTTCTACTTCAAATTTGATTAAACACTGCAACCTTTTCCTCAATATTTAGAATAGAAGCCTTAATTATTTACAAATAGTTGTTCATGATAATTGTGTGTCCCAAGTCTTCATGCATATGTTTGTGAATTTGAGTGTGTGGGTGGGGAAGAGAGTAAACTGTTTAGCTAGAGTAGGGCTCCTGCTAACTTCACTTGAATAATAAGCGTCCAATTGTTGCATATTTGTTCTTATGACATTGAAGGCCAAAGCTATAATTTATTTAGTATTGATTCCTGATCAGATCCATACAGAAAATTAAAACCATTTTATAATGTCCCACTTTCTGACTCACTTTACAGCAATATATTTAATAGAGACAGTTAGGACTATATATACAAAATGTTTTCCATTCAGCTTTACAGGACCTTAATTTATGATCTGGTACTTGTTTTCTAGAGAAAATGTAATTTGCCTTATTGGCCACTATTCTGTACTGTGCTCTTAAACTTCCTTCCCTTTAGTCAATTCAAAACTCAGTCTTCCCCCAGAATTTTTTAATAACTTTGTGAGACCACATAACACATTCGGCTGTGTAAGTATAATTACTTTGATTTTCACTGTTGAAGTTCTAGAGACTTCTCATAGAGAGAACATACGATTAGAGGTCAATCAGTGTTACCTGAAATTAAAGGAAGCACTATCAAATGACTGGCTCTTATGTTTATTTTCCTGTTTCATATTTTAAAGTATTTTCCTTTTTTCCTTAAGTTTTAGAATTAAAGTCTTGGAAATATTCATTAGGAGTTCCAAGGGACATATGGTCCATGTCAACAAATTACACTGATTTTAAAGCATTCCACATTTTAGTCTATTGATTTGTTTCAAAAATGGAAACTTTCACTCAAACTTTTTATATTAACCGTAACATATTCTAAGCAACTCACATGTTGGGCTCTCACCTCCATAGTAAAAAAAATGAAATGCTGGAATTATTTGGTAAACATCATGCTCAACTCCTTAATTAAAAACAAATTTGTTTCTGTTAGTGTTGCTTTACAGTGCCTAAATATAAGAAATAATGAGTTATGCTAAAAAAAATTTTAAAATTTACTTCCCAAAGTACAGCAGTTTACTGGAGATCACTACAATAAGGATGATGGTGGATTTTCCCAGTTTAGTAGTGATAGAAATTATGAGAAATGATTGGATTGGGATAATTTTGAAGTGGAGTCAACCCGATTTACTGATGGAACAGATCTGAGATGTGAGGAAAAGAAGAAGAAAAGATCAATACAAAAAAAGATTAATATGAGACTTTAGGCCTAAGTAACTAAACGTACGAATTCCATTTCCTGAAATTTGGAGTCACAGTTATAGGAGAAGCTGTTTTTGATCACGTTATATTTAACTGCCTATTAGAATGTCAAAATGCCAACTGTATATATTGGCAGGAGAGAGGAATAGATGAGACGTATAAATCTGAAGGCCCCAGCACAAAGATGGTAAGTAAAGCCATCTTAAAAAATCAGCTAAGGTAACTACCATATGATCCAGTAATTCCACTTCTGGATATATAGCTGAAGGAAATAAAACAACTATCTTGAAGATATACCTGCACTCTATGTTCACTAAAGTATTATTTACAGTAACCAAGTCATGTTATGGAAGTCATTTTATGGAAATGACTTGTTGATCAACAGATGAATGGATAAAGAAAATGTGATATAACCCATAAAATGAAGGAAATCTTGCCATTTGCAATAACATGGATGAAACCTGAGAGGGTTAGGCTAAGTAAGATAAGTGAAATAAGTTAGACTAGACTTGGAAAGACAAATACTGTATGATTTCACTTACATGAGAAAACAAAAATAATGAATTTATAGAAGTAGAGAACAGATTGGTGTTTGCCATGGGAAGAAAGTAGGGAATGAGAGAAATGGGTGAAGGTTGTCAAAGGGTTCAAACTTCCAGTTATATGATGAATAAGTTCTGGGGATGTACAGGGTGGTGACTATAGTTGATGAAACTGTATTGCATATTTGAAGGTGCTAAGAGAGTAGGTTTTAAAAGTTTTCACCCCACATTAAAAAAAATTTTAACTATGTGAGGTTATGGATATGTTAATTAACCTTATTGTGGTAATCATTTTGCAACATATACATATATCAAATCATTACATTGTACTGCTTAAAATTAAAATGTTATATGTCAATTATATCTCAGTAAAGCTGGATTAAGAAAGACCATTTTAGGAGTGAGCATAGACAGAAAAAAGGAAAGATCATGAATTGAATTCTGAGGTGTGCCAACGCTTGAAAACTGCATAACTGGGAAACAACTAGCAAAGAAAACTGAGAAGGCCAAAAAAGGAGAACCAAGTTTTAAGGCCCACATTCCAAAAGCATATAACCAACTGCTACAAATCCTGCTGATAAGATAAGATATAGTTGATTGAGAATTATGCATTCCATTTAGCAATGTGGCGTCATTGGTGACATTCCCAAGAGTATTTTGGCGGATTTGTGGGGTAAAACACAGACCGCAGTAAATATAAGACAGGATGAATGGAGAGGAATTAGAGCCTAGTTTTCGCACTTTGAAGAATTTCTTCCAAAGGAAAACAGAATTGTGGTGGTCGCGGGAGGACAACGTGGTCTTGTGAAAGGGTTTCCTTCTTTCTTTCTTTCTTTCTTTCTTTCATCCATCTGAGTGAACTCCGGGTACACCTCACATATGACCAGCTGGCCGTCCCCCCAGAAGTTCTGCGGGACCATGAGAGGCCTCGGGACCCGCATGCTGCAGGCTGCCCCCTCCCACCAAGACACTGCTGCCGCCCCCTCTGTCCACCCAGCAGTTTGGCGTCAGTCGGAGATACCTCAAAGAGAAAAATCGAGGTGAACCCATCCCACCCAGTGCTGAGGTTCACAGTGACATACCTGAGAGATAAAAGACTCCGCACTGAGGGCCTGTCCCAGAGATCCGCCTGTGTCGCAAAATCCAGAGACGCTTCCATCAAGGGAGCCTGTGAACTTTACGACCACGGGGACATCAGCATCGCGGCCGTGATCTGAACACCTTCCCGCGAGAGCTGCAATCAACCTTCGAGACCCGCGAGTCCATTCTCGCGGTAACCAGTGTGTAGAGCCTCCGGTGCGTGAACTGCTGCTGCCAGATCCTACAGAGCCTTCTAGAACACAACGACGCTGTCCTCAGCCACCTCCAGGGCTTCCTGCACCGATGCTTGTCCCAGGAGAACATTTTTAACAAAGTGAAGCGCTCCAACCTGTGTCTTCGCGCTGAATTTAATCCGGCCATCCCAGGCTGGCTCGGACTTCCACGCCGAGGAAGCAGCTGGAGAGCCGCAGCTCATTCCCAGACCCCGCATTGCATCTGCGTAGACACCTTCACATGCACTGGATGGCGTCGGTGGCGGGAAACTGAGGCAGGAGACTCATCTCATGTACTAGGTAGGAATCACCATAGTTTCCCTTGGCCTCGACATTACTTCTCCGCCAAGGCCACTTTTATTTTTTGAGGCTCCCCATAAATTAAAAATTAAAACGTGGAAAATTGCTGTTTAAAAAAGAAAAAAGGAGAGGAGTTAAGCCTTCAGTGTGAACTGAGGCCTCAGCTCATCCAGGAAATGGGTTGAAAATGGTGGGGTGGGGGTGGGATCTGGGTAAATTTCAGTTTTTATGTAAGAATACGTAGTTACAAAATGGAAGGCAGTGTGTTTGCAAATAGATGTAGATACATTGGTAGACAAGGCAGTGGGGAATGTTGGAAAGTTGTGTCAGCTCCTGTTTAATTAGAGAAAACAGACGGTCAGTAGATAGTGAGAGGTGTACGTCAGAGGTCTGAGGAAAAAGGAGAAGGTGTGGACTAGGGGTTTATATACAAAGGAATGCCAATGGAATAAGGAAAGGTGGTTTTACAGTTTTAAGGTTTTACTTGGTGTTAGTTGTCAAAAGTCTGCAGACGTGTTTTTCTCCAGGGTTACTTGGCTGTGAGTGTGTAGATAGAGAGCTGGATTTAACAATGATGAAGGTTGTTTGAGGTTAAGTGTGAGAATGGGTGGCAGGTAATTTAGAGTTCCTACAAGAAAATTACTAAAATGATAGATCATGGAATCTAAACTGGGAGAGCAAAGAAGTAAAGGCAGGAAGTAGGAGAGAAAGGAAAAATAAGCAATAAATTTAATAGAGTCGCATGGTGCAAATATTCCTGTAAATTTGGTGAACTGTTGAGTGGGGATATCAAGAAGGAATAATCTGAAAGTCAGGAGAGAGTGGTCAGAGAGAGGAATAGCGGAAATTGAGTTTTAAAAGAAAAAGCAATTATTGGTAATGACAAAATCTAGAGTATAGCTGAGACTTTGTAGGACAAGAAACCTGAGTTGAAATAGTGTTGGAAGGATCATCTAGGTGGATATTGCAGTCTCAGTTCTGACTGGGCTGTGTAAATAGAAGTGCTATTAACCCACAAGCTGATATCTGAAAGGATTTTTTAAATTGGTTTTTTAGTAGCATGTTGTTTAGTCTCCAAGTGTTTGTGGTTTTCTCATTTTTTCCCCCCTGTAGTTGACTTCTGGCTTTATACCTTTGTGGTCAAAAAAAGTGCTTGATGTAATTTCTAGCCTCTTTAATTTGTTGAGGCTTATTTTGTGACCTAGCATGAGATCTATCCTGGAGACCATTCCACATACACTTGAAAAAAATGTGTATTCTGCTGTTTTAGTATGAAATGTCCTGCAGATATTTATTAAGTCCAAAGGCCTAATGTGTTAAGACCACTGTTTCCTTATTGATTTTGTCTCTGGATTATCTACTGATGTAAGTTGGATATTAAAGTCCCCTACCATTATTGTGTTATTGTCAGTTTCTCCCTGTATGTCTGTTAGTATTTATTTTGTGTTCTTGTATGGAGTGCATATATGTTAATGAATGTTAACATATTAAGCCCTTATAATTATATAGTTCTTTGTCTTTTGTTATAGACTTTCTTTTAAAGTCTGCTTTGTCTGATGTGAGTATTGCTATCCCAGCTTTCTTTTTGTCTTCATTTGCATGAAATATCTTTTTCCATCCCCTCACTTTTAGTCTATATGTGTCCTTAGCCCTGAAGTGAGTCTCCTGTAAGCAGTATATAGATGGGTGTTAGATTTTTTTAATCCCATCAGCCACCGTATGTCTTTTGAATGGAGTATTTGGTCCATTGACATTTAAAGTGACTACTGATAGGTATGTACTTACTGCCATTTTGTTACTTGTTCTCAGGTTCTTTCTGTAGTTCTTTTTTCTTCTTTTTTTAGTTTCTTCCTTTGTGGTTGGATGATTTTCTTTAGTGGTATGCTTGTGTTCCTTTCTCTCTAGTTTTTGTGTATCTGTATAGTTTTTTTTTTTTTTAACATTTTTTATTGATTTATAATCACTTTACAATGTTGTGTCAAATTCCAGTGTAGAGCACAATTTTTCAGTTATACATGAACATACATATATATTCATTGTCATATTTTTTCTCTGTGAGCTACCATAGTATCTTGTATATATTTCCCTGTGCTATACAGTATAATATTGTTTATCTATTCTGCAATTTTGAAATCCCGTCTATCCCTTCCCACCCTCCACCCTCTTGGCAACCACAATTTTGTATTCTATGTCTATGAGTCTGTTTCTGTTTTGTATTTATGATTTGTTTGTTTGGGGTTTTTTTGTGTTTTTTTTGTTTTTGTTTTTTTTTTAGATTCCACATATGAGTGATCTCATATGGTATTTTTCTTTCTCTTTCTGGCTTACTTCACTTAGAATGACATTCTCCAGGAGCATCCATGTTGCTGCAAATGGCGTTATGTTGTCAGTTTTTACAGCTGAGTAGTATTCCATTGTATAAATATACCACTTCTTCTTTATCCAGTCATCTGTTGATGGACATTTAGGCTGTCTCCATGTCTTGGCTATTGTAAATAGTGCTGCTGTGAACATTGGGGTACAGGTGTCATCCTGAAGTAGAGTTCCTTCTGGATATGTGCCCAGGAGCGGGATTCCTGGGTCATACAGTAACTCTACTCCTACTCTTTTGAGGAATCTTCGTGCTGTTTTCCACAGTGCCTGCACCAAACTGCATTCCCCTTTCTCCACAGCCTCTCCAGCATTTATCATTTGTGGATTTTTGAATGATGGCCATTCTGACTGGTGTGAGGTGATAACCTCATTGTAGTTTTGATTTGCATTTCTCTGATAATTAGTGATATTGAGCATTTTTTCATGTGCCTATTGGTCATTTGTATGTCTTCCTTGGAGAATTCCTTGTTTAGGTCTTCTGCCCATTTTTGGATTGGGTTGTTTGGTTGTTTCTTATTAACTCATATGAGCTACTTATATATTCTGGAAATCAAACCTTTGTCGGTTTCATTTGCAAAAATTTTTTCCCATTTCGTAGGTTGTCTTTTTGTTTTGCTTATGGTTTCCTTTGCTGTGCAGAAACTTGTAAGTTTCATTAGGTCCCATTTGTTTATTCTTGCTTTTATTTCTATTGCTGGAATAGACTGTTTTAGGAGAACATTTTTGAGATGTATGTCAGATAATGTTTTGCCTATATTTTCTTCTAGGAGGTTTATTGTATCTTGTCTTATGTTTAAGTCTTTATTGTATCTTGTCTTATGTTTAAGTCTTTGATCCATTTTGAGTTTATTTTTGTGTATGGTGTAAGGCAGTGTTCTAGCTTCATTGATTTACATACTGCTGCCCAGTTTCCCCAACACCATTTGCTGAAGAGACTGTCTTTATTCCATTGTATATTCTTGCCTCCTTTGTTGAAGGTGAGTTGACCAAAAGTTTGTGGGTTCATTTCTGGGCTCTCTATTCTGTTCCATTGGTCTATATGTCTGTTTTTGTACCAATACCATGCTGTCTTGATGACTGTAGCTCTGTAGTATTGTCTGAAGTCTGGGAGAGTTATTCCTCCAGCCTCTTTCTTTCTCTTCAGTAATGCTTTGGCAATTCTAGGTCTTTGATGGTTCCATATAAATTTTATTGTGATTTGTTCTAGTTCTGTGAAATATGTCCTGGGTAATTTGATAGGGATTGCATTAAATCTGTAGATTGCCTTGGGCAGTGTGACCATTTTAACAATATTGATTCTTCCAATCCAAGAGCATAGGATATCTTTCCATTTTTTTTAAGTCTTCTCTAATTTCCTTCACCAATGGTTTATAGTTTTCTGTGTATAATTCTTTCACCTCCTTGGGTAGATTTATTCCTAGGTATTTTATTTCTTTGGGTGCTATTTTAAAGGGAATTGTTTCTTTACTTTCTTTTTCTGTTGATTCATCATTAGTGTAAAGAAATGCAACTGATTTTTGAACGTTAATCTTGTAACCGCCTACCTTGCTGAATTCTTTGATCAGCTCTAGTAGTTTTTGTGTGGACCTTTTAGGGTTTTCTATATGTAGAACATGTTGTCGGCATATAGTGACACTTTTACCTCTTCTTTTCCAATTTGGATCCCTTTTATTTCTCTCTCTTGCCTGATTGCTGTGGCTAAGACTTCCAAGACTATGTTGAATAGGAGTGGTGATAGTGGGCATCCTTGTCTTGTCCCTGATTTTAGTGGGAAGCTTTTGAGTTTTTCACTATTGAGTACTATGCTGGCTGTAGGTTTGTCATATATAGCTTTTATAATGTTGACATACGTCCCCTCTATACCCACTTTGTTGTGAGTTTTTATCATAAATGGGTGTTGAATTTTATCAAATGCTTTTTCTGCATCGATTGAGATGATCATATGGTTTTTGTCCTTTCTCTTGTTGATGTGATGTATTACATTGATTGATTTGCATATGTTGAACCACCCTTGTATCCCTGGGATGAACCCCACTTGGTCATGATGTATAATCTTTTTTATGTGTTGTTGGATTCTATTTGCTAAAATTTTGGTGAGGATTTTGGCGTCTATGTTCATCAGTGATATTGGCCTATAATTCTCTTTTTTGGTAGTGTCTTTGCCTGGTTTTGGTATCAGGGTGATGGTGGCTTCATAGAATAAGTTTCGGAGTATTCCCTCCTTTTCAATCTACTAGAAGAGTTTGGTAGAATTTGTATGTTTAGTAGAATTCCCCAGTGAAGCCGTCCGGTCCTGGACTTTTATTTGTAGGGAGGTTTTTTTATTGCTATTTCGATTTCATTTCTAGTGATCGGTTTGTTTAAGTGGTCAGTTTCTTCTTCATTCAGTCTTGGTGGACTGTATGTTTCCAGAAACTTGTCCATCTCCTCTAGGTTACCCAGTTTGGTTACATATAGTTTTTCATAATATTCTCATATGATATTCTGTATTTCTATTTTATTTGTTGTAATTTCTCCACTTTCCTTTATTATTTTGCTTATTTGTGCTCTCTTCTTTTTCTTCTTTGTGAGTTTGGCCAGAGGTTTGTCAATTTTATTTACTTTTTCAAAAAAACAGCTTTTGGTTTGATTGATTTTTTCTATTGTTGTTTAAATCTCTATTTTATTTATTTCCTTCCTGATCTTGATAACTTCCTTCCTTCTGCTGCCTTTTGGGGTTTTTTGTTCTTCTTTTTCTAGTTCTCTCATCTTGTGGGTTAAATTGTTTATTTGAGATTGTTCTTCTTTTTTGAGGAAGGCCTGTATTGTTATAAGCTTCCCTTTTAGCACTGCCTTTGTTGTGTCCCACAAATTTTGTGTGGTTGTGCTTTCATTTTCATTTGTCTCAAGGTATTTTTTAATTTCAGCTTTGATTTCCTTATTGACCCACTGGTGTTTTAATAGCATGTTGTTTAATCTCCATGCTTTCCTTTTTTTCTCCTTTGTTTCTCTGTTGTTGGTTTCTAGTTTCATGGCATTGTGGTCAGTAAGGATGCTTGAGATAATTTCTATCTTCTTAAAATTGTTGGTTTCTTTTGTGCCCAAGTACATGATCAATCTTAGAAAATGTTCCACATGCACTTGAAAAGAATGTATATCTTATTTTGGGGGGGGTGTAAGGCTCTGAAAATATCCACCATATCTAATTTTTCTATTGTATTATTTAATTTCTCTGTTGCCTTATTTATTTTCTGTCTGAAAGATCTGTCTAGTGATGTTAATGCGGTGTTAAAATCTCCAACTATGATTGTATTCCCATCAATATCCCCCTTCACCTCTGTTAGTAATTGTTTTATGTATTTAGGTGCTCCTATATTGGATGCATATATATTAATGAGTGTAATATCCTCATCTTGTATCACTCCTTTAATCATAAAATGTCCTTCTTTATCTTTCTTTATGGCCTTTGTTTTAAAGTCTATTTTATCTGAAATCAGTACTGCAACACCTGCTTTTTTGGCTTTTCCATTTGCGTGGAATATCCTTTTCCATCATTTCACTCTCAATCTATATGTGTCCTTCTCCCTAAAGTGGGTCTCTTGTATGCAGCATATTGAAGGTTCTTGCTTTATTATCCATTCTGCCACTTTATGTCTTTTGACTGGAGCATTTAGTCCATTAACATTTCCAGTAATTAATGATAGATGTGTGTTTATTGCCATTTTGAACTTACCTTTGTAGTTGAATTGGTATTTTCTCTTTGTTCCTTTCTTCTCCCTTTTGTGGTTTGGTAATTTTCCTTTGTATTATCTTGGACTTTATTTAGTTTTTGTGACTCCCTTGTAAGTTTTTGGCTTGTGGTTACCCTTTTCTGTAAGTGTATTATTAGCCCATTACTATATCTCAAACCCATCCTACCAAAACCAAAAAATTTTAAAAAGAAAGAAAAAAAAAAACCCCTCTGTTTTCTTGCTTCACCCTCCCACTCTTAATGATTTCAATGTCTTCTTTCACAATTTCATGTTTATTTTATTTGTAATTCATGAGTTATCACCTTTCCAGTTATGAGTTTCTCATTTCTGTAGCATCCTGCTGCTTTTCTATTTAGAGTAGACCTGTCAATATTTCTTTTAACATGGGTTTAGTGTTGCTAAACTCTTTCAGTTTTTGCTTGTCTGTGAAATTCTTTATCTCTTCTTCTATCCTGAAGGATAGCCTTGCTGGATAAAGTATCCTAGGCTGCATCTTTTTTTCATTCAGGACTTTGAATATAGTTTGCAGACTCTCTTCTGGCCTGTAGTGTTTGTGTAGAGAAATCTGCTGAGAGCCTTATGGGGGTTCCCTTGTAACTCACTCTGCTTTTCTCTTGCTGCCTTTAGGATCATTTCTTTATCCTTGACTCTGGCCATCTTGATTATGATATGTCTTGGTGTGGGTCTGTTTGGGTTCTTCCTGTTTGGGACCCTTTGAACTTCCTGTACTTGGATATCTGATTCCTTCTTTAAGTTTGGGAAGTTTTCAGTCATGATTTCTTCAAAAACCTTTTCAATCCCCTTTGATCTTTCTTCCCCTTCTGGAACCACTATTATGCGAAGATTGGCACGCTTTATATTATCCCATAGGTCCCTTATATTGCTTTCATTTGTTTTTATTGTTTTATCTTGCAGTTGTTCTGATTGGGTGCTTTCTGTTTGTCTTGTTTTCTAGGTCACTAATTCATTCCTCTGCATTATCTCGTCTGCTTTGCACAGCCTTTAGATCCGTTCTCATCTCAGCCAATGAGTTTAACAGTTCTACTTGGCTCTTCTTTATAGCTTTGATTTAATTTTTGGCATATTTTATATCTCTAAACACTATCTCTTTTAGTTCCTTCAATACTTTGATCACTCCTTTTTTGAAATATTTATCTAGTAGGCTATCAAAGTCTATTTCATTGATCGTTCTTTCAGGGGATTTCTCTTGCTCTTTTAATTGGGAATGGTTTCTCTGCTTCTTCATCTTGCTCGTATCTCTCTGGCACTGTGGCTTACGGAGTATCAGTTATCTATTGTGGTCCTTAAAGGAGTTTATTTATTCATCTATCTAATACCTATGTAGGAATAAAACAGATTTTTGGCATCTTTGTCTTTTGAAGAGGACAGTGTTCTGTCGGAGTTCCGGAGGTGCTCTGGTTGGCTGAGTGGATCTGTGGATGTGAGTCTTGGTGTATCTGTGGGAGAGGATGAGTTATGAGCATCCTACTACTCCGCCATCTTGGCCTCATCTCCTGTTACAGGTTTTTGATTGGTGGTTTCCATGAGGTTCATATATGTTGACTTACAACTGTATCTACTTGTTTTAAACTGATAGTCATTTAAATTCATACACAGTCTAAGAGATCTACATTTTTCTCCCCTCCCCCACATTCTGTGGTTTTGATCTCATATTTTAATTTTCATATTTATCCCTTAACTGTTTATTGTACTTATAGTTGATTTTATAATTTTTGTCTTTTAATCTTTGTACTAACTTTTTTAAGTGATTGATCCCAGCCTTTACTGTATTTGCCTTCATTAGTCGGATTTTTTCTTTCCTATAAATTCTTACTTCTTCTTTGAGCCCTTTCTATTTAGAGAAGACCCCTTTAACACTTCCTTTAGGGTCTGTTTAATATTGATGAACTCTTTTACCTTTTGCTTGTTTGAGAAGTTTTTTTTTTTTAATCTCTGCTTCAATTCTGAATGATAATCTTGCTGGGTGGAGTATCTCAGCAAGATTACCATTCAGAATTGGATACAGGATTTAGGTTTTCTTCTTTAATATATTTAAATATATCATACCACTCTCTTCTTGCCTGCAGTGTCTGGAGAAAAATCAGCTGATAGCCTTATGGAGCTTCCCTTGTATGTGACTCTTTGATTTTCTCTTGACTTTAGAATCTCTCTTTATATTTAACTTATACCATTTTAATTATGATATATCTTGATGTGGGTCTCTTTGGGTTCATATTTTATGAGACTCTGTATTTCCTGTACCTGGATATCTGTTTTCTTCTTTAGGTTTGCGAGAAACCAAGATATTGAATACAAGACATTGAATCCAGTGTCTTGTATATACACACATATGCACACACATATACATACATACATACACACACACACACGCGTGTGTGCACACACATACTGATCCTATACTGATAAGAAGCAAAAGGAAGCCCCAGGAATCTAACTCTGTAGCAGCTCTAAAGAGCAAGTCCGTATTTCAGTAGGAAGACAGGGAACTCCAGGGAATATGTCTCCAGGAAGGAAAATTGGAAGAGGTTTGTTAGCAGATTCGTTTGACATTTGGAAAACAGAATTCAAAGGTACTTTACATCTCTGCTGAAGGGCTTGGGAATAATTAATGTTAGGGGCATAGAAAATCAACAACAACAACAACAACAACAATAACAACAAAGGAAAAATAGATAATGATAAGCTATGACATGTTTTTAGCCATAACTTTATCTAATAGATTTTTGACTCTTTTCTTTCTCTTCTAACTCAGGTCAGGTCCCAAGGTGCTGGGACAGAAGCTCTGAGGGTCAGGTCCAAGCTGGTGCCATTCCCTCTAAGTGTGAGCTCTCCCCTCTCAGCAGGGTCACCTTCACCCCAGAGGGAAGCACTGCTGGAGCAAGAGGGATTAGAGTGGGTGTCGGGGTGCATGCTGGGATGGTCCTGGCATGGCAGTCAGAGATCTAGATAGCTCCCAATCCATTGCCTCCATGAGCACCAGCAGTGGGATCCCTCACATTATTCAGATGCAGTGCTGGGTTTGAGACAGCTCTGTCCCCTACAGTTGCACACTCTTCTCAGCACAGCAACCTTTGCCCTACTGGGGAGATAGAATGGAGCTAGAGGGACTCAGCCAGCACATGGCACAAGCTGGGCACACACTTGGCAATCAACAGAAACCAGTTACAGCCCCAGGAAGTTTCAGTCTGCTTCTCACTCTTTGTTACCAGGAGTAAGTAAGCAAACAAAATCAATCTTGTGACAGAGAAAGAGAACCGTATCAGCCACTTCAGTTGATAATTACAGATAAGTGTTACAGGGAACAGTCATATTGCCAAAGACCCCTTCAGTAGATTTGACACTTGGCCTGAATTCTGAAGAACAGATAAAACTTCTCGTTTCTAAAAAGTTGCTGAGTGATGTTGATTCTCCTGGTCCAAGAATCACATAACTATTTATTTCAAAAATTCTTAGAATTTAGTGTGAATAAGAATTCAGAGGGTTCTTTTAAAGAACAAATTGTGGGGTATCATCATCTAGAACTTTCATTCCCCTTCTGTTATTTCAAAACTTTTTATCTTCCATAAACTTGTAGAGCTTTATTTTCATTTCTGTTATCTTTTTCTTGTGAATTTACGTGATGCAATTCCTTATTCTCATTTAAGTGATGTTTCTTGAGGAGGCATATTTGTTCAATGCTCTGTTTAAGTAGAAAGTAACAGATACTTAGGAAAGGTTTATCACCTCATCCAACTCCTATATTGAATAAAAGCAGTTTATTAAATTTACTTTTAGGATAAATTTAGCATTTATTTTCACCCTTCTACTTTCTAGTCATGAATAAATACAAAATTTCAAATCAAAAATATATTCTCATTCATTGCATGTAGAATTTTGATTTAACATTGTATTTGGTCTATACTCTGAAGAAATCATTCCATTTCAGAAAGCTAAAACTGAATATTATAAAGTCCACATCAAACTTTCAGAATATAAAGAGTAATACAAGTTTCTTTATTATAATTGATTATTCTTATAAAATAGTTGAATAAAATTCATTTAAAAATTCTGCAGACACACATGAGAAACCAAAGGATACACACGTTATTTAATAAACTTAAATCTCTGTGGTTATATAATTATTCAATATAGGAAATTAATTTATAAGAGCTAATAAGAAATAGATTGAATGATAAAATGAAGTTTATGATGCACCTGTTGACTGAAAAAAAAAAAAGTAAAACCTTAAAGTTGAGAATCATGTTTTATTAGGTGGACTGGCTGAGAACTTATGCCCAGGAGGCAGCCTCTCAGATTGTTCTGAGGAACTGCTCCAAAGAGGTGAAGGAGGAGCCAGGATAAAAAAGGAGTTTTTACAACAAAAACCAGGTAGTCGGCACGTCAAAAGATTACTGTTAAAGAAAACCAGACATTTCAGGTTAATGAACTTAGCCGTTTTCTGTTTTTGGGAAGATGCAAGAGTCTGGGCTCATTGAAATCATTCCTTTGATATGCACCTTAACTATCTAGGGCCAGTATCTCATTTTTTCTCCATCTTGAATTTGAATCCCCTCAGGGTGCCTTTTGCAGGAGGTAGGGGTGGGGGTTAGCTACCAGGGGTGGGGGTTAACTACCAGTGGCTGATAACATCCTTTGTTTACTGATATGGCAGATGACATTCTTCATTCATATATGGGAGCAGAGTTTGCCACCCTAAAATACGTCTCTTTGACTTACTGTTTTAAGCTTTTTTTTTTTTCTTTTCCCTGAGAAACAGTAGATATGAGAATGGCTCTAAAAAACCAAGTAGGAGTTTCCATTTTGTAAGAAATATTTACATTTGTAAGGGAAATCTCCATTTGTAAGTGTATCTCCCTTTCTGTACCTGGAAGAGGAAGATGACAGAATCTTTAGAAGCTCTTATCAATGGAGAAGGCAAGGAGTTAAATCTGCATCACAGTCACCATTGTTTAGTTTGCCTCTCCTGGTAAACTCCTATAACTGACTCTCCCCCCCGCCCCCAACATCCTCTTTTGTCTTTATCTGAGGATGGTATTTAAGGTGAGGATTTTGGCCATTTTGGTGAGTTACTCAGTTCTTCTGAGTGTTTCCCACGAATACATGTTATTAAACTTTTGTTTGTTTGTTTTTTTTACTGTTAATCTGTCTCATGTCAATGTAATTCTTAGACCAGCCAGAAGAACCTGGAAGGGTAGAGGAAACTTTCTTCTTCTCTAACATATGAATCATGAAAATGGCAAAATTATAACTTTACAATTTGATACTATACTTTGGCTTTAAACACCATAGGAATCAAGGTACAATGAGATAACTGAAATAATGCAGAAAAATAGAAATACAATGGTTTATTTAGCACTCCACTTCCAGAATAGGTCACATAAAAAATAGATTAAAAAATTACTCTTCCTATATATAAAACAGTTAAACAACACATTTGTATTGTGGAGCACAGGAAACTATTATATTCAATATCTTATAGTAACCAGTAATGAAAAAGAATATGAAAATGAATATATGTATGTATATACATGCCTGAAACATTATGCCTTACACCAGAAATTGACACAACATTGTGAACTGACTAGACTTCAATTAAAAAAAATTACTCTGATCAGTTAATAAATTGAATGAATGGACACAGGAAAACAGCTTGATGGTAATAAAGCAAAATAATTCTCATTCATAAAAATTATTGCTAAACATTATTCATGTTCTAGCAAGAAGAGTTTCTTTTAGTATAACCTTAATAGAATTCTAAATGCTACAGAGTTTCTGAGAAATTTGGAAACAAGAGCAAATATAGAATATAAAAATTATTAATATCACGTTGCAGTGCATGGCTTGTTCAGTGACATCACGTGGTATGTTCAGTGTGGTGTTCTTCATTAGTAATACATAGTTCAAGGTGCTGTGCAGAATTATAGTGAACACAATGCATTCACAGGGCATTTCTCTAAGCCAGGCACATGCATCTGTTATGTGCTGCCCCATTTGATGTTTTTCCCATTATCACTGAATAAAACTTTATTTTTAGCATATTCTAGAGGGAAAAAATGTAGTTTCATTCCATTTAAGTCAATTAAACATTACCTATGTTTCCAGACTGTATGGCCAATCTGTGCGTTCTCTTTCCACAATACAATAAAATTAGAACAACCACATTTTATGAAAAAATGGAAAAAAGCATTGGCTCTGGAGTTTGTAAATCTGGGACTAAGTCTTCATTGCGCTAAAGTGGATTTTTCCATCTCTAATAGCCTAAGATTCTTCACCTATAAAATAACATTGCTAGAGGGTCAAATCAGATGTTGAATACATGTGAAATACTTTTAGACCATAGGATACTAAAATATTGTTCTCATTACTGAAATCTAATGTAGCAACTTACCAAATGATGCTTTTATTAATGATAAAAAGTAAAGCATATTAAAAGATTTCTTATAATCACAAATATAAATCTATCAAGGAAAAAAAAATCAGAACAAAGGTTACTTCGGTGACCATGGGGCTGGGATTCACTGGATAAGCAGTATGAGGAAACTTTGTGGGTGTGGGAGTGACAGAAATATTCTGTATCTTGTTAGGAATAGGATTCACCCAGGTATATTTGTCACAACTCAATAGATGATATATTTAAGATTTGTGCATTTCATTGTATATAAATTTGCCTCAAAGCAAAAACAAAAATTAACTATTGTGCTCTGGTTAGTGAAATGCATGCTAAAATATTTAGGGATGGAATGTACTGACATCTGCAACTTTGAAATTCATCAAAAATAATTCGGATTGATGGAGTTGATAGAGAATGGGTAGATGAAGAGGGAGCTAGTGAAGCAGGTGTAATGAGATATTTGTTGTCAAATCTAGGGGTGGGTATGTAAGTGTGCACTGTAAAATTCTTTCAGCTTTTCTGTACACGTGAAAAATTTTATATTAAATGTTGGGGGAAAAGACAAAAAACTAAAAATAAAAACATACCCTTTCACAGAAGTTATGCCTTGTCTCCAGATCTTCCTTAAGGGGGTAATGTATTGACCTAAATGTCCACATTTGTAAAATAAGTAAAATGTAACTACTACCATTAAGTCTGCAACTAAAGAAACCCAGAAACGGAAAATATTAAGAAAGCAAAACTAAACAAATTTGAAAGCAAGTGAAATCAAGTTATTTGAATTTTCAAATAGACAAAGTATGCCTTAATTAATGAAAGATAAGACATGATGTGTCATTAAATAAAATAAGAACTAGAGAAGGGTTGGTTATACATTTTCAGTTGAAACGACATATTAAAATAATACAAATTTTTATTTCCAACTAGAAATGGAAAGCTTTTATACTTAAAAATACAAAATGGCAAAAGTGATAATATCAAATAGAGACCATAACAGGAACAATAAAAGAGGAATTAATGGGGGGAAAAAAAGGAAATAACTTTAAAACTAAACTGTATGGACTTTTTCAAAATTTTCTAGTGATAGTTTTGTTATAAATATTTCTCCTTGATATAAAAAGCATGGTTTATTATATGGTTTCATTTTTGTCAAGAATTCAAAAATACGGTTTTTCTCCCGGTCTTGATCAGAGCAAAACTAAAAGGAAAATACTTGCACTAGTATATTATAAAGATAGATACATAGAGCTGAAATTAAATCTTAGGAAACAGTTTGAAAAATTTTTAAAGTGTTGAAAAATATCTTAGAAAACAGAATTTAGTTACTAATCTGTTAAGAATTTCACTTGGTAAGTGACATGGGGGAAGTACATTCTTTTAACTCAACATATTATTTGGGAAAAAAAACCCTACTAATTAAAATTAGGTTCAACACACAAAGAAGGCTTTAGATAATGTATCTACCTCAATAAAATTATAAGCTTTTGGAAGGACAATGTATGAGAAAGCCTACTCACACACTTAGAGCCTGCTTACTTACCTCCAGGCTCTGCTGAGCAAGTAAGTCCTTATTCTGAAGCTTGTTTAGGGGCAGCTTTTCTGGTTTGACTTTTGGTTTAAACGGTCTAATTTAAAAAGTAACCAAACAATCAGAAAATGAGGCAGCCTCAAGAGCAGAAGCCGGCACATATATCAGGGTTTCCTATGAAGTCAAAGGTGCTTTTGTGTCATTTATTGAATTTTAAATTAGAAGTCCAGAGCACGAAGAGTAACTCCTTTCCGGGACAGAGAGGTTGGGTTCCCAATGGCTGTTGCCTTTGCATTTCCATGAGCTCTTGCTCTATACAATTCTTGCCCTTGGCTTTCTGTAAGCCACTCTTTGTACTTTAAGGATCCCTCTCCCCCGTTTCTTCTCCACTAACTGCTCTATTATTTAGTAGGCTTGAATTTGTTTCTTTTACTTTAAACCAAAAGAGCCCAAACTAAACAGAATGGATAAAAACTAATTAATCATTATATACTTGAAGTGCCTGACAAAGAAGAGCAGATTAAATATTTGCTGAATAAATAAATGAATAAATAAATTATAAACTAGAACATCTGTAACTGATTAAAATTTCAATGAGGAAATAATTCACCATTTCAGATGTGTTTTTAAAATGATTAAAAAAAATACACAGAATGATTAATGTCAATTTGTATCTTACTTGGTAATAAATTATAGCTAGGTCCAAAAAATAAAATTCTTAAAAGAGTTTGTCAATTCTGCTTTTATGAAACAACTCCAAAAAATTTAGACTCTACATCTGTACACAAGTTGTAATTATATAACAGTTATGGCAGTTTCAACTTATAAAAAATAAGATATTTGGTGAAATAAATTATCTGAGGGCTGATATATATATTCTATCAAATGACATAAGGATAAAACTAGAATTTCCTCCATTCATCTTAGGGGTAAGGGTAGGACTTTTGTGTACAAAACTGTTGTCTATGTAAAAATTCTACACATTGGATTTTAAAAATACAAAGTTAACTTCCTAAATATCATATTTTCAAAGTTCATTTTCATTAGAGACTCAGTACATTGTTATACAAAAAATGGCCATTCTCTTCATAAAAATTGATACTATTTATTAAACAAGTAATACAGACTTGTTTGAATATAATCACTTCCTATTTTTTTATTCCATGAGCTGACTCAGGAAGCATTTATTTAGTTTTTAAGTATAAAGCACTGTGATAGGCACCAGAGGGGAGTACAGAAATAAAAAATAGGTAAACTACTACTAAGAAAAAAGAGGATGAAATTGTCACTGCTTATAAGTAAGTAGTTTTTACTGGAGAATTAAAGAAGATGTATTTTCGAATTGAGCCTTGGAGAATGAAATGGACTATGTTCACCCAAGTGGTGTTAATTGACCAAAGCCCTGATGTGATGTGGGCATAATTTTGCTAAATTTTATCATTTGTTTCTAGAAGTGAAATTATAAGTTGATCAGTGGTAGACTTTGGAGGCAAACAAAAATGGATCTTAAACACTCAATGATTGATAAAACTGAGGGGAAAACAAGCAAACAGTTCTGACTTCAGGCTAGTGTTAGACTTAAGTAAACTTGGAAACAACAAATTCCAAAGTTCATGTTTTTGCCATTCTCATTGTGTTCAACTTATAGCCCTAAGTTGCTCTGACTCTTACATAGTAGTTGGTGTACAATAACAGCCAATTGACTTGGAGAGAACACGAGGAGACAACAGTATATCAGGAGAAAGGAATGGTAAGGACAGGTGCAGAGCACAGTCTTTGGAGGATGAAACCTGTTGTGTCTCATGCAGTAGGTACTGAACAGACCCCTCCAATCTTGAGACTCCTGATAGTCTAAGCTGAGTTATCTCGGAGCTTGATGTGAAATTCATATTTTTATTTATGAAGTGAAAGTTAAGGGTTAGAAAATTAAGGATCTGTACCATCATTATTCCTGGCCTTGTGACACTTGGCTCTCACCCCTTGTTTTCCAAGAATGGTCCTCTTACTGATGGCAAGACACCACATGATTGTTGGGGATACTGACATCTGCTCACATACTGAGAAAGAGATTCATCCCATTTTCAGTTACCTTTCAACCAAAGGAATACATCAAGAAGAAAGTCCAATTTTGATTCTCTCAATTTTTAATATTCTTTAACACTTGCTATTATCCTTTTTAAAAGGGAGGTATGAAGTCTCAGGCTCAGAAAATTGACAGGCAAGGGTATTCAGTATTTATTAGTATTCTGTGTTCATTACATTCATGAGAGGTGATATTGGCTTCCTATTTATGATATAATATGAAGTTTTTAAGAACCAACGTATTTAATTTACAAATAGTTACTAAGAAACATTAAGAAATTAATAGTATATTTTTCACATAGGTATGGTGAAGTGACAAGGCTGTTACATACCTTAGTGAAGTGCTGAGCCACTGCTGTGAGCTGAGGAAGAACCTGAGAGGGTGCGCTGTAGACTTAACAGGACCCAGTCAGCTAGAAGTCCCAGAACAGAAATTACAGGGCCCTTCTTTTCATGTGCCTTTGTGGGGGAAGAAGAAATTTTCCTCTACCCCTCTAGGTTCTTCTGGCTGGTCTAAGAATTAAATTGACATGAGACAGATTAACTGGAGAAAATCAAAATTTAGTAACATGTATACATGGGAAACACCCAGAAGAACTGAGTAGCTCAGCAAAATGCCTGAAACCCTCCCCTAAATACTGTCTTAAGTTAAACACAAAAAAAGGATGTTGGGAGTAGTGGTTTGGGACTTTAAAGGGGAGGATGTAGAGTTGGAAAAGCAAGTGTTCGGTAAATAAATGTTTGCTAGGCCCTGGAGAGACAACAGGACACAGAGTGGACTCTGACCTCTAGGCCTTGCTTCGTTTCTCCTGCCACACCTGTCCTATATTTTTTGAAGAGATCTCTGGTGATAGCTCTATTCCAGGAACAGGCCCTCCACTGAAATTATTTTAAAGCAGTTAGGGGGAAAGTCAAAGTGCCTTCCTGACTCTTTTGGTCCCTGATTGTTTCTAGCTTGAAAAAACTGGCATGCCAGACACATTTGGCAGTGGCAAGTCTGCACATTTTGCTCCCCAGTACCTTCAGTTTAGGAGACAGCTCTCTAAGTCGATATTCAGCAATCATGTTCATGATAGATGGCTTCAGGAAGACAAAGCCAGCTGTTGCTTTTAATCCTGTGCACTATGAAAGCAGGGAAAGAGATGTTTGCTTTCTCTTCTCTTTGTGTTAGCACCATAATAAAGTATGCCTTTTTCTGCTGTTTGCTTTTGACCTCAAGGTCAGTTGTATCTTTTCTACAAAGTTGCTCAAGCTGGTTGTTTTTCCATTACTGGTGCAAGAAGGGGTGGATCCAACTTAAATGTACAGTTTTGGTTTTTATCTGAATTTTTGTTTTTATTTTGGCTGTGTTTGATAAGGAATAAATATATAGGGCCCTAAAGAATGTTCTTTAGAATTGAAAAAAAAAAGTTTTCTTTATAAAGAAACATGCGTTGCTTTTAAAATTAAAGTCATACTTTCATTATAAGTTAGAAGTATATCCCCTCTATGTACAGAAATAAAACATATATGTGACTAAGGAAAAGATTATTTGTAGAATATGGTATGTTTTATAATAAAATGCTTATTCAGTTACAAATTTTAAATTAATTATATTTAATGAAAAATTTTAACCATTAAATATTTTGGTTACAGACTCATGATTGTGTTATACTCAAATTATCAGACCAAATTAAACTCAATAATCAGATCAGGAAACTAACATCAATATAGTAATTAGTTTGGTAGCTAATTATACTGACTTAAAAATAAATACTGTATTTGACAAGTTCTGAATACTGCTTTCTTTTTTAATGATCTTCACAAATTTGTGAAACTTGAACTATTTGCTAATGGAGACAAAGTTTGAACCTATCGTTTTTATTGATGGTCTTAGTTACAAACACATGCTAGTAGCCCAATTGACACTATTCTTTTTATTTACCACCTATTTCTTTCTGTTTGGAGTTATTCCAATTGGTTAGTCCAAATACTCTGAACCATCTTTTCTTTTGGAATATGTTTATTCTGAATCTGAGCAGCAACCAGTCTGTCTTCAACTGCTCTTATTATTGTGTAGTCGATTCATTTATAACCTCATCTTTGCACAAGCTCAATTATTTGCAGGTTTACTGGAAAGACTTGTGTGCTTGTAGAGTCTGTTTCCTTAAAATTTTAACATTCTTTGCTTCAGTATCACTGATGCCGCAAATATGCTTTGGTTTCTTGGCCTTTGTTTTCCCTCAGAGTTCATGACATCCCTTCCTCCCACCCTACCGAGGAGCAACCCAGATTACTATCATTGTGCTAGAAATTTCAGCTGGCACTTCCTGGAGTTTGTAAGTTTTCTTTCACAAATAGCAGCTTTATTTTAGATGTGACATTCCGTGTAGTCTTTTAAATTGGTTTGCTTCTTTTGAAATGTTTATAGGAGCTGAACACCCAAAACTAACAAAGAAAAATCAATTTGTCTTTCTTTTGTGGTGTGTTGCCTTCTGGTGGCAGCTTCGTGTAAAGCAAGTGAATATCATATTTTGAAGTAAGTATTAAATGTTGAAAGGAATTTAAGAAATGTTTCTCAGATGTGAGCACTTGTGGACTGTCAAGTGTACCTTTGAGGACTACAAAGATTCTTAGACTATATATTGAGAAAATGTTTCGTAGAAATTCAAAGCCTCTGCCTTAGCTTTTGGCTTCGTGGTGGTCCCCAGCTATAAGGTGGTCATCTAAATTATCCACGATTTGCCTGTGTGGTTAGATTATCATAATTATGAAGACAAAATACTTAAAAATTCCCCTGGAGGACTTGTGGACACTTAACATAGATCTGTAGACCTCAGTTTGAAAAATACTGACCAGCTCCTCCATGGTGATTTCACAGGTGAGAAAGCGAAGTCCCGATGGGTGAGGAGGCCATGTCCAGGGTCACCAAAGAGTTATAGGCAGAAAGCTTCATAAGAAAATTGTGTGTGTGTACATATAACATAGTTTGTACCCACCTGGTTTTCCTTTGCTTTCAATCTTGAAACAATACACTGTACTTTACTCAAAGGTTATGGTCATGTTGAAACCTGAGTCATTACCTGGGAAAATGGCATCGCAATTACTTGTGTTTGTGTTTATGCTTTCCTTTATTCATTTAAGAATCTACTGACCCATTAAACATGGAAAGCTAAAAACCAATTGCCTCACCAAAAAAGAAAACAAATCCCCTAATTCATAGAAGAATTGCGTGTAATATAAAAGATGAAAGATATGGGATAAGTAATAAAAGTCTAAATCAAGTGTAATATTAATAATACTGTAGTTCAGAGATTACCTGTTTAAATATTCAAAATTTAAGAACTTATAATACAACATCAAACATTGACCTATTAGTTACCAAAATATGCCAGGAGATAATTATCATTGGACACCTTTCAAAAGCTACAAACATTGGCATTTAAAATTTAGGCAAACAAAGAAACGATGTCAGCACCAGCAATGAAGTGCACATCTGGCATGCCGCATCCCCATCGGAGCAATTTCTAAGGACAGCCAGCTACAGTACTAGTTAATGTGACTCTTCCTCTCTCAGGCAATGATAACTCAATTTATTTTGTAAAGAAGTGATAAAGAAGTCCTTTCAAAATCTATCCATGGGACACTGAATGAATGCAAAAAAGCTCCCAGCTGAATTGCTTCATATAGCATTTTTTGACAATTGCTTCAAAGAACCAATTTCTGTAAAGTTTGTAAAAGTAAAAATCTTGACATTCTTGAAATATATATCTATGTATAGTTTACATAGTAATTTCATTCTTAAAAATAACTTCAAGAATTAAAGAAATATCTTTCTTTAGTTTATTCAAAGATGTTGGTTTTGAGGCATTTATTCCTACTTTTAAATATTTTTGTATGCTTAACTGAAGCAGGCTGAGATTTTTCTAAACCACTTTAACAGATATTAAAACTTGATCTTTTTAGATATATAGTGTAAGACTGTCACACAATTGCCATTTTAGCTTCTGCTTTCCGGAGACCACAAGGGGGCGGACTAAGAACAAATGAAAGAAAATAATCTTCAGTGTAACCTCCTATTCTGGTGAAAGTTACATTCAAATTGAATGGTTTTAATTTCTTTTTATTGCATTTTATCTTGTTTTCTTCTGACTGTGAAAGCAATTTCACAATTTCTTTGCAAATATTGAAAAATTTATCGAGCACTAAAAGTCTAAACTCATTTGATTGACCATACCCAGCTTATCTCTTCTTCTGAGAGAGATGAATAGAAGCAGAATGGTGTTGAAGTCACAAATTATGTTGGAGGAATGCATTTTCATAGTTTTCATTCCATTATTTTCCACTAATTAATGTTCCTTATGATATTTTATTTTAAAATGGAATAATATTCAGTATAACTAATGTTTTATTTGTTTTATACCATGTTTTATACAATGTTTTATATGTAATTTATACCAATTACATAACTGTTTTAACAAGAAATGGTTTGTGTACTCTTGTATTTCTTTTACTGCTGTTGTGATTTCATAGTTTGATTGAAACTTTTAAACATTCCTCTATATTTACTTGAAGACCATTTCATTAGTTGGGAAAATATTTTCTAACAGGAGCTTTTTTTTATCCAGGGAGGTATTATATTTGTATGTGCTCATCTATCCAGAAATGATAATTACTGTGCAATAATTATGGAACTAAACCACTGAAAACCATTCTTAGGCACAAGAAGGAAAAGTTAATATTTGCGTTAATCCTTAATAATTAACAGAATGTTCAGAAAAGATCTTTACCGAAGTCAACCTTTTGATCCACTATAAATAAATGAGACTTAGCTAATATGTTAATCTACATTACTTCTAAATTCAACTAGATTTAAAAGTGGAAATTACCTAACAGCCTACATACTTAAATATATTCAAGTGAGGTGCTTCACTTAAATTATTATGGATAAGACAGGAAGTTTCCTGTTCAGTTAGCCCCTGTCTCTAATTCTAAAGTACTGGTTGAGATTTAGTCCAGGTGTATTGCCTCCTACACTCCAAGTAATCATAATTTAATCTCACTGCCTATTCTTTTCTTTGAGATAAAAAAAAAATGTTTAAATATGGTATTTAATTCATAGAATAAAGATTTTTAAAGTGATAAACTTGTGGTTAGATAGACATTGTGCATCTTAACCTAGGGATAAAGTGAATGGAAGAACGACTGAAATTTGAACTGTTTACTGAAAGGCCAACTCCCATGTCATCCTGCTGAACTGATCCTTACTCCCGACAAGTTAAAAGGCTTTGAAAAATGGGAAATACGTTTTCTAATCTGCAGGTCTTTTACAGGCATAGAATTTTAAAGCCCATAACAAAAGTTGATAAATAATGATAAATTACATACAATCAGCCATGTTTTAGGGAGGAAGAGATTTAATTTCCAGGCAGAATAACTTTGGACACTGTCAGGATCAGAAGGATGTAACTTCTAGCTTTAGTAACACTGAATTCCTTTTTGGATGACATGATCTCAACTGGTATGCCTGGCTTATCCTGGCAGTAGTTAGAACTTGTCTCTCAGGTCCCAGAAGTGGGAGAGACTGCAGGCTTGCTGGGTTCTACCCCAGGCATGGTAGCGGGGGCTCCCTCCAGAATGAGTCATCTCCTGAGGACTTACAGGAGGTTGAGATCTTTTGAGAATCTGGGAACTCAGCTTGGAAGAGAAGAGTGACGTCATGTGGTCAAGAGACAAAATGGAGTAAATGTTTGAGAGTCAGCTATTTATTTTCTTGCGAGAGAGATCTCTCACTCAGATGTACCCTCTGAATGGTATTAACAGATGTTCTTTGAGAGAAAACAGCTGTAGAATGAAACAGCCGTTCTTCTTAGGCAGGTACCTCATCTTCAGAGCCTTAAATGTAAAAAAAAAAAAAAAGAAGGCAGCAAAAAATCTCGTTTTCTAGAAACTGACAACTGAGAAGCTTCTCCAGCTCACCCTCAGCCTCCTTTCAGAATTCTAGTCTTTCATAAGAGACGTGAGCTTTAAGGGATCTCAGGCTTTCCAAAAGGGGGTACATTTTTATTTTATAATAATGCTCTAGCCTAGATAGAGAAAAGGAAGAGCTGAGAATTTTAGAAATGCAACTAGAAATAATTCCAGCCCTAAGCAAGAGAGAGAAGTAAATACCAGCCCTGGGAAGACACTCCTATCTAGGGTAATGCCCACCAAGATTAGACTCCACTTCATACGATAATATATATATATATTTTTTAATTGAAAAAGGCATGCCAGAATATGTAAAATTTTGTGGACTAGAAGGGTAGGTATAAATTATGTGGCACATTCAATAATATTGGGTAATTTCCTAGCTTTTGCCAGGCAGGCTCTCCTCAGGCCTAGGCTAAGATGCTCAGAGCACAGAGGATATCCAAATTCTTCCTTCTGGCTCCTGACTCCTGCACCTTCTGCCCCCTCTCCAATCTAGTGAGTTTCTAAATACCTGAGCACCTTTGTAGTACATCGGGTATTTGTGCAGCTCACACACTCCCCTGCTTTCGCCCATCGCATACATCTGGTGCAAAAACCGGCCTGAGCCCAGTGTGTTAGGAAGAATACATGCTACTATTTGCAGTGATTATTTTACAGTGTTCAGTGCTGTTTACCCTATTGAGGTACATCCAAAATATGTTCTGAATGAAGGCACTGATTGATTTATACAGTAAATAATTAAACATGATTAACTCTTGATGGTCTACCTGATACACTATGCACAATGGAGCTGTGGAGCTTTGGGGGCAGACTCGGGAAACTTGAGACTTGCCTGAGGTGAGCTAGGTAGTTAGCAGTTTTATACTTATTCCTCCTCTCCCACCTCCCTCCCTAAGAAGGGAAACGTAGCTTCCAGTATCCTTAAGTAATTGATAGGACAGACTTTGAAAATGGCCTGTCTGGGGCTGATTTCCAGCAATGCCACTTACTAGCCATGTGACCTTGGAAACTTACATCACCTCTATTTCTTCCTTTTCACTTCTCTGCAAAGTACAAATATTAATATTTACCTCATAAAGTTGTGAGAACTAAAGAAGTCTATGTATATATACACATACACATTTATATTTCTATGCTCCTTTAGTTCTGTGACAGACATCCAGGATAGTCTAAGATTTCTACCTCCTAAAGTAAGATCTGACACATTTTAAGTGCTCTATAATAAGTAACACCCATTATAACTGAGAAATGAAAGCACTCACGTAGTGTTGGCGCTCTTTTGGTGAACAGGAATATTCCTTACTAAGGCGCTAGTGTCTCTCCAGCACACTGAAATCTCATGGAGAGTTTTAAAAACACTGATGCTTGTGCCTTGTTTCTCCCAGAGATTCAGACTTAATCTCTTGGGGTGCAGCTTCAGCATGTGATGTTTTACAGTTCAGTAGGTGATAATAATATGAGACAACTGCCCTATGTCAGAGAAAAAAAAAGTTTGCCTTCATATTATGCTTAAAGGCTCAGGAAAGGGAAGAGGAAGACACAGAAAGTAGCTGTCTGATCCACAGGTTTGTAATAGCCTGACACTTTTCCATACCTATTTTTCTTTTGACAGAAATGATCACTCCCTTCCTCTTGTAATTCCTGTTTCCCTGTACTTTCCTCAGAGACACTCTCCTAGCTAAACTGCAGCTTGCGAGGCTGCATGATCTCTGCAGAAATAGCTGACTCCTCATTCTTTTTCCAGTTAGCATCACAGCAGTCCACCCACCACACTGTGACCATGAAGAACATGCCATGCATTGCAATGTAAACCTCACATGGCTCCCCAGCCTTTCAGAGCAAGTATTCAAAGTGTTTGGCTTAGCAGCCTAGTCAATTAATATTCATAGTTCAATTGTATGTATATGCTACATTTTGTCTATTCATTCACCACACAGTGGACATTGGGTTGTGTCTCCTTTGGGGGTTTTATAAATAATGCTATGTATGTACAAGCTTTTGTAGACATATGTTTTCATTTTCCTTGTGTTTATACCTAGGAGTGGAAACTGTATCATATGCTAACTCTGTATTTAAACTTTAGAGGAACTGCCAAATTGTTTTCCAAAGTGGCTGCACATTTTTACATTCTCACCAAAAGTAGGGAGGGTTCTAATTTCTTCATGTCCTAGCTAACACTTCTTATTATCTATTTTTTAAATTAGTTATCCTGGTAGGTGTGAAGTGATACCTCATTGTAGTTTTGATTTGCATTTCTCTGCTGGCTGATGATGTTGAGCGTCTTTTCATATGCTTATCGGCTTTTTAAATTTTAATAGAATCAAGATTGTCTAATTTTTATAGAATATTATTTTTCTGTAAAAGAAATAAAAGTATATTGCATAAAAAAATTAAACTATATTTTACCTTTAAGGTGAATCAAACATAGGCATATATTTTAGTGTCATTTGACGTGCCATCTTTAAGAAAATTATCTTTAAAAATAAAGTTAGAAATCAAAACTTAGTATAAGTTTAGATTTTCTAATTGCTTTTAAAAATTTTTATTCTAACGACTACGTAACTATGTTCCAACTTTATAATGATTTAACCTGATAAATAGTCGTATCTGTTATTTCTGTTGACTGAAATAAATGCACAGCCTAGAAGTTGAGAGTTAATGTTTTATTTGGCGGACATTTCTGAGAACTTGAGCCCCTTCGAGCCCAGAATGACAGCCTCTTAGATCGCTCTGAGGGACTCCTCCCAAGAGGTAGGGGAGGAGCTAGGATATGTAGAAGTTTTACAACAAAGACCAGGTAGTTGGAACATTAAAAGATTACTTGTTAACTAAAGAAAACCAGGCATCTCAAGTTAAAGAATTTAGTGCTTTTCTCTGTAACGGAGGAAGCAAACATTTGGGCTCATTGAATTCATTCCTTTGACAAGCACCTAGCTGTCTAGGGCCAGTAGTCTTGTCCTTTCTTATTCTGAGTGCCTTCAAGGTGCACCATTGTGAGTGGCTGCAGAGGCTGGGCTGCAGGCTTGTCTTCACTGGGGGGTGGCGGCAGCCGCTGATGACTTGATTGACTTGATGGTTTCAGCATTCTTTGTCTACTGATATGGTTTATGGTTTGCAGTATTTTTTGTTCACTTTTCTTAACTTTTCCTTCATTTTCTGAAGTTTAAGTAGGTGTATATGACTCTAACGTAGTTCTCCCTAATAGTTTGCCCCTAATTTTACTGTCCCTAAGTGTTTTTTCAAACCCAAATAATTGATCTAATGAGCTATTTTAAACTAACTCACTAATTTTGTTTAATTTTATTATATATTTTAATATTTTAGACTCATCAAATGCTAGCTACTGGGCTATGTTCCATTTCAGTTGCCACTTCTTTACAATGTTCATCTAAAGTGGGAATTATTTGTGATGCCCTTTCATAGATGATCCTTTGACTCCAAGGCCCTCATTTCTAAACACTGTGAGTTTAACACAGAGGAAATCTAGTCCAAGTAGTTATGTCCATAGACAATACAGTTAAAATTTATGTGAAAAGAATCTTTACTTTTAGGTCTTCTTTCTGCCTGAATAACACATACACATATACACACATTTTCTTTTTCTTCACTCTGATCAGCATAGGCCTAGCCATCACTTTCTGTCACCTACTCAGTATTATCTAAGAAACATTTATTTTTGGCATAATTACATGTCAGTCAATAAAGCTGAGAGAATCTTAGCATGTAAGGCATCTGGTCTGAAAACAAGCCAGCACAGCTCTTGGTTGGTTGATATGGCAACAGCATCAAGTCCGTCTGCTGTCCATCTTGGAAGTAAGTCTCAATTTTGTGAGGTGGGAATAAAAGGAATAGAAGCAGGATACGAGTGAGAATGGACAAATGAAGAGAAGGATGTTTCCTTCACAAAAATCCTATGGTGCTAATTTTTTTCCAGGCAGTTCTGTTTGCTCTGCATTGAAATACTATGTAAAGAAATTTAATGTTGGACTTACTTATAAGAAATACTCTTCTAAACTCAGTAGAACTTGAGTTTCTCAGTGAAACCTCCTAATTGCTCTTTGTCTCTTTTATCTTTTATCCTGCACATTTGGTCATTGATTCCTTTAAACCAGTTTCATTCTCTAGAAGACTAACCCCAACTCCCGTACAGAAGAAATATTGATATGACTGTGTTAGGTGATGGTATTTAAACATAAGAAGATAAGTCACTGACTTGACCAATGTGCTATCATATATGTGAGCCAAGGAAATATAAACAGAATTGTGGTAACTTAGAAGGACCACCTAAATGTGCATGGGACAATAGCAAAATGTCTAAAATATAAGCAGGGTAGAGTTATGTTCCCTTAAAACATGAAGCTGGAACATCCTCATCACTGCTTACATCTGCATTACTATCATAAAATGTATTTAGCTAAGAGACCTTTGCCTCTTTTTCTCATCTAGAAGGAAGTCTTGATGCTCTTCTTATGCATCTCCAATGCATATCTAATTCTTTTACCAGTGATCTGAATCTTCCTCCCTCTTATTCCTCTGGGATGTTCCTCCATCAGTCAATACTTCCAGCCCATCTTCCTCTAACATATTGCTATCAATTAACTTTATTATTTTCAGCTTATGAACTTGATCATGTCTCTTCCACATAAAAAATTAAAATTAAATGGTCTTACTTTACTCCTCTTTCAATCTATCATTCTTTTGCTTATTCCTTTCATAACTAAATCCGTTTAAGGTCAATGTATATACCTTGAGGGCTCTGAAAAAATATTTCATTCATAAATGGTGGTGAGGCTGCAAAAGAAGGCAGCCAGAGAAGAAAAACTGAAAAAAAAGAGAGAAACATGATTGCTTAAATACATTTTTAAAAAGTAATTAATTGCAGGAATCAAAATAAAAATAATCAAGGACCTCTCACAAATTGTAGAGCAAAAAGAAAATACTAGGAAAAAAGTTGTTCTTAAAACTCTTCCATACCTCTACGTGCACATACAGTTAAGATAAAACTTAAGATAAAACTTGCTGCCGTTACCCACAGACCACTGTTAATCTAACATCTTTAAGCTAAATTACAACTTCTCTATCAATCCCAGATGTCTCGTGTGATTTCTTAAATCTGTCGATATTTTGCAACTGGGACTTTTGCTCTTGTTACTGGCTCTGCTCGAAAACTTTTTCCTTAACACTTAGGGTGGCTGGTTCCTTTTCATTATTCTGGTCTCTAAGTAGATATTTCCTCTCCAGAGAGGCTTTCTCTGACCATACATCCCCACCCCTGCCATCTGCCCAAATCACTCTTTTTCTACTCCTTTATCTCCTTAAAAGTACTTCTCATGATCTTAAATAATTCATTTATTCTTTAGTTTGCTACTAATTTGCTACTTTTCTTCACCATTAACTGTCAGCTCTGTTGGGGCAGACTCCTTGTTTGCCTGGTAGAATTTCATAGAGAGTTCAATTGTTGAAAAAAGGAGATATAATAGATCAATCTCTAGAAAGATAAATTTTTTTAATGAAGGGAATAAAATAATCAAAGAATAGGAAAACATCCCCAAAGAGCCAGAGAGAGCTGCACCTTTTTTGCTGGCCAGCATTAGAACTAGAGCTGCTCAGGCAGGCGCCAGCCAGTTGCCATGACACTGTTGACTGAAACAAATGCGCAGCCTAAAAGTTGAGAGTTATGTTTTATTTGGTGGGAGGACTCGAGCCGGGATGACAGCCTCTCAGACAGCTCTGAGGGACTGCTCCGAAGAGGTAGGGGAGGAGCTGGGATATATAGGAGCTTTCCACCAAAGACCAGGTAGTTGGAACAATAAAAGATTACTTGCTATCTAAAGAAAACCAGGCACCCCAAGATAAAGAATTTAGTGCTTTTCTATGTATGGGAGGAAGCAAACATTTGGGCTCATTGAATTCATTCCTTTGACAAGCACCTAGCTATCTAGTGCCAGTATCCTGTCCTTTCTTATTCTGAGTCCCTTCAGAGTGCACCACTGTGAGTAGCTGCAGAGGCTGGGCTGCAGGCCTGCCCTCACTGGGGGTTGGCGGCAGCTGCTAATGACTTGGTTTCAGCATTCTTTGTTTACTGATATGGTTGTGCTTATTTTCGTTCATACTGCTCCCCCTTGGTCCCAAATTCAACCAATATTTTGGGAGGCGTTTCATGACCAATTTTGTCCCACAGTGCTAGGAAGGCTCATTCCTAGATCAGGTGAAGAATCTGTTGACATGCCACTCAAAGTGCTAGTTTTTGGATCAGTTCCTGTTGATACTAAAAATTCTCTGGATCACCTGTCTTAGTAGTCTGTTATGATCCAAGAAATGTTTACCCCTCGTTGCTCATTCCCATACCTAGAATCACTATTACAATTATTCTATGCAGGGTTGTAAATTTTATCTTTATCCTCAAGATGTTTAGCCATCATCAGTCTTGTTGGAGGCCTAGTTACACATTGGGAAATGTAATAGACAACAGTTTTATAAAATAGACAGGATATAAGTAATACAGCTAATAACATTATGAAATCACGAGTAAGGATTTAATAGTCGAGGAGTTACATTTTTGGGTTAAAATTTTGCTTGTGTTTCTGATTGAGCTTGAGTGATCTTATAAGAAAATTCATATTCACTGTCAGGCACAGAGCAGGTATTATTAATTGGCCAGGTGAGGTCTCCCACCTTGTAATGGCAATAGTGGCCTAAACAGAACTATAATTTCTTTTTAGAATAAATTTTCTGAGGGCTATTGAGTTAGAGCCTTGGAGTAGGGAAGCCCACCAAGATAACACAGAAGTACTAGACATAGGTAGTTTACCATAAACCTAACAATTGGATTAGTTCATAAGCAAAGGTATGAGCAGTTATCAAAGTAATTGGTATACAGGCCTGGTCCGGTGTCTTGGGTCAGCTGTCTACCTCAGATGTCTTCTTCTTATCCTGGCCTGGTAGCTTTTTCTCCATTTGAGCATTGTTTTAAGGTGAGCAGTCCTCTATAGGTCAGTCCACTGCAGGGGCTTTTTGACTGGAAACTAATCCAAAAGTCAGTTTCCTTTGGCTTTTGCTGTGTATGGTCTAGTTAAGAGTACCTGATAAAGGGTCCTTCCATTCAGGTTGGAGATTAATTCTTTGTCATGCCTGTTCCAGTATGTATAATCCCCTGGTTGCAGGTGATGGGGCATTGGACCTTCATCCAATTAAAGATACTGAGCTTCAGAAATAAACCTAGAGTGTCCTTTTAATAACTAAACTAAACTTTGCAGCAATGTAACATAACAGCAAGGAATGATCTGGGAAGTGTCTTAGTAAATATAGACCTCAATTAACAAAACTAGAATTTAATATCCACTAAAATATAATCTTTTTCTCTCTAAAGTTACCCTCATTTTTATCAAATATAGCCAAATCAAGAATAATTTGTTTACAAGTTAAGTCTGATTATTTGATCATATAGGCTCTTTTAAATTGGCTGTGTTGGAACTTTTAATAAGGAGTCTCAGGCTAGAATGTTAATAAGGATTTCTAAGGCCAGGAGAGCCATGTCAAGGGCTTGTCATAGATTTTTGCCTTATAGATTCAGGTAAATTGTTTTTAAGGTCCTTTAAATACCTTGAGATTCCTATGCCTGTTAGGAGATGATCTTCCTAATTTATCTGATAGAGCCACTGGAGACCTAAAGAGTTTCCAGTCTCTGGAGGTATCAGATAGAGAGAAAAGATAACTGTTCCAAGTCTGCTTACATAGGTATAATTCATCAAATTGCTGTGAGTCATAATTAGCTTAAGGAGAAGAGTTTCTTTATGTCTGGGAAACAGATTAAAAGCCCATAATATTTCAGACAAAAAACTAGAACCATATTTATCAGCTTACTCAGTCCCATGTAACTAATCCTTTTGTTAACAGTTTTATGAAATCAGAGTTCCCATCAGACCTTTAAAATTTCTTACCCAGTTTAGTTCAGTGCTATAGTTTGAAATTTATTAGAAACCAGTAAATCTCCTTGAAGAGAAAGCAATTTTGCAAAATCATCAGAATAAAACAATAACTGTCTATAAATGACAAAAGATTTAAAAGCATGGTTAAACACTGTTACACTGTAATTGATAAAGAAACCTGATCACAATAACCAGAATTATGACTGGTAACATTTTAGATATACCAGAATTTTAGGGATTCCATATAATTTCTAGATTATCTATATTAATATTTTTCATACAATATAACCTAGGAAGATTTATTATTCATTTGACAATACTTCCCATGTTATTTAACATACCAAATGAAACTTACTAGTTTAAAATCTTTCTTTGGGATGTTTCAGGGGCCCTCTGTAGCATCCCAAAGTTAACTGGAGGTCAAAAGAACTTTAATCAGAAATTGATATTTGGGAAGCTTATTAAAAGGTATCAAAACATTTGATCAGATAAAGTATAGATCACTGTGAAATAGTACTTATTCATTAACAAGAAAATATTTCAAAGGTAAAGGCAGAACAGATCACTTAAGGGGTATAAGAAGCTTTACAGCCTGTTACTGAAGGCTGATTAACATTTCAAGAAAACTTTGTCTTCTTAAAAGAGAGAAAATCAAATCTAGTCTTGTACCGGCTTACTTTTAAGATTCATTTACTTTGACCAAATTTATTCTAAACTTAGCCAGTCCTGATCATGTACAAAAACTCTTTTCTCAGGGTTCCTTTTCCACAATTTTCTATACTCATATTATTTTGTCCCTTATTTTCTCTTTCATTCAGAAATAACCAGCTTCAGGACAAAGCTACTATTTTCCATTAACAAAATATAATTCCATTCCTTGTATCTTCCTTTACACATTCATCTTACTTTCCTAGGATATTGAGATGCTTCCCTTAATAGGAGAGAATATTTCAGAGTGGCGCCAACCATTTATTAATATTTCTGAACACCTTTAGTTTCTCTGTAAGAGGAAGTTAAATGTTAAGTAATATTTCAATCTTATTTTATCTGAAAATGACATAGCTATTTAATAAACTCCCATCATTTAACTTAATTTAGCACAACTCTAGAATTTAAAGATACCAAATATTTACAGAGATTATCTTAAGCATACATTTCTAAAAATAAAGAATTTACCCAAAAGCTCTCATCTCATTTGCATTTAACTTACTTAGAATTTTATCACACCACAGTACTATTATTTTTGACAAATCTGCAACAGATATAACAAATCTTATTTTACTTTCATTAAACCTAGGTACAGTAAAGGTATTATACTTAATATTGATGACTCTAAAGATGCCTATATTAATTAAAACAGACTTCAACTAAACTTAATACCAAGCAAGTATTAACAATATTGAATGTTTTCCAGCTCACATGAACCTGAAACTCAATTTGGTCAGTTTTTATTTTAGAAATATTTAATTCGTAAGCTCTTATTTTTAAGACAATTAAGCAGAGCTCTTTGATTTTGATTTTTTTTTAGCAGTAGAAATATCTCATATCTATAATGTGTACACAGACTTATAAACAGAGAAAAGCTATAGATCTCATAGCATCACTTTAAAACTTACTTATGAGTTAGGTATTACACCCCATAAATTTACTGCTTATAAATAACAGTTGGAGTAAGCTGAATTTGCTTGCTCAAATCACTAAGGCTTACTATTTATGAAAAAGACATATAAGATTTCTTGACAAAGTCTGAAGGACCCGTCAGAGTTCTGCGTTCTAAAACGCCAAAAATTTCTTTAGCCTTAAGTTTTACCTCGTTGAGCTAATTCGGCTCAGTCTGAGGTCACTGCTGTATTTACATTTCTGATCTGCAAGACAAAGACAGTTGCTTCCAGTTCCCCAAAGAACTGGTCTGTCACCTAGGCCCAATTGTATCTCCTTAATTTGCTTTTCTGTATCAGTGAGAAGAGATCTAAACAAAGAATTCCATGTTTTAAAACTTTAAGGTTTACTTTATCATGTCTTCAGAAGATGGCATAAGGCATTTAGTAAAGTCTCTTTTCCTTGAGTTATAAGTTAAACCCAGGGTATATCTCTTATTATTATTTTTTATTAGCCTCTGAATATTAGTTTTTAGTTTTACTTTATATTGGATGGCTCAGGCAACTCTTGGTTTCCTTAGTTTGTTTAATATTTTCTGAGGGACAAATATGTGCCCAGGCTTATAATACCAAGAATGGGAAGTGGTTTTCCATTGAAATATATGTCCTACAACATATTTAAGCAAAAGAGGTTTATATAAAGCCCATTTAAATATACCAATTTTACAAGCTTTTATCTCAATTTTATTAACTCTTATGCATTTAATTTTAATACTTATTAGGTTTAATCAATAATTCTTATTTCTAGAAGGAGTGCCAGAAGCCTTTTTCTTTTATTTCTTGTCCACTTTATCTAATTTTATATAAAATTCTCTGGGATCCCCAAGTTTGAGCCAAAGGACTTAGGCCCTTGTCAGTTTTTAATTTGATTAAATGGTCTGTTGCCCCAATCATTGATCAAGTATCTCAGTCTCTATATATATATTTTTCAGCCCTGTAAATATATACATTTTAAACTGGGGTAAATAAAGCGGACTTGTTTAAACTTTAATGTTGGGGACCGGTAGGTGATCTCTTTGGCCTTTTTTTTTTTTTTTAACTTTACGTAGTGTAGTATCAAAACCTTGTATCTTAATCCAAAATGTCCATTATATTTATCCCATTCAAAATAACCATCTAAAAATATTTATCGGTTTGGGATAAGTCCCTTAATATTTTTTTTCTCATTAAGAAAAAAATCTTTCGACATTTTTACATTCCTTTTTCCAGTTACTCAACCTAATTAACATTAAGTATTCTAATGTTTTTATTAGCATCTCTAAAACCCATTGAGGGGAAAGGGAAAACACAGATGTAGCTTTCCAAACTGGTCTTTCCCCCCTTTTAATACTAAGTTCTTAGGTTAACCACTAGATATATTTTTCCACCTTTAAACTTAATTGATTTTAATAGGCACCAATAAAACAGCTGTTTATAATGAGAGCTCTCTCAACTTTCACCAATTTAGAAGTTTCTCCAAATTAAAGGATCCATCATATGGCCATCAATTTTATATATATATATATATAGTGACTTTAAACCAGTAATATGAAGAGGATTTTCCACATGAGTGGGGAGTGTCGCCTAAATAAAGTTCAAAAGTTTACTCCCCAAAAGGTAAAGGCCTTTGTGGTCCAGGCTGATGCAACAATGGTTAAGATGGCAAAATGCCTGAGAATTGGTACAAAGGATTGTTGAGAATCCCAGTTTATTTGCTTGGCCGCCATATGTACACCATACTTGTACGTTTTGGTTGGCAGAGTCCAAGTTTTCCTTTAAAAAAAGGAAACACATATATACATACATACACACACACAAGACGCCCAGAGAATGATAGAATATTTGTTTCAAGGACACAGGAAGAGAAATCCAAGTTCAGTTCCCTCTAAAGGGGCTTTTGTTTTTATAAGGTCAGAATTCCAAAAAATGTTTTTATCAGGCCTGGCTAGTTATTTTCAGAGTGAGTTTTTTTTTTTTTTAATTCCCAATTAAAGTTGTAAGTTTTGTACATACATAAACCTGGCTTGGGTATTATTTGGAGGCTGGCAATCTGTCATTTTTTTTTCTTTTGTTTTGAAAGTTCTATTCCCCGTTCTAAGGTCGGGTTGTCAGAATAAAATCGCTAGTAGGTTTTCCCGCAGGGACAGCTGCACGACATGAGGTCTTTGCCGCTACCACTCCTGCAAGTTTCTCAGTCCCTTGAGAACACTGTTGCCAGTCAGGAGAAGGGTCCCATTTTTGGAGTTGAAAGGTTCCTCATAGGATTTTTACTTTTATCCTGACAAGTTCAATGGAGGTAGCCAAATTGAGGAAAGTGTTAGACCAGCCTCTTACCTAACCACTCAGTCCAGACCCCAGTATCTTTCAACGCCCCACCCGGGACGTCTCCACTGAGTGGGTATTTCCCTGGTATCTTTCAACCAGCACCACCTAGGACACCTCCTCAAGGTGCGTATTTCCTGGTATGTTTCAAAACACCAGGCCCCACCCAGCATGTCTCCACTGGGTGGGCATTTCCCCCCAGTATCTTTCAACTGGAGGGCCAAGTACCTGGATACACCACCAGATAAAACTCAGGATCATCAACCAACATGGAAGATCCGAGAACCAGGAGAGACTCACCCAAATTCATCTGGACTCCGCGAGGAGGTGGATGGGCACAGAGGGCCACTGCTGTTACCAAGGCTCTGGTTCCTCGTAGAGTTCAGGTGAAGGAGAGAAGTCTGCTCTGGGTTCCTTTGTGGTCACCAAAACTGTTGACTGAAATAAATGCACAGCCTAAAAGTTGAGAGTTAAGTTTTATTTGATGGGAGGACTCGAGCCGGGATGACAGCTTCTCAGATCACTCTGAGGGACTGCTCTGAAGAGGAAGGGGAGGAGCTAGGATATGTAGAAGTTTTACAACAAAGACCAGGTAGTTGGAACATTAAAAGATTACTTGTTAACTGAAGAAAACCAGGCATCTCAAGTTAAAGAATTTAGTGCTTTTCTCTGTAACGGAGGAAGCAAACATTTGGGCTCATTGAATTCATTCCTTTGACAAGCACCTAGCTATCTAGGGCCAGTATCCTGTCCTTTCTTATTCTGAATCCCCTCAGGGTACACCACTGTGAGTGGCTGCAGAGGTTGGACTGCAGGCCTGTCCTCACTGGGGGTTGGTGGCAGCTGTTGATGACTTGATGGTTTCAGCATTCTTTGTTTATGATAAGGTTGCAGTATTTTCGTTCACAACACCCTAGGGTCCTTCCCTCCTTCCATTTTTGCATATCATGTCTCTCTTGATTAACCCTGGGCACAAGCCAACCAGCCTGCTTAGAGAGGACGTAAGTGCCCTTAGTCTAACTCTGGATCCCAAAATGATTGCATAACAGTCTATAACTAAGAGTAAGAGATCTCTGATTTGTTGATGAAATTAAATACCAAATGACATCTAAGAATTTCAGACTGCCACTCTGTTGACATTAATGCTACGTAAACAAAGTTTTTTTTAGTAAAAGTTGCTCAAATGCCTCCTTGCTTGTTTTTCTTGATGTTTGAAAACATGATTCTGACATATAAACTAGAAAGGAAAAAAAAAAAAGGAAGCAACATTTCTAAACAGTAAATAGACAAAGGATGCAGCACTTATTTTTTAAAAGTGAACCATTCAATCAATCAAACAAAAGCGCAGATCTTGGAATTTCCTTCTCTAGACCAAATGGTTGCATATACATATCTGAATTCATAAAATTCCAAACTTAACCAAATGTGCTATAGATTTCACCTATGTGTTCAACCATATCATTCTCCGTGGCTCCCCAAAATTATCTGGGAGAGGTGTATAAACATAATATGCTAAAAGGACCCCCATGGTTATTAGACAGTACAGTGATTTTCTCCCCATATGTAATTCCTATCCTCCTCTGTCTTCAGAAAGATGGGAAGTCACTCAAATGAAATGCCAGAATAGTGTACTTAGTAGTCAGTGTGCTTCAGCTCCACCCAGAAACTTTATCTTATTTTTGACTATAGAGTTGCTCACTCAGTTTAAGGGTTGGCATAATAAGGTTTACATTTTCCTGCTTATCCAGATACAATCATGCTGAGTACAAATTGAAGATTCAGTGAGTAATAGGAAAGTTGGGCAAGTTCTGTCAGCTACCACACTCATTTCTATTCCAGCAAACAAAACCTGTATTGAGCACTAACTTGGGAAATCCTTTAATGCTAATAAAATAGTCCATAGAAAATATATAGGATTCAAAACCTTTGTTTTCAAGTAATTTAACAAAGAATAGGGGAAAACAAATGAACATATTTTTAAAAGGAGAGTATAGGAAAAATATAGTCATCTCTTCCTCTACAGAATTTACATTGTCTTGCAGAAAATAGAAATCTTACCAATTAAGTCTGATATTTTGAGAGAGGAATTATAGAAATAATGACAAGAGTAATGATAACAGTAATCGTGAACATTTATAAATCACTTACTCTGTGATCCAGGCTCTATGCTAGTCATTTACATATAAACCAGTTCAAACAATAAATCTATGAGATCAGTATTATTGTTTTCCCATAAATGAGTAAAATGAGTTTTTAGAAGGTTAAAAAACTGGGCAAACGTCATATATCTTAAATACTGGAGCCAGAAAAATCTAGGTAGCTAAGAATGTATATAGAAAACTTTTTTAATCTTTTTGAGTACCCCCCCACACAAGAATATTTGGAAACACAAAGAGAATAATAATAACAAACATCTCTACCTTGCCGAGATCCCTACATTGACACCTTAGTGTATTTCCTGCTGTATCTCTTTTCTATACACATATATCTTTTCTGCCTGAAACCTGCAGATAACCATTTCTTCAAGGAGCCTTGGTTTCCTTTAGCAGGGAATAAAAACAGAAAAAAACTGGCATGTATTCATTGATACTAGGCTACTTTAATGTACAGAGTTAGAAAATACAGATTTTAAAGATTATATATATATGTGAGTTTATAGTGATTTTTAAATTTAACAGTACAGGATTGTTCCTTAATGTATTTATTTTTATAACTGCATATAGCTTTTTAAGTAAGCATTTTATTTTCATTTTACATTACTGAAGTATTCTTTCTTACTATAAAATTAGAAACCATTGATATGCAAAAAAGGGAAATAAAAACTTTAAAGTACTCCATGGAGTATACTGCTTTTAAAGCAGCATACTAAGAGAACAGTTAACTTGGACAGGTATTTTTCATATTTTCTATGCATTCATTGTGTGTGTAGAAGCAATATAATAATAATATTAGTGTAGATTTTAGAAATTAATGCAACAAACCCGTAGTCACCCAGCAACCTGACTTGATGTTTCTACTTGTGCAAATTCTTGATTATGCTTGTTTGAACACCCAGTAATTTAGAATTTGCTTTACTCTCTTGTGGTGAGATTTTACTTCCAGTGATGATGTTTACTGTCCCTGAAATGGGTTGCATCTGTTTCAAATGTCATTGAACCTCCCTAGAAACTAAGTTTTTACCATTTCAGGAAGTCACTTGAGGTCTTTTTTTTTAAGGAACATGCCAGAAGTCTTGGTTTCTTCAGGTAAATAAACTTATCAGTAGCAATAATAATAATTATGGCTAACATTATTGATATAATATGGTTTTCTCATTTAATTCTCCTCACAAGTTTTGATGAATTGACACTCTACATATTAAAAGAGGAAACTGTTGCACAGAGAGGTTAATTAACTCACCAAAGCACATGGCTAATTATCTTGTTCTGTCATAATATTTTTTATTACTAATGAATAATCTACTTCTTAAATGTGGAATTACATGTTTGTGCACACTTACCCTGTATTCTCTTTAGAGCAGGACAGCCTGGACTTGCATTACCACTCCTTAGCTGTGTATCTTTATTATTCTGAAAATTTTATTTGCTGATAATTATTTCACATTTGCTTTACATTGAAATTGTCTCAAAATATTAATAATAACTTACAATAAATAAAATCACCTAGAGATGATTTAAATTTCTTTACAGTACTTTCTACCTTAAATTCATCCACTTGATTCAAGTTCTCAATAAAATCATCAGAAATTCATTCTTTGTGTAACTTTACCAATATGATATATGGTTAGGTTCATTTGTTTCCATTTGTGTTCAATTTGTGGCAATATATTACGTTTAAATTATTTTTATAATAGTTAGCAATATACTACAGTATCTCTGATATAAACCAGTTTCTATAGTCTTCTCTGTAATGTTATGGACTTCTACAGATTGTTTCCAAACCACACTGTCTTCTGGACACTGGTTAGTTTTGGCCAATAGTAAGCACTAACAGGAGACTGAAAGATGGGAAAGATGAAAAAGGATTCCTCTTCCTACTTCTGGTTCCTTTTGGTAGCCTTCTAATAGCCAAAAACAAACCAGCTCTAGCATTTTTCTGAACTCCCAGCAAGAGCCAGACCACTGCCTGCTGAAGGTTTAAGCACCTGCAGTATCAGCATCAGGCAAGTGGTGTTGCTGAGAGGACCGAGCACCAAGGTGTGCGAAAGCCCTTCTTTTGCGCACCTGGGTTCCCATCACTACCACTTCCCTCTTGCCACCCAGTCCTAGGAGTGCCGGCGGCTGCTTGTAGTTACAAATCTCTGGAATTAGTTGTGTGTTTTGTTTTGTTTTGTTTTGAGTTTTTGATGCCTATGTAAACAACTATCCAAACCAAATTCCCTCTAATACACTTAGCATCACTTCAAGTTCCTGTCTGAACCCTGATAATACAAATAAATAAGCATTTGTATACTCATTTGTCAAAGTTATATCAGTCTTTTCCCCACGTTCCTTTAATCTAGTCTTTCAAAGCAGTTAGAACAAAAGAAGCCAAAATACATGAACTTCATAATGTTGCTTTCAAAATTTTCTCTCAGAATGTGCTGACATAATGTGAGGTGCAAATTCTCCAGGTAACCACGGGTGTCCAAGTAAGTCAGAAACTGTTGATTGGAGACAGACTTTGCTGCCCCTTGGTCTGTACCTACGATGAATCTAATGGTTTTTTGTTTGTTTTGTTTTGTTTTCTCCAGGGCACTTCAATGAAGAGCAAGGTTTCAGTTAAGGGAATATAAAAACGTAACTGTAGGGTTTATTACTGTAGATTTTCCAATCTGTGGAAATATAAAAACATTACTGTAGGGTTTCTGTTCAAGAAAACCACCATCAGTTTATTTGTCAATTTTAACTAGTATCCTGATTTTCTTCTCTTTTCCATTCTGCACAGTTATAATCTATGAAAACAGACATGTTAGACTTGTTGGATTCTGTTGTCATGTCAACCGAGTAAGAGCTTTATGTTAGTTTAGTTTTAAGCTCAAGGCCTTATACATGATGATGCTCTCAGCTTCCATGGTGATTAGTTATGGTTATAACTCTAGTTATAAATCTGTGGTTCTAAAGAAATTGTGTGTAGCAGATAGAGAAAGTGAGTTAGTCTTTTCAGAGTTAGAGAGAAAAGGTGATATAGTGATGTACCTGGGAACAAATGGCAGTATCAACAGGTTTTAATAAAATTAAAATATGATATCTTAAGAATACAGTTGCTACCTTGGATTTCTAGTCAGTCATGAATTATCAGAGTTAATAGGAATGAGGATTCCAGAGATGCAAGGCAAGGTTTAGCTGTCTTTAAGGTTAATAAAGTGACTTTGTGTAGGTTACATTGTATTTCTCTGCCTTGCTGCTTCATCTGTATACTGGAATCACTATAATAATTTTTATATCATAGGATTTTTTGAGGAATAAGTGACAAAATACATTTAAAATTCACAGTAGTTTATGTCATTTTGTACTCCTTCAAAAGAAAAAAGCAATTAATCACCTAATTACACATGAGACTAAAGCAAATCTGTTCTCAAGGACAGTGCTGATTTTTCATCAAAGATAAGGAAACCAGAGGGCAGTAGAATGACATACAAAATACTGAGGGGAAAATATACTATCAGGCAAGAATTCTATATCCAGAAAAACTATCCTTCAAAATGAAGGCAAAATAAAGTCATCAATAGGTAAATGGAGATTGACAGACTTTGTTGCTTGCAAACCTGCCCTTCAAAAAGTACTAAAGGAAATCCCTCAGGTTGAATAAAAATGATACAGCATTGTCACCCAAATCCACAAGAAGAAATGAAGAGCACTGGAAATTGTAAATATATTGGAAAACATAAAAGATTCTGTGTAGATATCTATGTCTCTAATGTTTTTTTTAAAGTCTATTTTGCCTGATATTATTAGATCCATTCAGTATTTTTATGATTGTTGTTTTCATGATTCATCTTTTTCTGTCCTTTTACTTTCAACTTATTTGTGTGTACATACTTATATATTTTTCTCTTTTAGCTTCTGTTTATTACATATACAGATATAAAATATATAACACTGACTATTTGAAAGAAGAGAAAAATTGAGCTATATTGTAGCAAAGTTGCCATATTTTAGTCAGTATTAACCAGAGTAGACTGTGATAAAGTAAAGGTGCATATTCACAGAGCAAACACAAAGAAAATAACTGAAACATAGTTAAGTCATCAGTGGAGGATTTAACTGGTACACACAAATTTTTGCTAGATACAAAATAAGGCATTCAGAAGTAACAGAGGGTAAATCATTCAAGCCATATAGAAAACAAATAGCAAGTGGCATATATAATTCCAGTGGTATCAGTAACTCCATTGATTATGGATGGACCAAGTTCTATAAAAAAAAAAAACAACCCCCAGAGATTGTCAGATCAGATGAAAAAACAAGACCTATATGGTATCTCCAGTGGAACTATCTTAGATTCACAGACACAATACCATTTCAGTGCTGCAGGCAACTGAGATTGACTTGTTGCTTACTCTCATCCCCAAACCATATGAAAGTTTCTATACATCTAATTTTCTATCCTTTATCTATTCCTACAAATATACATAGAATAGCTGCTATTTTTTGAGAAAAGTAATCTTTTTGAAAAAGACCTCAAGCTGAAAACCTTCAAATTCTCCCAATGTAACTAAGAAAATGCTTACTTTCTAAGATAATACTTTTCAGAAGGTGCCAATCCTCCCACATTGGGCCAAAGACAGATATTATAATTTGATTACACTATTACTTATTAACTAGTCTCAATGGAGCCAAGACTTTGAGTAGTCAATTTATCATCCCTGAAAATATTTTTCCAGCCCTGATGATCATCTGTCATCTTTTAACTTTATTACCAATGTTTTCCTGCTCCAGTAGAGAAATTTATGGCACCCTTAGGACTGGACTTCACATTGCTTTTCTATGAGGAAGCCATCTGCTAAAGTTAGGAGAAAGAATGTGACATAAGGTAAAGTGTGGCTTCATTCCCAAGTAGTCTCACAAGAGGAAGAGTCACAGATCTTAAGGATCCACTGTGATTCCTAAATTAGCCATCTGTCACCACATCTGCTCATCCAAAGCCTGCCTGTTACGAATTCCCTTGGCACAATTTGCTGTTAGGCTAAAGGCTTTAGATTCATGCTGGTTGTTGAGGGAAGTCTGCCCTCAGATCCCTACCATGGGGGCCTTTTCATAGGGCAGCTCACAACAGGATGGCTAGCTTCATTACAGTCAGCAACGCAGAGAGAATGAGAGCCAGGAGGAGAGAAGTTGCCTAATCTTGGAAGTGCCATCCCCTCACTCTTGCCATATGCTATCCCTAAAAGGGAAAACACTAAATCCAGCTCATACAAAGGGATGAGATTACACACGTGTGTAAAGAGCAGGAGATGGGAAGTCGTTTTAGAAATTGTCTACAACTAAGTAGACCACCTTTAAAAAAAATACAAAAATACAAAGGACTAACACTTACTCAAAAAAGCAAGGTGTTATAGCTCTATACCTGTTGCAGAAATTAAATTCATAATTAAAGATCTTCTCAAAAAGAAAACTGAAGTCCCAGATGGCTTTGATTTTCTTTCAAATATTTAAGGAAAACATTATTACGAATCCTATACAAACTTTCTCACAAAATGGTATTCCTACTTATTTTAGGAGGCCAGCAACATCATGATACTAAAGCAGAAAGGGCGTTATAATGAAAAGAGAAATACACATCAATGTTCCTCATGGACATAGATAAAAATCTTGAGCAAAATAATTAGCAAATTACTAATACAGAAAAAGTAATATTTTAAAATGTCTCACCTTCAGCATCTTCAGCAGAGGAAATAAAGCAAAATATGATGTTCTGGTGTGATGGTGACTGAGGACTTTTGAATTATCTCAACCTAGCCAACTCGGGAAATTTAGAGAGGATGCTGTAGGAAAATGTGATTTTCTTGGAAAACCATCGTGAGAAATTCCAGCAAAAATTACCAAATCTTACAGAAAGGTGGCCTAATGAAAATAGTAAGTGGGCTTTCTCTTTTGACCACACTTACTGATTTTTTAGTTGTTTTTTTCTAAAAAACAAACATTATCTAACTTGTATCTTTTAAAAATATTTTTGTATAATTTTTAAAGGTTATACTCCATTTATAGTTATTACAAAATATTGGCTAAATTTTCCATGTTATACAGTAATATTTGTAGTCTATTTTATACTCAACAGTTTGTACCTCCCACTCCTCCACCCCTATTTTGTACCCCAACCATCACTAGTTTACTCGGTATATCTGTGTCTGCTTCTTTTTTGTTATATTCACTAGTTTGTTGTATATTTTAGATTCTAGATACAAGTGATACCATACAGTATTTGTCTTTCTTTGAATTTTAAAGTATGCAGATTTATTCAAAATATGCATATTTGCATTTAAAATATGCAGCCAAATGGAAGTCTTGTCAAGAAGAGGTGGGTAGCAAATATTCGTGTTTATTTTGTTACTTTTTGGAGTAGCTACTGCTGATACTCTATGCTCTCCAGGAAAATTAGAAGCCCAGATTACATCAGGTAATTGCAACATGCAGTAACACATGTAGGCTGCCAGAAGTAATTATGATTCAATTATCAGTGATCAATAAGTCGAAAGGAAAAGAATAAAGCAAACTGGAACATCAAAGTTGAGTGAGATATCACACTTAAAAAGCTAGTAAGAAGGAAAGCGAGTGAGACCAGATGCTTTACATGCTGTGGGACAGTCTAGGGGTCTCTTGAAGATCTTTATCAAAATAAATAGACTTGGCAGTAGATGTAATGAAATGCTACAGTGCAAGTCTTGTTGTGGGGATTAACCCGAGGGCACTCTGTACTGTGTTCTTTTTTGTGCATTTTTAAATCCCACTTGCCACAACGTCTATGCTTTCTCTTTTTCTTCAGCAGAGAGCAAAGGAGTCATGATGATCAGTTGATAAAAATATAGAGCTGAATTTACATAAGCATTCAGTGACTGTCATGCACCCTGTTGCTTACTTAAGGAACACAACTGAGTCTCTAAGTTGCATTAAAAAAATCTGTTCTTTTAAAAAAAGAAAGAAAGAAAAAGTAGTATATACAAAATATCGCATGCTATTGTGTAATATACCTCTGGAGTACAAAAATTGGTTAACCTTGTAGATTAATCAACCAGAAATTGAATTAAGAAAAAAGAACCATAATTATCTTAATTTATGTAGCAATCATATTAGGCAAAATTCAACAATTATTTTCTTTTCCCAAAGCCACTAAGCAAACTTGAAGTAGAAGATTATATACATCTGATAAAAAGCAACTATAAAATATAGACCTTATATGGAACAATCAAATAATAGACCTAATATCCAACAGTTAAAAACTGAATACTTTTCCACTAACAGTGGAAAAAAACACAAGAGTATCCATTATCACAACTTTTTTCTCTCCTAGCATTATACTGGAGGTCCTAGACATGCAGTAAGGCAAGAAAGAGACATAAAAGGCATGCAGTTTGGAAAGAAATAATTAAACTCTGTTTACTCACAGATGATAGGATTATCTATGCAGAAAATAATAAATCATCTAATATAAAGCTATTAGAACTAAAAAGTGAATTAAGCAAGGTTTTGGGATACAAGATCAATATATAAACCCAACTGTGGTTCTGTATTCCCAATGTGAATAATTAGAAGATGAAAATTACAAAAAAGAAATATTGCAATTTGCAACAGCCTTAAATATGAAATTATCAGCTATAAATTTAATAAAATATACATAATAATGGTATATGAATTGTGCTTCTGGACCTCTGTTCTCATAAAATCCATATCCATTCATATTATTTGGTAATGATTTTGCTTGTTTTATGTGAAAATATCACATGTAATAACATGCTGATTCAGTTAAGCAAATATTTTTAGTACGCTGAACTCTGATTAACACTGGACTACTTTTATTCACTAAATTTTTCTATTGTAGCATCCTTTGAGGTAGGTAGAGGATGATGTCAAACACCAGTCATGGAAGGATTCAACAAAAGACTTTGGAAAGACTTTTTTTAAATTATTGAATTTATAATGTTTCAGAGTTTCCATTTAGAGGCATACATACAGTTAAAAAAAATCAATTTATTTCACATAAAACATCTTCAAACTTACCCTATTTCATTACTCAATAATTTATTTTTCCACAATTATTTTTAAATACATATTGTTATATTGAGATTTGGTATATGTATACAAATATATATATGTGTATGTGTGTATATTTATATATAAAATATATTGGTATATAAGCATATGTGTATACATATATGTATATACACATACACATTTTTTTTTACTTATGCTTCTCCCATTACTATTTAGTCACTCATATTTGGAGTATTTTCTTATACTGACGCTTTGCCAATCTCAAGGACCAGATTAACCAAATGTAAATGCTTTTGTCTGGCTAAAATAAGCTGTCACTACCCTCTCATCAAAACATCAACAGATCCAGGTATCTTTAATATATAATTGTTTAGACTTTATTGTCTTGGACTAAGGAGTTGGGTTATGCATTAAGCAATATATTTTACAATGGTAGAAAGGTGACACTGAACTGGGACAAAAATATTTAGAAAGAGTAACAACTTCGTTCATACTAGCAATAAATGGAGCTTCTCCAAGGATCTGAAACCATGCTGAGTAAAGCCTTGATGTTAAACAAGCAGACATTTCTTCTAATTGCAATAAAATGTATCAAGCAACAAAAATGAAAGTAATGTAAGAAAATAGATATTTTTAAATGATAACAATAACAGAAAAATATAATCTAATACACTCTAAGAAACAAAGGTGAGTGAATTACCCTGAGACTAATTCATTGACAATAACAATTACATACATGCAGATTTAGGAAGACTTTTGCCTATAAAACATGCATTCCTAACATGAATCCATTGGGTATTAGTTCTTTTTTCCTGAAACATGGGGGCTTACATTTTACTATATTGATCAGATTTTTACTACAGGTTTTCATCTAGCCAACTAATATACTGGTTGGCTAGCCTATAACCAATTTTCATAAACAGAAAAGAAACTGTCCCATGGAATGCACCCTCCACGTGGCTATGGACCACCTGGACTCCAGAATTCCGAAGTCGAGTAACGTACATGAGCCCATCATCTCTTAAGACATCATATTGACAAGTGATGATATAGGTCAGGGGTAAATTACGCAACTTGTTGTCATCAGCTAGCAAAGGTGAAGCTTTCACATCTAGAAAACCTGGATATTTTTTAGCCAGCTCTGAACTGCCATGAGTTGGAGTCTTATAAATGTGGCCTTTCTTAAACTTCTCAGGAAGCAAAGAACTCCAGTTAACTAATTTGAACTGATGAATTGATTCCAGAGGTATATGTTGGTTAGAAAGCATTGCTTTCTCAAGTGACCTATCTGTAGTAAAATACTCACTCCAGAATCTGACCATGAGTGATTTGGACAGAATTGGAAAATGTGAATTTTCTCTATATGATGGTAAATCCATATCAAAATTCTGAAGGGCAGGATATATTAAAGACTGGACCTTGAGTTTGATCTTGACATCTGGGTCTTCTAATAGCTGAAAAAAATCAGAATATGTTGCTTAAATGAACACTTTAATAAAAAAAAAATGCACTGTAAAAAATGTATTCTAAAATTTAAAATCCTTAAAAAAATACACAATATTTTGATAAAAAATAAGAATCTTAATATCAAATAAATTTTAGTACTAGATATTCATAAATTAATTTACAAAACAAAAATAATCTGTACCACTCTCCTCATAGGATGTGAAAGAGGATCTTTTATTATAATGTGAATTTTATACCAATATAACCTAAACTTATAATCTGAGGCATTGCATATGTTTGATCCTCTTTTTCATTAAGAATATTTTAAATAGCTAATTATGTCAACAAGCATTGAAATGGGAAGGAGATAGCTCTGAAACTGAAGAGATGTTCAATGTTTGATAAAACTAAACCATGTGGAATTATTAATTTTTAATTTTTTTGAGTAATGCTCTATCTTTTCTAGATCTAGTCCTTTTTTTTTCCCAGGAGCAATAGAATTTTAAGTTTTCTTCTAAGCTAATTTATCCTTCAATGTGCTTCTGCTACTGGGACAAAATGATTATTCTGTCAGTCATAAAATATGTATCTAGTAACCCATTTTTTTTTATTATTATTATTGCACAGTAATGTTTGGGTAAATTAAAAATTTCAGAATTTCAAAAGATTTTTTTTTCCAAACACTACCAACTTTAACTTGTACACACCTGAAGCACTGGTATACTCAAGAAGTGTCAAACTGATTAGCACACTAAAAAAATGGTATTGCCTGCTTATCATTTAGAGCACTGGCCAGGACTTCAGGTACAATGGTAGTGAGTTTGTAACCAATCTCAAAGAGAAAACTTTTAATAACTACCCATTAAATACGACATTTCTTTTAAGGGTTTTTGTTTTTTTTTTTTTACGTATTTTTTCAAATTTAGGAAATTCTCTTCTATTCACAGCTTTCTAATGTTTCATCTTTATAGATGCTTAAAATTATCTGTAAACAATTTACTTTTATTGAGATAATTATATAATTTTCTTCTTTAAATTATTAACTTGAAGAATTGTATTAAGAATTATTTTAATATTAAACCTATCACACTCTACTAGAATAAACTCAAGATAATCATGATATATTACCCTTTTAACGTATTGCTTAATTTTGTTTGGTAGTATTTTAGTTCAGGATTTTGTATCTATGTTCATAAATGTGAATGTCTGGTATTTCCTTCTTGAACTGGCCTTGTCAGGTTAAGAATCAAGGTATATTAGCTTCTCAAAATGTAACTTTTCCAACTTTTTGGATTCCTTTTTAGAAGTAGAGCTATGTCTTTAAAAAAAAATACTTGTTAGAATTTGTGTTTAAAGCTGTTTGATCCTGAAGTCTGTGTGGTCTGTGTGTGTGCGTGTGTGTGTGTGTGTGTGTGTGTGTGTAAATATATTAAAATGATCATCCAATATATTTCATGATAATAGGATAATCTTTGTTTTATATTTTCCTAGAGTCAGTTCTTCTTCAATAAATCTTTCCATTTCAAATAAATATAAATGTATATTATTGCAGTAAAGATGTTCAAAGTATATGCTATTGTATTTTTTAAATATCTGCCAAGATATTTAGTTATATTCCCCTTTTCATTCCCTGTATTGGTTTATTAAGATACCCCTCTATTTTTTGGGTCAGTCTCACCAGAGATTAATTATTTTTAATACTTTTTTCAAGGAACCACATTTGGTGACTTTGTTGATCCTATTGTGTCTGTTCTATTTCACCTCTTATGTTCTCATCTTTCTCATCTCCTTTTTCTCTCATTTCATCTTTCCTTCTACTTTTTAGACCTTTTTTAAAAATTTCATGAAATGGATGCTGACTTGTTAATTTTAGTAATTTTTATATATTTATTTAAGACTGTATATTTTCCTCTGGGTACTGATACAGCTGTATTTCCTAGAGCATAATGTGTAATATTTTTATTATAATGCAGTTCAAAAGATTTTCAGATTTTCATTGTGATTTCTTCTTTCACATTTGGATTAATCAGGAAGGTATTTTAACTTCAAAACATATGGGGTTTTCTAGTGATATTTTATTAGTTATCCAAAGCATTATTCTAACTATGGAGAGAGACATAATCAAAACAACTTGATTTCTCAAATTCAATTGTGCATACAAATCACTTGAAATTCTTGTTACTATTCATACTATTACTTGTTACTATTCATTCATTCAGGAAGTCTATGGTAAGACCCATGATTTTGCATCTCTAACAAGTGCCCAGATGCTGCTAATGCTGCTAGTCCACAGACTCTGCTATGCATATAGCAGGTCTATCTGGTTTCAGTCCTTTGAATTGATTGAGACTTGGTTTATGACTCCACATATGCTTGGTTAGAAAAAATATTTTGTGTGTTTGAAAAGAATGAACATTCTGTTGTTTATTATTTTATATTCATTAGTTCAAATTTGTTAGGCTGTTCTAACAATTACTGAAAGAGGTTAGTAAAATTCTTCCGCTATTGGTATTAATTAGTTTATTTTTCCATTAATTTTGCTCTGTATATTTTGAGACTATGTTACTAATTGCATATAAATTCATAGGGTTTTTCCATCTTCCAGTTGAGTGGAATTATAATTAGGAATGTTGCATGTTAACTCTAGTAATAGTTTTTTTCTAACACTATTTAATCTGATTATAAAATAACTATACTAATTAGTATTTGCATGACATATCTTTTACTATCCTTTTTCTTTCTGCCTATCTATATACCTAAATTTTACTGCATCTTGTTCACACAACTTATGTTGGGTTTTTAAATTTTACCCAGTTTGCCATTTTTTGTATTCTATCTGAATTTTTAGTCCACCTACATTAAAATTTTTATTAATATATTTGGTTTAAGTTTATTAAATTTATTTATTATTGTGCATTCTGTTTGTCTCACCTATTCCATGAGTTTTTTTTCCTCTCTTTTGCATTCTTTTGGAATATTGTTTTATCATTCCATGATATCACCCTATGATATCTTATTTGTACATTTTTAAAGAATTCTTTTATAGGTTACACTATGGATTAAAATCAAATTCATTAATTTATCAGTGTCCATTATTATATCTTTATTATCTTCTTAGACAATAGAAAGTTATTAGAATACTTTAATATTTTGTTTATTCTCTTCATGTACTGGCTATTGTCATTGTGTATATTAATTTCTTTCTATTTTTAAATCTCACAGGACACAATTGTTATTGTTTTATACAGTCAATGTTTATTTCACTTTGGTTTGTCAATATATTTACCATTTTTTTCCTGCTCTTTATTCTTCCTGCCTTTTTGATACTCTGTTTGAGGTTAATATTCCTCTGCCTGAACTAATCCTCTTTAAAATCCAAAGTGACAGAGGGAGGATATGGCCCAGTGGTAAAGTGTGTGCTTAGTAGGCATGAGGTCTTGGGTTCAATCACCAGTACCTTCATTTAAAACAAACAAACAAACAATAAAACCCACATAAGTAAATAAATCTAATTACCCCCCCAAAATCCCCCCCAAAAATCCAAAATGACAGTATACTGGGTTGTGAATTCTCTTGAATTTTTATTTCTCAAAAAATATCCTCATTTTGTCCTTAGAATAGAAGGATATATTCGTATTAGTCTTTCTCACCACATTCTTAATGTCTGTTCTCATTATTTTGTATTTTCTATCTTTTAATCTCTCTGTTCAATATTATAAATAATTCTTCTGATCCGTCTTCCAGTTTGCTATATTGTTACATTGCAGTCAATCTATAACAAACACCTACATTGTAACACAAGGAGTGTAACCTTAATAAAAACTGTGGACTTTGGATGACTATGATGTGTCAGTATAAGTTCATTAATTGTAACAAATGTACCACTCTGATGGGGGATGTTGATATTGGGGGAGGCTATGTATGTGTGACAGAGAGTATATTGAAAATGTCTTACCTTTCTCTCAATTTTGTTGTGAATCTAAACTGCTCTAAAAATATAAAGTCTTTAAAAAGCGTACATTGAATGTATGTTTGATGATTAGCATTTTCTTTTGAAGTTTTATTTGTTTACTTTTCAAATATCTCGTATTACTTTCTATAGTTTCTTCCATGAACATATTTCCAACTTTTAAAATACATTTTTTATTTACATTAAATACATTCCATTAAAGTGTTTTTTCTAATGATAACAATATCTGAATCTGGGCTATATATTTTTTTCTGTTAACTAGTTCTTATTTTCCTCTTTGTCTGTGCTTACCTTCAACTCTCTATGGATTATTGAAATAAAAAATTAGTTTAGGAATAAATTAAAACCTGGGATCATGTTGCCTTCTCTTAGTGATGACCTGTATTTGTTTCTGGCAAGCACACATACATATATTATAGTATATACTCAGGTTATATACAATATTCTGACTTCCCAATTACAGGTACTGTTATCATTTATGATTTTCTCTCAGTAAAAATGCCAGTATAGTACATAGGAAATTGTGTCAGCATTTTACATAAAAAAAGTATTAAAGTATGAAATTATTCTTCTCAATGTTCCATAAATAAGTAAAAGAAAAATATTCATATATTATATTCATAATTTAAATGTATGAATCAAAAATTATTAAATAAAAGATAAAAGAAAATACAGTAAGTGAAGATGTTGAGCATTTTACCTGCTGAGTCACGGCTGCAGCTAAATTTCCTCCAGCACTATCTCCAGAGATACCAACTCTTCTGGGATCTACACCGTAGTTTTCAAGAACGTTGGGGTGTAAAAACCATTTTAATGCAGTGTATACATCTTCAAATTGAACAGGAAAATGATACTTTGGGGCTAGTCTGTAGCTGTAGATAGAAAAACAATATTCCTCAATCACCAATTTTTAGTCACATACCAAAACAAGGTATGTACTCCTGATCCAAAACCAAAAGTAAAATTTTGTTTTTACTAATATATTTGAATGTTTTCTATTAACTGAAAACCGTGCTCTTCCTAATCATAAAATCTGACTGACAGTCACTAAATACTGCCATTTTTTGGTAATCAAAATGTAAAGTTTGAATGCAAAATTTCGTTCAATCTTGAGGAAAATGTCCTAGCAGTTATCTTTTCCTAGCTAAAAATATTTATAGAATGATGTTTTTGATAATTGCCAAATCTTTTTGTAAAGAATCAGTCATTATTATTACTTATTTGCATTTCCAGAATTACTTTTCCAGCCTTATCAAAATAGTTCAATTTCGCATGACTATTACATATTAGTCCATTAATTCTGCATTTTTTAAGGTTTAAGTAGATTCTCACAGAGAATGTGTTCTATAGAAAATTAAAACCCCTCTACTTTTTCTAAAGTGTGCTCTAGAATGGACTTTGAGATATGTTCTGTCTTAACTTTCATGGTTATCTTCGGTAATGATTGCTTTCATCAATGGATTACTAGGTTCTAGGCACCATTCCAAGCACTGTTAAATGATTATAACATTTAATCCCTGTATCAATGCTGAAATATGCAAATTATTATTATTTAGAGTTAAATATTTTTAAGATATCACATAGTCAACAATTTGTAGAGCCTACATTTAATCCCAGTCCTCTGGCTCCAAAGTCCTCATCCTTAATATTCTGCTAATTATAGGGGAAAAAAGTCCAGAGATGGTAGTTAAGTCCATGTGATACTATAGGCTAATTTCACTTGAACAACTTCTTGACTTTCTGGCCTTTGTTCCTTCTTGAAAAATGTGTGTATGTCTTTTCTCTCTGATACTGGACTGGACAGTCTCTGACATTAGGTTTCTCTGTCCACACTCAGTGTCATCAGTGACAAAGATGAATTTTTGGCATAATGAGACACTCTATATAGTTGATTATATATTGATATGTAATGCATGTGGCCTAAAATCAAATCAACACAGCTCTTACTTGGTTGATACGATAACTGCATCAAGTCTGTCTGCTGTCCATCTTGATAGAAGGTCATAGCTTTCATAAGCTGAAATAAAAGAAAAAAAACTGGACTACTAATGAGAATTAAAAAATACTGCTAAGAGTAAAGTTTACTGTGATAACTTTATTTTTCTGCCCGTTATCTTGAAATATTACCTAAAGAAAAATCTAATACTTGGTTCATGTTGATAAATGCACATACTCACATCTCAATAGAATGTGAATCATTCTTTTTGGTGACCCTTCAACTTGCCCTTGAATGGCTTTCCTTTCCATTTGCTAAAATTTTTAATTGTTTATCCCAAACTAGCTTTGTTTAGCTGCCTATTATGTGACTGCCATGTAGTTAGAGTCTGGGAATGCAAATTTGAAGAGATATATTCTCTAACTTTAAGGAGCTCATATCTATGGAGGTACAGGAGTAGAAATATAGGTCAAGAACAAAACTACAAAAAATAACTGCCTTAACTGAGGTGAGTAGAAAGTAGTGTTGAGATATAGGGAGAGATTTCTCATTAATCTTCCCAGGGGTTCTGAGTAGAATTTAGAAAGGATTTGAGTAGATTAGACACTGCAAGTTTGTATAAATATTTTCTATGAGAAGTGTGTGTGTGTGTGTGTGTATTGGAAATTGGCACTCACACAGGTACAAGTTTAGCAAAATAAGTTTGAGGAGGAAAGCTTTGAGTAGTGGGGCCTGTTTGAAAAACTGTGGTAAAACAATTTTTTTAGAAACACAACTTTATCAACAGCAGTTAATGATACCTCTTATTGATAGTAATCAGACAGCACCTCTGTCAGTTACTTTCTGTATTCCCACTGCCAACATACAGTCTCTCCACAGAAGGGCTTCTTTTTCTTCCCTCTCATAGCAAGACTTGTCCCTCCTTCTCTGTGTTGGCGAAACTTGGCCCTCAGATCTCTAAACTCATTTAATCTGACTGAAAGGCCTTCTGCTCAGTTGATCATCCAGACTCTACTTTCCCTTCAAGCCTCAGTGCAACTACAAGCTAAAAACCCTTTTCCTTCCCCAGCATCTTCACAACTGTTCCAAAGAATTTTGCCCCTGTTTATAGATAGAAGGGTGTCCTTTTATAACTTAAGTCTTTCATTTGGTTCTGATTTTTTTGAGAATCAGAAGTTTGCATGGTTGTGCTGGGCATTCATAGTATTTAGCACAGAATATTCCATATTAATATTCCTATTGGGTGAATGTTTAAATAAAGATTAGTGTCACGTATGGTAATTCATCATATGGTAATACAGCATTTGGATTTCTATATCTTCTGGTGGTATCTGACAGGTCTTAGTCACAAGGAATTCTTAGTCACAAGGAATGACTGTCAGTTCTTCCCTCACCATTTGAAAATAACTTCATGCCTGCACTCTCTAAGTCACCCAATCTAGAACACTGGTAATCAGAATCCCCTTTAGGCTTAGGGAACTGGGACCCTGCTCTGGGCCCCACACTTTAGAAGATCTGTTTGGACTTCTCTGATTGCCTGCTTCCCCATTGGGCATAAATCCAGCAGGGCAAAGTGGCATGTCTTTCCCTTGCAAACCACACTCTCAGGGTCCTGAACCTTGAGCCTTGAACAGTCTTTTTACTTTTAATCTGATCCTGTCCATTGTAATATCCTACATAAAAAAAGATCCTAAATGTTTTATTTCAGCATAAAAACTAAACTATTTTTCTGGAGTACATTTGATCTGGGAAAGGGATAGAAATGTTGTTGGAGAAAAAAATAAAAGGGAGAAAAACATTATTTAGTCCTTCACTGTTAAGCAGGAGATGATTGCAAGAAATCATACTATACCTTAACATTTAATTTAAATAAATGTAAAGTCTTTCCACCTCTATATGGGCACATTAGGAAAGCATACTTGGAAAACAATTATTGGAGCCTTGAAAGATAAATAAGACATTTCTAGCAATATATTAGTAACCTCAAAAGACAAAAATTTTTCTGTTTGCCAAGGAGCTTAATCTTCATTCTGTAAAATTTGCAAGTTTGTCAGTGCACGGTAGGATCAGAAACTCTTATAATTTTTGTAACAAAAATGTTTTAAATTCTAAATGTTAATAAACTTTAGATTGAGATTTCAAAAGCTACATTAATTCATGTTTCTTTAATGAAAATAATTTCAGAAGCAGGAACATATTTAATTTAGATCATAATACGAGAATAGTTAATTATATTATATGAAGTGAATTTTCCATCATATCACCTTACCATTACTACCCCAACACCAGCCACCACCATGGATATAAAACAAGCCTCTTCTTAAAGATTTTGGCTTCCGTTGGGGCACATATATACGGACAGGAATGTCATTAAATGTTGTATCTCTCACAGTTACATTTTCATCTGATGTTGGTGGAACACTTTGAAACCTTGAAAAGAACATCATGGATTCCATGGAGTTGTTTAATCCCAATATTTCAGCAAACAGGGACTAAAATGAAACACAAATATACACAAACATTCTCAGTGTCAAAAATGTTTTGAACAAAGAAGTACACACTAATATTCAATGTGATCCCAAAGTCTTAATTATGTACTCTCAGAAAAAGCAGCCATGATACCACTGGAACATACAGAAATCCAAATGCTATATATATATGATGAACTACCATAAATGACACTAATCTTTATTAAACATTGACCCGATGGGAATAGTAATACGGAATATATCTTTCTGCGCTAAACAGTGTGAATGCCCAGCAGAACAAGGCAAAATTTTGATTCTCAAAAAATTCAGAGCCAAATGAAAGACTTAAGTTATAAAAGGACACCCTTCTATCTATAAACAGGGGCAAAATTCTTTGGAATAGTTGTGAAGATGCTGGGGAAGGAAAAGGGTTTTTAGCTTGTAGTTGTCCTGAGGCTTGAAGGGGAAGTAGAGTTTGGCTGATCAACTGAGCAAAAGGCCTTTCAGTTAGAGTAAATGAGTTTAGCCTAGAGAAAAACAAAAATGTGATGACAGAGAACTACAAGTCATTTGCTATTCCAGATTCCATGAGGATAAATGAGAGGAAAGAGTCCTTAAGTATTTAATAGAATATACTCACATATATTAAAAATTTAAGAAACCCAGAAACTATCATTAGATACACTGATACATTCATTTTGGTTAAGATTAAGAATTTATATTAATAAAAATATCTTATAAAGCAATTGAAAAGATAAGCCACAATGTGAATAATGATACTTGCAATACTTTAAATAAGAAAATACTAGTATCTAGAATACAAACAAACTCACAAAAAATAAGAAACAGACTAACGATTTGATAGACAAAAGACTTTAATATTTGTTTTATGAAAGGCCTAGAATGACTGGGGCTCCAAGGAACAAAAGTACTCATTTTTCAAGTATATAATTTAAAAGGAATGGTTTATATGACAAGATGGTGGAATAAGCACTATTTTAATCTCCCCTTATTTCTCCAAATTTTATTAAAATGATGGTAAAAGAGAAATCTTAATACAGTTATGTTAAGAAAGCAAAATACAGTCAGCCCTCTATAACTTAGGGTTTAGATCTCAGACTGGTTGAAACCACGTTTGCAAAACCCACTGATAGGAGGAATGACTGCATTCATTGTTCTATACAATTTTATATAAGATACCTGAGCATCCACAGATTTTGGTATCTGAGGGGGCTCCTGCAACCAACCCCTGCCCCCTCTGATAATGAGACATAACTGTATGATCATAGACGCTTCTGAAAAAAAGGCTTATTATCAGGAATCATAATGACAAAAATGTTAGTTCTCCAAGCAGACATAGCAATCCTAAAATGTGTATGTATACACTAATAGGGCTTCATAATACAGGAAATAAGAACTGAAAAAACTGAAAGGAGAAATAGAAATATCCAGAATTATCCGTTGGAAATTGGCACTCCTATCTCATTAATTGACAAAGTAAATAGGAAAATGGTAAGCATATAGAAAATTTGAAAAACTCTATCAACCCAAAAGAATTAATCAACATATTGAGGACATTCCAATGACAGCAGAAATACACATTCTTTTCAACTGCATGTAGAACTTTCACAAAGATATGCCACATGAAAAAAAGAAAAAAGACATATCACATGACAAATTTGGGAAAGAAAATCTCAACAAGTTAAAAAGGATTAAAATCATACAGAGTATGTTCTCTGTCCATACTATAATTAAAATAAAAATCAGAAACATAATTATTTATGGGGAAATTAAACAACAAACTTTTAAATAACTCATTGGTCAAGGAAGAGATACATCTGGACAAATTGAAAAAAAAATATTTTGAACCAATTGAAAATGAAACCATAGCATAACAAAATTTGTAGAATGCAGATAAAGCACTGATTGGAAGAAAATGTATAGCTTTAAATAAATATATTAGAAGAGAAGAAAGGTCTAAGGGGAGTGATCTAAGCTTCCTCCACTAAGAATTTAGAGTTAGATTAGAAAATTAAACTCAAAAGTATGGAGGAAAGACTAAAGAGGGAAAAAATCCAAAAATCAATAAAAAGGAAAACAGGTAAAGAGAACTAAAAAAGAACTAAAGGTTGATTCTTTGAAAAGAAACCATACAATTGATCACCCTCTAATCAGACTAATCAGAAATAAAGAGATGATGTAATTTACCAATAACAGAAGTAAGTTAAATGACACTATCTTAGATGCTCAGGCTGGTAGGCACAGTAGGAAGCAGTGTGTGTGCTCAGTGTGTGCTCAGATCAACTGGCCTGACCACCTAGCAGGTGTGCAGTGTACAGCACGGTGGGACTGGCTGAGGCCAGGAACTGGGAGAAAGGAGAGGCAGAGGCTCTGCAAGGGTGCAGTATAGGGATCGTTATGGGAAGCTGACGTGTCCGTTCATCCTCAGATGCCACAAATATTAAATCTCTTGCTTAAGCACTGGGACAGGACAGTGTTTAACCAATTAAACTGTCATTAGATTATTACAAAATAAAAGTGTAAACATAGACATTGCAATTAAGAACAGCAGAAATTATTAGAATTCTTCAAATTATTTGATCTCTGGTTTTGAAAACTGCTACAACACTGCAAAGCAAATATCCACGGGCTCAGAAATTGAAAATAAATTTAAAGATTGCTGTATTTGTTAGAAAAGACCACTACTGTCATATGAAGCTTTGGGTGAGTTAATGAGGAAGACATTTAAAAATTAATCTTCTTTTAAATTGAGCATAAAGCAACTAAACACATAAACAGGTATTTTGAATTATATGCGAACCATGAAGCTACTTTCAGTTTCTTATACAACCTCCCCAAATTATTGGTAATGTCAGAGGAAACATTAAAATTCCACTCTATAAATGTACATTTAAAGTTAAATTCAGACTTACATAAAACTGATTTGTATGAAGACTTAAATCTTTTAAGAAAAATTGTTTTATAAGAATCATCAGCTCTAGATTTACTGAAATTTATATTTTGAAATAATTGATCAGAAATGTATCACAATGTTGTCACAGCCTATAAAATACTCTTCATAGCTCTACTAACAGCTGCATTGGCAAAATAATTCCAGTGATGCAAGAATGGCTCCATATCTGCAAGTCAATCAGTGTGATACACTACATTAACAAATTAAAGAATAAAAATCATATGATCATCTCAATAGATGCAGAAAAAGCTTTTGACAAGATTCAATATCCATTTATGATAAAAACGCTCAACAAAGTAGGTATAGAGGAATATATTTCAATGTAATAAAGGCCATATATGTCAAACCTACGGCCAATGTCATAATCAACATGAAGCATTTTCTCTAAGACCAGGAACAAGATAAAGATACCCACTCCCACTACTTTTATTCAAAATACTATTGGAAATACAAGCTATAGCAACCAGAAGAAAAAAGGAAATAAAAGGAATCCAAATTAGAACAGAAGAAATAAAACTGTCACTGTATGCAGACGGCATATTATATAGAGAAAATTGTAAGGATGCCACCAAAAAACTATTAGAACTAATAAATGAATTCAGTAAAGTTGCAGGATACAAAATTAATAACCAGAAATCTACTGCAATTCTATACACTAACAGCAAATTATGAGGAGAAATTAAGAAAACAATTCAATTTACAATTGAATCAAAAAGAATAAAATACCAAGAAATAAATCTAACCAAGGAGCTAAAAGACTTGTACTGGAAAACCATAAGACATTGATGAAATAAATTGAAGATGATACAAACATATGGAAAGAGATATTGTGCTTATAGATTGCAAGAACTGATACTGGTATAAATGACCATACTCCCTAAGGCAACTTGCAGAATCAATGCAATCCTAATGGCACTTCTCACAGAACTAGAACAAAGAACTCTAAAATTTGTATGAAAACACAAAAGACCCAAAAGAGCCAAAACAATCCTGAGAAAGATGAACAAAGCTGGAGTCATCATGCCCCCTGATTTCAAAACACACTACAAAGCTATAGTAATCAAAACAGTATGATACTGGGGGAAAAATCCAATGTATACATCAATGGAATAGAATACGGAGCCTAGAAATAAACCCACACTTATATGGGCAATTACTTTATGACAAAGGAGGCAAGAATATACAATGGGGAGAAGATAGCCTCTTCAATAAATGGTATTGGGGAAACAAGAGCTACATGCAAGAGCTACATGCAAAATGTAAGACCTGAAACCATAAAACTCCTAAAAGAAAACACAGGCAGTATGCTCTTTGACATCAGTCTTATTAACAATATTTTTTGGATATGTCTATTCAGGCAAGGGAAACAAAAGCAAAAATAAATCAAGCTAAAAAGCTTTTGCACACTGAAGGAATCTATCAGCAAGACAGAATGGGAGAAGACAGTTGCAAATGATATAACTAATAAAGGGTTAATATCCAAGATATGCAAAGATTATTAAAATTGTGATCTTGTATTTGTCAAAAGCAACTGATTTCACTTTCAATTACATGAATTGAAAATGAAGTTGCTAAAAGTATATTTTATTTACTTAATAAATTTATAGAAAAGCAAGCCAGAAAAACCTTGTGATCAATCAAAACATTACATTAATAAATTATTTATCATTCACTGTAATATGTAACTTACATCAAGCTTTTTTTTGAAATTTGTAACTTTATGTTATTATTCATGTATCACTATTACCCCTATCATATTTCATGAGTAATAAAATGTCTTTAAGGGAAAAAGCTTTATGTTTTAATATCTTTGTGCTTTTTTCCCTACCTTTTGAACAAGGGTTCTTGCATTGTTATTTTGCACTGGACTCGACAAATTATATAGCCAGCCATGATGTGTACTTTGATATACACATGTGGATGGTATCGGTGCACAGGTCAGGGGCTAGACTAATATTTTGCTCCCATAATGGAGCATATATGCCAGTCCTTATCATGAACACCAGTGCACCTATAAAAACTGCAACAAAGCTGGCAGTTGCAAAGGTGAAGCCATCTGATACTTCCTTAGTCTCATGCAAGCATTCCCGGACATGTCACACAATAGCAGCAGTATGACTCAGCTTAAAGGCTAACTGGGAAAGTTTCTGTTTCCTGAGCTTCTTAGGAGAATCTAAGGGCCCCCTGACTAATAGCTTAGTGACTGTCGTGAAGTTAGCAGACAAATTGGCCCCTTCCCACTTCATAGCTCTCTCCTGCTTTCCTTTATACAGGTGGTGCTCCTGCCAGTGAGAAATGCTGGGGGGCGGGGGTGCCTTCAATAAACTGTTTTAAATGTAAATGGATATATGTCCATGAATGACTGAAAAATTGTGCTGAACACTGGAATTTGACACAACATTGTAAAATGATTATAAATCAATAAAAAATGTTTAAAAAAATGTAAATGGCTATAGTAATGCGCTACATTGATTTACAGCAGGTTTGGTCACAGGTTAGCAAGTTGTTTTTCTACAGCAAAAAGTTAAATTTATTTGGTGGCCTTTTGTTCCCCAATGTTCAATAACAGTACATTTCATAAATTATACTTTTGGGGGGTCAGGTTATGTTATCTAGATGGAGCACATCAAATTTGTTGCCTTTCTATTCAGCTAGAACTCCTCAGTGTCCATAATGTCAGAGACATCAAAACCTGACATTCTAAGTTTGTGAGCAGATTCCAGGATTCTTAGAAAGAAAGAAAGACATTTGTTCATAAGGGGAGATAAATTTGGCAAGAATCATACAAATCAAAACTAGAATATCTTCTCTAACTCTTGAGAAGAGTCTTGATTTGTGCCTGGAAACACAATTAATCATTAACATCTATTAGAGTAAGACAAAATCTAGATTTTGGTTACCATTTACATTCTAAAATTATTTCCCCGAACAATTTGGGGACTTTTATCACAGCTGAAAATTTGGAATTCATAGGTATTCCCTGAATTGGTGAATATTTGTATAAATGCAAATGAACCTTTAACTATATGAAAAAATCCTGATTTGGGTTCATGGTAGGCTCCTATGGCAGTTTTCTAGCTTTCTTGAGTATGGAACTCCTAGATTGCTAATTCTGCTCTCATTTTGGCCACCCGCTGTGCATTTAAAGGAATGTAGCCCTTTTGCATTGAGTGCACCATCAACCTTTTTCTTAGAGCTCTATACTCTTCACTTCACCTACCTACATCTGATGTATTTTGATAGATAAGTAGGTGGCTCCTTCTCAGAGGCCTGATTTGCATTCATCTTTTATACAAATCTCTAATCACTAGAGACTTTAAAAGAAATGAAGAAATGATACTGGATAGCAAGCTGGAGAAAGTAAAGTTCATTCTATACCTCTTATTTTTTATTAATATAAATTTCAGTTGAGCAAGATTTAAATGTAAAAAGAAAAGTACTGGAAGAGACTATGGGTGAATTCTACTGTAATCCTGGGGAAGGCCTTTCCAACTGCTTATCAAAGTCTAGAAGATATAATTTAAACATCGAGAAAATTATATTTCTTAAACAAAGAATAAAAAATACTTTATCATGGCCAATTTATTATATTCCTATTAAAAACTAACCGAAAACAGAATTTGCACTTCCTTTCACAAAGGCCTAATCCCTAGTATGGAAAGAAATAAGAAAGAACAAAAACCCCATTAAAAATTGGGATAATGCAGCTTTTCAGGTAGTTCAAAGAAAAGAAATACAAGTAGCTCTTAAACATGAAGGATTCTAGAACTTACTCTTACTAAGAGAAACACAAAATAAAGTTGTACTAAGATACAGTTTATCATTTCTGTTGATAAAACAAAATTGAGAAAAATTACAATATACTTTGTTGAGAAGCTGACAGAACATGGAAATTTTCATACCTTTTTGGTAGGAGTGGGAAATTGTTATAGGGCAATTTTGCAATAATTAGCAAAATTCCAACTGGCTCAACAATCCTGCTTCATAGATTTATCATAGACAAAACCCAGCATCCAATTGTTTTTTTTAAGTATTATCATTTTATTGTTTGTGATAACAAAATGCTAAAAAGAACAAAAGTTTACACCTCAAGTAGTCCTTAAATGAACTATGGTTTGTACACATAATGAATCCCTTATAGCATGTAAAAGAATGAGGGGGCTTTATATGTGAAGACGTGGAAACATCTATAGGACATACAATTAAATTAAAAATGTAAAAACCACAATAGAATATTTATGTTGCTTATGTAAGAATGAAAGGGGGATAAGAATTTATCTTTTTATTACTGTATTCATTATTATTGGTATTACTTGTACAAAGAATCCCCAGGATGAATGACAAGAAGCTAATAAAACTGGTGCTCTACAGAAGATGGGGCTGAGAATAGAAGGGATAAAGAAAGGAATAGGATCAGGATGTCTCGGTGCATACCTTTTTCATATTGTTTTGATTTTTGAACTATATGGATGTATTACTATTCAAAAAATAAAATTTATTTAAATTAATTTTTTTTTCAAAAATGGAATGAGCTATGTAAAATGGTAGTGAGCTCTCAATTCTTGGAAATATGTATGTTGAGACCAAAGATTTCTTCCAGTCAGCACACTAGCATTTTTCAATCTCTACCACCAAACAATCTTTGCTGATTACTGTTATATACATAATGGAGAGACAGAGAGAGATAGACAGTGAAAGGAAGTTAATTTTGTAGTGAGAGGGTTAGAGGAATAAACTGGGTCAGGGTCCCAGTGAAGTAGTCATAATAGAGATAATAGATCTAGTGGCAATAATCCATTGCCACTAACTACACCTCTCATGGTTTTTATTAGGCATTCGTAGTCAGCCAATCTATAGCATAAGAACCTACTTGCATGTCTATAGTATATACTCCAAATCCATTATTAATGTTTAAATGTCATGGTTAACTACAGAGTAGCTCAAACATATGCCTCCTGAGCTTTGTATGAAATTTTAAAATCACACAAGAGTAGAAAAAGTAAAATAAAAATTGTCACACACATATTTTTACTTTACTGCTACTAGAATAGATCATTTTAGAAATATAACCTGAATGTCTCCTTGGTCATCTTGTTAGTGGTCTGCTTTGAGGTCATTCAGAGATATAGTAATCAGCAAATTTGACAATAGGAAGCCAAGGCAAATGTAGAACTTGAAAAGACAAAACAAAACAAAACTAGAATCTTAGAAAACTTTCCTCTCTTGATGAATAAATGTTTTCACTTACCAGATATGATGTCGTTTTAAAAATAGCATTTAACAGCATAATTTTCCATGGTTCTTCAACATTGTCTGGGAGAGGTTCATAAATATAATTTGCTATAAGGAGTCCCAATATCAGGGAGTGAAAGAATTTTTTCCCCATATTGCAACTGTTCCGTTTCTTAAACAAGACAATATTATACCTCGTTTCAGTGCCTGAGACTAAATAGACAGGGGCAAACCCCACCCAGAATTACATCATTTCTGGCCCCCAGAGTTTGCTCATTAGCACAACAGGTTATCACATGGCAGGCACTAAGGACTGGTGCTGCTGCTGAGAGCTCAAGTTTCAGTGTGCAGTTTATAAAAGTGAATACTCACATTCTGACCAGTCATGTCAAATCTGGAGACGTGTATGTTACTTCTCAAAGATTCTGAAAAATAGAGTAGAAGGACATTGCCCCTAGAAGAGAGGAAAACAAAGGGATTCATTAAAAAGTTCTGCTGCATCTTTTATGATATATTTCTATTATCTTATTGAATCTTTAATAAAAGCTAAGTAATTACATGCAAATTGATTATCTTAAGTGCTATGTAGTGATTGGAGTAGTTCTGGAGTGAATAATGGAAAACTTTGTTGCACCAAGTATTAGATCTGCTAATACTTGTTTGGTAAACTGGGGAAGGATAAAGGACTTTGTAAAATAAAATACACTGAAGCAGACTTTGTACATCCAATTTTTAAAGTGTTATTTCTCAGTTTAATATATAACTTGCTCTTTCAAATCCTATTTTGGTTAATATATAACTTCAATTGGTATGTTATTAAATAACCCTACTGAATAATATCAGAAATGAAGATGTCCCATGCATGTCCTTAAGCTAATTCTGCTCACTTTAATGTAAAATTGTGTCTTTGCCACTGTTCTACTTCCTAGAAAGCAAGAAAAAGAATTTGGATAATCACCTTCTGCTGTGTTGTCAAGGGAATTCCAACATAGAAGCTGGGTGGTATAAAAGGAAAAATTTTAAGTTACAGCTCTACATGCCCAGGAGAAAATAAAAATTTAATGCTGTGTTTCACTGCAACACTTCTAACACTAATTCTCTTAAAGAACCATGAATTTTAAGTAACTCTGACCTGAATTTAACTGGAGATTCTTTCCTAATGATCAAGGGGACTTATATACAGACTTGGGGACTCATCAGTACTACCTGGAGAGTTAGTTTTCAATTCACAATTACCACAGCCATTGTCCTTTCAGTCTTTGGTTCTTAAAAATATCTACTTTTCCTTCTCTAAAAATGACTCAGTGAATTTCTTGTCTGTTAATGGTACTCTGTCTGGCAATCAACACAGCATTAAAACAAAACAATACAAATTTTCATATAGTCTTTGTCTTATTATTTGACAGTAGGGAAAAGGCATTGGACAGGATTAAATAGCAGTTTAAGGTCCAGGGGAGAATGTTTAAAGATCACCTATCCATTTCTCTCTCTCTCTCTCTCTCTCTCTCTCTCTCTCTCTCTCTCTCTCTCTCTGTATCTCTGTCTCTGTCTCTGTCACTTTCTCAACAGTTTCTTTCTTAAAATATATACTTTAGTTTTAAAAAACTAGGATGAAAATTAGTAGTAAGTCATAGTAATAGATATTAATAATAGAAATTGTGGGCAATAATTCTCTTATCAAAAAGCAAAACTTTCTCAGATAAAAATAGGTATGTGAAAATTAAACTTCATCATTAAGAGACTTTCTTTCTTTCAATTTCTTGAGGAACCTCCATACTGTTTTCCAGTGGCAGTACCAGTGTACACTCCTACCAACAGTGTACCAGGGTTCTCTTTTCTCCACATCCTCACTAGGATCTGTCTTTTGTCTTTTTGAAAACAGTCATCTTAATAGGTGTGAGGTGATATCTCATTCTGGTTTTGACGCTGATGATTAGTGACAGTGAATACTTTTTCATGTATCTGTTGGCTATTTTGATGTAAGAAATTTTCATATATTGAGATATGAGGAAGTCATCCTGGATTATATATGACTTGGCTTGAACTTTATGCCAACCAGAACAGCCTGTCATGGCCTGTCAAACATCTATTGTACATCTGCTTTAACCACTGAAAAAAAAAAAAAAAAAGCAATTACCAGATTGTTTAGAACATCCACTTTGAAGATAGGGATAAATACTCCGCCGTTCCTATGTCACTAATACTAGTACTCCTTTGAAGATGAGGTTTTCTCCCCAGACACCAAAATCATTCTGCTGACTCACTGTATACATGCTATCCTGTCTCTTTTGAAAACTTGAAGGAATGTATGCTTGTCATGTTTGATATTTGTTCTTTGTTCTGACAAGATATAAAATGCATCCAAAGGGCATCTAAAATGGAGCCAGGTGGCCAGTGTGGATGTGGTTTTAGACATATTCCTGTATCACTGAGAACTTCAATTTTCTGAATTATATAAAATTCAAAGACACCACCAGCCAGGCTCAAAATATTATCTGCTAGTGTTACCAAACCTGGATTTGGGTCCGCTCACCCAACATACAGCAAAGTCAATCTGCTGACACTGGATAGTGGTGAAGGAAAGTATAGCATTTATTGCAGGGCATCAAGCAAGGAGAATAGGCAGCTAGTGCTCAAAAGACCTGAACTCTTCGATGGCTTTGAGGGAAGAGTATTTAAAGGCAACATTAGGGGTGTGGATTGCAGGGTGCCTGATAAGCTTGTGGACATTCTTCTGATTGGTTGGTGGTGAGGTAACGGGGGGGGGGGGGACGGCAGTAAGCATCATCATCCTTCTGGTATCAACCAGTCTGGGTCTTTGTGCTTATGGTAAGCAGTTTCCATCTGTGGGAGTCTGATTTCTGTGAAAACAACTTAGGAATATGCATCAAACATTGTTATCAATGTTCTTCAGGGAGATGCTATCTCTGCTATATGGCCAATTTATTGTTTAAAGTGTTATCAGTTTCTAAGCCCAATAGCTATTCTTTGTTGCTACATATTCACATTTTCCTAATCATTAACTTTAGAGCCAGATGTTTGAGACTCAGAGGAGGCATGAAACAAAGCCTTTTACTTCAAGAGACAAGGAACACAGGGTGCTTGGATATCCAAGAGGGTCCCAAAGGGTCCTGCTCAGTTTCACTAGTATCTGTCAGCTGCAACCTTATGGTTTCAAGGTCTCCCCTTGTGACTATGCAATCATTTCAGACCCCAACCAATCCTTGCTTAACAAGTACCCTTATTTCTTGCCAGCTTCAATCCTAATTCTTCACAAAGAATTTATGTAACTGTGAGTTTTGCCTATAATATATGCCTTCTCTATTTTATAGTGTGGCAGTACTCAATTCAAGTGCTTTTTGAATCTGTGCCTCCTGGGCTATATCCACAGTTTGGCTCAAGTAGAACTCTTCTACTCCTACTATAGATTGTATATTAATTATTTCCAACAATTTGTATGTCTCCTTTGAAAAATGTCTATTCAGATCCTTTGCCCATTTTTAAAAGTGTTACTTGGGTGTTGTTGTTGTTGTTGTTGTTTTTGCTTTTGAGTTGTATGAAGTATTTGTATATTTGGATATTAACCCTTTATTGGATATGTCATTTGCAAATATTTTCTCCCATTCCATAGGCTGCCTTCTCATTTTATTAATGGCTTCTTTTGCTGCACAGCAGCTTTTTAGTTTGATATAGTCCCACTTGTTTATTATTCCTCTTGCTGCATTTGCTTTTGGTGCCAAATCCAAAAAATCATTACCAAGACCAATGTCAAGATATCTGTACTCCCGTGTTTACTGCAGTATCATTCACAGTAGCCAGGTATGGAAAAAACTGCTACCAAGCAAGTTTATGACTAACATGCATAAAAGCCAATAATACTATTGCACTGCTGTTTGAGGAAAGACTTTTATTGCCAGGTTGAAGGACAAGGAGACAAGAGGCAGAGTTCAAATCTGTCTCCATGATTCAGGATTTGGAGCAAAATTTAAGGGGCTAGGAGGAACAAGCTGGTATGCAGAAACGCTGGTGGGGTAGGTTTTGATAAAAGGGCTTTGGAACTCGTCCATTTATGGCAAGGATGCTAGACGGGCTTCAGCACTGGATCTTCCTGGACAGTGGACCCTTTGCTTCTGAAAGGGTTCCGGAATTCAGTTCCGGACATGTCCCAGTCCTCCAGTTTGGCTGGGGGTGGGGTTTGGTTCCAAGAGTTATTTGAGGTCAAAATTTTCTCCTCTGTGAATGCTCTGACTACATGATTAGTATTTTGGTTTTGTTGTCTTTGAAAAACAAGTCAGTATCTTGTTAGAAACAGGATAGGCCAGTTTGGGCTGGTTCTGTGGTTGTACAACCTGTGTCGGTCAACAAAGAAGTGGATCAAAAAAAAAATGTGAACCCCCCCACACACATATATTCAGGCTTCACAAATGGAAATACTGTCACTTGCAACAACATGAATGAATCTGGAGGGCATTATGTTGAGTAAAATAAGCCAGACAGAAAAAGACAGATACTTACACGTAGAATTTTTTTTTAAGTCAAACTCATAGAAATAGAGAATAGAGAAGTGGTTTCCAGGGGCTTTCTTTACTGAAATATTACCATTTTAAATGCTGCTACGCTATACAACATAGGTTTTTTGCTAACGTTGTTCCTGTTTTTTGTTTCCTTATGACAGCTGCAACGTGTTTTCACCAGTGCTCAAAAGACAACATTTTTTGATGCCCTTCTCTCCTGCTTCTTAAGGTTTTATTTCATAAGTGCACATGAGAGAGAAAGAGACAGAGACAGAGAGACAGAGAGAGAGGGCATAAAAGGCTTCTGTCACCTTCTGCAGCTGCTGCTCTTCTCCTCCCAAGATTATACCACAGGGAAGCTTTTTCAGGATTCTCCCCAATCCTGTGTTTGTGTGTTTGTGTATGTATTTCTCTTCAAAATAATGTAATTTTGACAGGTTATCTTCCTGATGAATTTTACTGCTTAAGCTGGAAGCCTTAGTAAATTCTATCTAACCAATCTCTAGGTTTTATTTACAGAATCCCAAGAAGAAAGAGAGGAACCCAAAATCAATATGAAGTAAGAATGCTAAGATCAGTATACTTTCAGCTGAAATTCTAGTGGGGTGCAGTCTTGCATTCATCACTTTGAGGCCAGTTCAATTTCAGTGTAATCAAAAGTTTGCCATGTGCTAGAGATCAAGAGGCCGACACGTTACAGAAAGATAAACCCTCTTCTGTTCAATCATAACCTATGTAATAAGGGTGTTTATTGTTTAAAGGATAGTAAGTATATTATACTTACAATCTTAAAGATGAGCTAATTGAAATGTGCATAATTACTAGCTGTATAATCAAAGGGCAGGTTCTTAGATTATTCTTTTTTCACCCCATCCCCTCAGATTACTCTTGTTGCAATAATTTCACTTATAGTAAAGTCCTATTAATTCATATCTAATAGGGCTGTTGTTTGAATTAAACTACTAATAAATATAAGAACTAGGCAAAGAACTTGGAACCAGGAGGTCTTCAATACATGGTAATATTATAATTACTATTATTTTCACTGTACATATTATTATCATTAAAATTACAGTGAGAAAGGAACACAATCAAAATTCATGCCCAGATGAATCTGACTTAACCCACTCTTCATTTTAAAAAATTTACCCCTTGGTGCTGTCTAAATTGCTAGACTGAAATATGAAGGGCAGCAACTTAATGCAAGAACCATAAGTACTGTTCTTGCAAATTGGGTAGCAACGTAGAAAAGGTCAACCTTGTCCAGTGTAGAAAGTGTAGTAGCATAAGAAGGAATCAAAACCTTCTTCTTGACTGTTGCTGGATTATTAATCCATTTTAAAATGGAGAAAAGAATGCATTCTAATTAGAATTCTATAAACTAAGGGAGTGCAGCTTTTATATGAATATGAAGAATTTTTTGTTCACTTTTCTCCCCACTGTCCACTGGGATCACCCTCTTTCTTCTAGTTAATATACACTATATAAGAGTCAAGCAAGTCAGGCTTCCAAGAGTGAGCTGATGGGAAAAGTCTTCCTCCTTATTTGTGAGAAAACACTGAGTATAGAGAAGCACCATGCACAAAGCAAGTATGTTTGGGAGCAATGCTGCATGCTAGGAAAACGACGTTTTTCCCTTACGTGGATGTGTACACTAGAGAACAAAAAATGGAAATAAAAATAATGGCACAATAGAGCACCATACACAACAACACCATAAAAATACTCATATAAGAGCTTGTCTTTGAACCCAATTTTTGACTTTTTTCTCATATTCAGTTTCACTTATATTCAAACAAACTTTCAGCCAGACAGGAGATGTAGATGACTTCTAATCTTGCAGCTATGAGTAAATTTCCAAAATATTCTGGGAAATGCTTTTGGAATTTAAATAATAACTAAAATCTAGGATCTTATTTTCTGTTACCTAATTGTTAAAATTTAAATATGTTTCCAATAGCAAATTAAGGCTTTTCTCACATGCTTAGAAAACAGTTGTGATTCGTGAGTCCTGTATATGATTCTCACTGAATTCATCTCAAGTTTTCAATACCAATCTTTCTTTCCTAGGATTCAGAAATCTGCTCATGTACTTGAAATATTATTGTGGATACTGTAAAACATCTCAGGGAGAGAGCAAACTAGTAAGAAAGTGGTTGCATTTACTCCCCTCAATCTTCTCACTCCATCTAGGAAAAATAGCTTGACCTCAAGCAATTTATCAAATGGGTGCTCGCTAGTTGTTGATGGACTGGAGATTTAACTAAAGCAATACCTACTGCTGCAGAAAGACACAGGCCAACACTGACATATATCATGACACATGCACATAAGCCACTTGAAATAAGGCAATACTGCAATGCAGTGCCTCAACCTGGCAGGGCCATGGGTTGTATGATGGGAGACAGGAAAGAACTGTGGATTACAAAGAGGAGAAATTGGCTACTTCCTTCATGGACTGGTCCACATGGCTGTAGGTCAGGGAACACAAAAAAATCTTGGGGAACATCTTTCCTACAGTCAGTATTTTCAACTATATCAGGCTGCAACTTGAGTCCCAAGACCCTGAATGGTTGCATGAAACAAAAGAAATAGCTGATGTCATCACTGTTCCTTGTAGTTCTCTCAGTTCTGTGCAAGTTTTGTGGCTTAGGAAACATAATAAGTGCAGTGGGGTTTACAATATGAGTTAGCATCCATGCTTCTCTGAAGAGAGCATCAAAACAGGCTGAAATCTTATCTGCACATCCTCACCTTTACAGATTCATCTCTATCAAAGTACATGGCATGTTCTAATTATTCTCTTTTTCTCTCTCTCAACAGAGGCTTAACATTGAGAGCTTGTTTCAAGGCTATATGTCCATTCTCAAACTCAGAGGCTAGTGTGTAGTAACCTTCCATTACAGGTTTGTTTGATAAATAACTTTTTCTTTAACTGTGAGGGAATTACAATACCTCTCTCGCAAAGAATTTAAATCTCTTCTTAAATGTTTGCTTTCTTTAAAAAAGTTTTTTAATAATAAAAAAGAAAAGCTAATAAAAAAGTTTGCTTTCTTTTTAGTATTTCCTCTCATAATGAGTTATAAGTACACATATAATGAAACATTCAATTATAAACAGGATAGTAAAATGTATACTGGGATATTTCTAAATATGTAAGTTAATATTTAAAATATACTCTGGATCTTGTCAAAATGGTGGAGTAGTAGGACCTTATGCTCACCTCCTATCATGATCACAAAAAATACCACAGGCATTTAATGAAGCTCTGAAAAAGTACAATGCATGTCTTATTTTCATTTTCTCATTAGTGATTTGATCATTTTTAGTAATTTTATTAGCACTTATGTTGTTGAATTTGGGTCAGTTTTTCTAGAACATAGCTTCAAGTCATTTTTTTAAGTTGTTAATAAAGTCTACAAATAATAAATGCTGGAGAGGGTGTGGAGAAAAGGGAACCCTCCTACACTGTTTAGGTGGGAATGTAAATTGGTATAGCCACTATGGAAAACAGTATGAAGTTTCCTTAAAAAACTAAAAATAGAGCTACCATATGATCCAGCAGTCCTACTCCTGGGCATATAACTGGAAAAGACAAAAACTCTAGTTCAAAAAGATACACGCACCCCAGTGTTCATAGCTGCACTATTTATAATAGCCAAGACATGGAAGCAACGTCAGTGTCCATCAACAGATGAATGGATAAAGATGTGGTATATATACACAATGGAATGTTACTCAGCCATTAAAAAGAATGAAATATTGTCATTTGCAGCAATATGGGTGGACCTACAGATTATCATACTGAGTGAAGTAAGTCAGACAAAGACAAATATTATATATCACTTACATGAGGAATCTAAAAAATTATACAAATGAATTTATTTACAAAAAAACCAGACTCACAGACACAGAAAACAAGTTTATGATTACCAAAGGGGAATGAGGGTTAGGGATAAATTAAGAGTATGGGATTAACAGATGTACATCATTATGTATAAAATAGATAAACAACAAGGATTTACCATATAGCACAGGGAACTATATTCAATATCTTATAAAAACCTATTATGAAAAAGAATATACATATGTATAATTGAATCACTATGTTGTACACCAGAAACTAACATAATAGTGTAAATCACTGTACTTCAGTAAAAAATATCTATCAGGAAAAAAAGAGCTTAGCATAGGTTTTGACATATAGCCAAATAAATGGTAATATCATAGATATTACTACTGTTCATTTTATTAGTATCACTGTTATTAAAGTAAGAAAAGGACATAATCAAGATTCAAGCTCAGGTACATCTGTACCCACACAGTGTATTTCATTTCCCTATACTGCTGCCTAAATGGAGTAACTGAGGTACCCAGAAATTCAGCATTTAATGTAAGTCATTTAAGGATATCATAAGGCCATTCAGAATGTGGTACAAGAATGGGAAAGGCCATATTTATACAGTATAGAAAGGGAAATGGGAGAAAGACATATGAATAATGAGTGGTAAAGCCTTATTTCCTTTGTTACTTATGAAACAGTCTTTTTATAATTTTGCAAATGGACAAAGAGATAATGCACAATTAGTCCTTCAAAGCAGAACTTTAAGATTTAAAGATGTGCAGATTGCACATAAACATGAAGAATTGTGTGGTCTAACTCTGCCCAATGTCCACTGGTCATATTCTTCTTACTGGGAAACAGGTAGCATAAAAGATTTATGCAAACCAGGCCTCCAAAAGGTGCTGAGGAGAAACACCTCCTTTCTTTTCTATGAGGAAATATCAAGTAGAGATAGTATTGTGGGGAGTGTAAGGGCCTGGGAGAAAGAAGAGTATTCAGTGGTAAAGTAGCACACGTTTTTTAAACAGCTTTACTGAGGTATAGTTGATATACCAAAAAAAGCTGCACATATTTATACAATTTGATGAGTTTGGACATATTCATACACCTGTGATACCATCACCACACTCAAGGTGATAAACATAATCATTACCACCAAAAGTTTTTTGTGTCCCTTTGTTTTTTGTGTGTTATGTGTGGTAAGAATGCTTAACATGAAATCCACCCTTTTAAACAATTTTTAAGTGCTTAACAGTATATTTTTAACTATAGGCACTATGTTGTACAACAGATCTCTAGAACTCAATCCATCTTGTATAAATGTGACTTTATCCCCACTGAAAAACACCTCCCCATTTCCTCTGCCTCCTTCTTCTAGCAACTGTCATTCTATTCTCTGCTTCCGTAAGTTTGACTATGTTATAATTATTCATGTAAGTGGATTCATGCAATATTTGTCCTACTGTCACTGATTTATTTCACTTAGCATAATGTCTCTCAGGTCCACTCATATTGTTGCAAACAGTAAGATTTTGAAGGCTGAGTAACATCCTATTTTATGTATATATCACGTTTTCTTTATCCATTCATCCATAGATGGACATCTGGGTTGTTTCATATCATAACTATTGTGAATAATGCTGAAATGAACATGGGAATGTAGATATCTCTCCAAGATCCTGGTTTCAAGCATCTTAATATATACGCAGGAGTAGTATGCTGGATCATATGCTAGTTCTATTTTTAACTTTTTTTGAGAAACTTCTATACTGTTTTCAACAGCAGCTACACCATTTTGGATTCTAACAGTGTATGTGGGTTCCAGTTTTTCCACATCCTTGCCAACACTTGTATTTTTTTTTTCTGATAACAGCTATCCTACTAGGTGTGAGGTGATATTTCATTGTGGTTTTGATTTGTATTTCTTTGATGATTAGCCAATGTTGAACATCTTTTGATATATCTGTTGGCCATATGATTATCTTCTTAGCAAACCCTGAAGACTCTACCAAAAAAAACTCTTGGAATAAACAAATTCAATAATGTTGTAGGATACAAAATCACCATACAAAGATCAGTTATGTTTCTATATAGTAACAATGAACTGCAAAGAAAAAGAAGAAAACAATCCCATTTACAATAGCATCAAAAAGGATAAAATATTTACATAAAAACTTAAGACGATAAAAGACTTGTACACTGAAACTGCGATACCTTCATGAAAGAAATTAAAAAAGATCCAAATAAATGGGAAGATATCCTTATGTCCATGGATTGGAAGACTTAATATTGGTTTTTTAAAAAAATTTTTTATTATTGAATTATAGTCATTTTACAATGTTGTGTCAAATTCTAGTGTAGAGCACAATTTTTCAGTTCTACATGAATATATTGAAGACTTAATATTGTTAAAATGTCCACACTACCCAAAATGATCTATATATTCAATGCTATTCCCATCAAAATCCCAATGGCATTTCTAACAGAAATAGAAAAACAATATTAAAATTCACATGGAACAATAAAAGACCCAGAATAGCCAAAGCAATCTTGAGAAAAAAGAAAAAAGGTGAAAGCATCATATGTCTTGATTTCAAAATATATTACAAAACTATAATAATTAAAACAATTATGGTACTTGCATAAAGACAAACACATAAACCAGTGAAACAGAAGAGAGAGTGCAGAAATAAACCCATGCATGTAGAGTCAACTAATCTTTAACAAGGGTGTTATGACTACACAGTGGGAAAAGGATAGTCTCTTCAACAAATGGTGCTGCTAAAAATTAGATTTCCACATGCAAAAGGATGAACCTGGACTCCTATCTTACAACATATACAAAAAATCAACTCAAAATGGACTAAAAACTTAAACATAAGACCTGAAACTGTAAAACACCTAGAAGAAAATACAAGAGAAAAACTCCATGACATTGATCTTTACAATGAATTTTTTTTTCTTTGATTTGAAACCAAGAGCACAGGCAGCAAAAGCAAAAATAGACAGGAAGGACTACATCAAACTAAATACCTTCTCCACAGCAAAGGGAACAATCAACAGTGTAAAAAGGCAACTTACAGAATGAAAGAAAGTATTTGTAAACCATGTATCTGATAAGAGAGTAGCTAGTATCCAAAATATATAAGGAACTCAATAATAACAGCAACAACAAAATAAAGAATCCAGTTTAAAAAGCAGCACACACTTTTGACTGAATCTCTTAAACAGAAGGCCAATAATGAAATTTGTTATGTCACAATACCACATGTGACAACCCTAGGAAAATACCAAACAAACCCATTTGTGAACCTGAACATTTTTACAATATTTTATCTCTCAGTCAGAGTGATATCTACATCTGCCACTCTTGTAACTGTTCATAAAGTTCCAAAACTTTCTTGAAAATGCTTTTGAAATGTAAATACTGGCTAAAATATGGAAGTTTATTTTCTTTGACTCCACTAGTTGCTAATATTTAATTGCTAACTTGTGTTTTGATCCTCAACAGTCTAATTTTCAACCAGCTCTTATTAGATATTGGGGATAAAAGAGGCTACCAATAAAATTAATCACTGTTGTTGCAGAAAGACCAAGGACTAAGTCTGATGTAAAACATGTAGTTCATCACTACAGACATTCAAGAGTAAGACAATTAACATTTATCCCTGCACTCCTCACTGCAGAACCACAAATTGTGCAAAAGAAAGCAGAGGAGCACTGCAGACTAGAAAGGAGGCATTTTGGCTGCTCATTTGACCATCCCCTAGATAACAGCATTAAATAAGCTAGACCCTGTTCCACGCACCCAACACCCACAGATTTATTCCTATTAAAGCTCTAAGCACGTGTATCATGTTTCATTGTAATTATTTCTCTGTCTTTTTCTGTCTAAACTATCTCAGATTTAGCACCCGAGGAACCTCTTAGCCTTGAGAAAACCAGGGCTGTCAGTCATCCTAATAATGACTCTTAAGCTCTCATCTTAAAGTCTTACCTTAAGAGCTTCTTTCATTGCTATTTGCCTAACCCTTGACCCAGGCATTCAGTACTCATTGTTTGAATAAATGATTTTTTCTTTAAAGGTGACAGCATTCATTCATTTCTCACTGAAAAAGATTTTAATTCTCTTTGTTTTTTAATGCCTAGTTACTTTTTCAGCACCTCTTCCAAAAAGTTTTAACTGCATATAAGAGGTTTCTAAACATGTAAGGTTATATTTTACACATTCACCAAAGGTCTCTCCCTTTCTAAAGGTAAATAATTCGCTAAAAATCCCCCACATACCTGCCAACAAAAGATATAGTACTCATTATTTATAACTAATGAAATAATAAAAATTTAAAATGCTTAAAGAAACTTCCTAATGAATTACAATAAATAAAAGTTAAGAAAAATCTAGTTCACTTGTAAGGTTTTCTTCCCCATTTGTCAAAAATTTTAATTAAAAAAATTTAATCTAAACTCTGCCAAAATGTTTGATAAAATGCTATGTTAAAAGGAAGTATTCTGCCAAAACAGAATCTGAAAGATATCAATTATAAAACTGAAATTTAATGGTCCAGTGACTTTATATTCATATGATTAGTTATTATCATTAATAATATTATTCTAATTAAGAATAAATGCTTTGGCTCTTCAGTTAGATAAAGTCTAATAATGATTAAATAGTCTATCATTTTGACTGTGTTGGAACTGTGAGCCTAAAGCTTTAAATAAGTTTGGCACTTAGAATTTTGCAGTAGTCTAATACTTTGCTTCCCTTTCCTTCACATCTCCTCAAATGTGTTAACATCATATTTTCGTTTTTTCTTCTCAATTCTCTCTCTCTTTTAAAATCAGTTTAATTGAGGTGTATTTTATATACAATAAAATTCACAAATTTTAAGTGAACAGTTAAATAAGTTTGGACAAACATATATGGTCCTGTTACCAACACCACAGTTAATAATCTCCTCTCTCCTCTAGCTGTTGGTAACCAGTGAATTGCTGTTACTACAGTTTTGCTTTTCAAGAATTTTACGTAACTGAAAACATGCAAGTGGAATGTACTCTTTTGTGTCTGGCTTTCACTAAGCAAAAGGCAACTGAGATTCATCCATGATGTTGCATGTATCAGGTTTTTTTCTATTGTTGAATATTGTTCTGTTACATGAACAGATACAATTCACTTATCCACTCATGATAATGGACATATGCTTTTTTCTCCAGTTGTTAAATAATTTTTCCTGTACTTTCTGGCCATTCAAATATTTTCTTTAGTGAAAGATGTCTTCAAATATTTTCCTTATTATCTTACCAGACTATTTGTCTTCATTGAGTTGAAGAGTTTTTATATAGACTGAATACTGTTCTTTTTCAGGTATGTGTTTATCTAATATTTTACCTTTGTGGCTTGGCTCTTTTTAACACTGGTTCTTGAGGATAAAAATTTTAATGAAGTTTAATTTGTTTTCTTCATTTAGTTCATGCTTTTTGTGTCTCAAGACATTTTTCCTGTTGTATGGCCACAAAGATTTTCTCTTATTTTCTTTTGGAAGTTTTATAGTTTAAGCTCTTAAATTGAGGTCAATGATTCATTTCAACTTTATTTTTATATATATTGTGTGAATAGTTTTGAAACTCTAAAAAACATGTAGTCATCCAAGAGTTCTAACATCATTTGTAAAAAGACTATTCTTTGCCCACTGATTTATCCTGGCAATGTTGCCAAAATTAAATTGAACTTATATTTACAGCATCTATATCTGGATTCTCTTTTTAGTTCTATCGATCTACATGTATGCTCTTATGCCAATGCTACATTTTATTAATGGAGCAGAAAATGTTGCAGAAAATGTTGAATAAGGTAATGTTAATTCTTTAATTTACTTTAATTAAAAACTTCATGCTACTCTCTATTCTTTTAAACTCTGTATCAGTTTTAGAATCCGCTTGTTGATTTCTTAAGGGGGAAAAAAAAAGCCTGCTAGAGTTTTGATTAAGATTGCATTGAATCTAGAATTTACTTAGAAACATATCAAGTCTTCTGATTGAGCGTATCAGATCATTTAGATCTTTAATTTCTCTGAGAAATGTTTTCAAGTTTTCAGCATATAATTCATGTACACATTTTGTTAAATTTATCCCTGAGTTGTTTACATGTTTTAATTAGATTTCTTCCTAGTATATAAAAAACAATTGATATTTGCATATAGTTCTGGTATTCTCAAATCTCATTCATTAGTATTACTGGCCTTGAAATTTTTTAAAATAAATTACCATGTTCCATTTTAAAAAGACAGTTTCACCTTTTCCTTTCAGTTTGTAATGCTTTTTACATTTCTCTTATCTTCTTGCATTAACTATTTCTCAATATAATGTTGAATGGAAGAGATGATGGCAGACAGCTTTATTGTTTTCTGTCTTAGGGGAAAATATCCAATCTTTCACCATTACATATAATGTTGGCTCAAAGTTCTCCATAGATAACCTTTATAAAATCAAAGAAAGTCTGAGAACTTTTTATTATGAATTTATTTTAAAGTCAGTCCGTTTTTTCCCTGAATTCAAGGAGATGATGCATAGCTTTCTACTTTAGTCTATTAGAATGATGAATATATTTTATCAAATTTTGAATGTTAAATCTTGTATTCCTGAAATAAACACCACTTGATCAAGATGTATTACTGGTTTTATATACTGATTTAACTAGTTAAAATTTTGTTATGTATTTTTATGTCTATATTCATAAAAAATATTAATCTGTAATTTTCTTCCTTCTGTTTTTTTTTACTTGGTTATATGGGCATTATAAAATGAGTTATGAAGATATGGGTGATAGAGTTATTTTACAACTGGACTGGGATAGTTCTGTTTGCCTCAAAGGATTTTGGAAAGTCTGGTGCTGACTCTTGGCCAAGATATGAGGACTATCTAAAGAACCATTAATTTATGATGTGCTAACAGTTTAGAGTCTGAAATTGTTCTGGCAAAACTGGTACTTTGTCCTGTAACCTCTGGTTGCTTTGGTTCCATCACAGCCTCTCAAAGCAGGAAAAGCACTAGCATCTTCCTGGGTTTCTCCGGTTTCCCTTCCTTCACCAAAGCTCTTTCAAGGGGGTAAGCTGGGAAAAGTACAGGGCTAATTTTTTTTTTTTTTTTTAGTGCCTCTCAGGGATCACTGTCCTTCATTTTCTGACTTCCAGTTTCTTAGAAATTGTTGTTTCATATAATCGGTCAAGTTTTTTTTTTTTTTTTTTTTTAATTTCAGGCACTTGTGTAAATCCAGTCTCTCTTACTTCCATCTAAATAATTTATGAAACATTCTATAGCCAAGAATATTGCCTATATTGGCAAATTATGTAATACAGCTGAAAGGTATGTGTATTCTGGTGGTGTCAGCTGGGGTCTTCTCAAAATGGAGATTAGGGCAAAGTGGTTGATATTGTTCTTCAAGTCTTCTGTATTATTACTTATGTTTTTGTTTAATTATTCAATCAATTATAGAAAAGAGTGTTGAAATTTCCTACTGTAATTTTTTAATTGAGATATAATTGACATATAACATTTTAGTTTCAAGTAAACAAAATAATGATTTGATATTTGTATATTTTGCTAAGTGGTCACCAAAATAAGTCTAGTTAATATCTGTCCCTGTACATGGTGTAATACGAAATCCTTTATTTCTAAAAGTTCAGAGTAATTGCCTGTGCTTTTATGGTTCTGTGTACTTTACAAAATTATTTCATATCCAACACCTTATTTAACACATTTGCTGTTTAGTTAATCCTGTGATATAGGCATTATAATGTCCATTTTACCTGGTGAGGAAACAGCTGCATGTACAAACTCACACAATCAGTAAATGGCAAAACCAATATAGAATAAGTCTTTAAAAAAACCCTTGAACTTGAAAGTTACAATGTATCACATCTAAAGAATACTTTCATTAAATTAGTGGGAGCAGAAACCAGAGCATTCAGAAGTGAATAGAACATTAACAGCTACCATTTGTTGGTTAATTTTCCTGGTACTGGGTGAAGTCTGTTTATATGCAATATCTAGTTCACTTGAAAAGATGACAAAAAGACAGCGTAATTTAAGCAAATTTGCTATAAACAGATTAACTTTGAACTAATAAAGGAAAATCCTCTCCAAAATTTCATTGGTCTCATTTTTTAGATTCCACATGTAAGTGATATCATATGGTATTTTTCCTTCTCTTTCTGGCTTACTTCACTTCACTTAGTATGATAATCTCCAGGGCCATTCATGTTGCTGCGAATGGCATTATTTTATTCTTTTTTTATAGCCAAGTAGTATTCCATTGCATACACACACACACACACACACACACACACACACACAACATCATTATCCAGTCAATCTGTCAGTGGACATTTAGGTTGCTTCCATGCCTTGACTATTGTTGCTATGAACATTGGGGTGCATGTATCTTTTTGAATTATAGTTTTATCTGGTATATGCCCAGGAGTTGGGTTGCTGGGTCATATGGTAAGTCTATTTTTAGTTTCAGTATATGTGCTGCCAAAGCAAGCATGTCTATTTTTAGTTTTTTAATGAATCTCCATACTATTTTCCACAATGGCTGCACCAAAATACATTCCCACAGTGTAGAAGGGTTCTCTTTTCTCTTTACTCTCTTCAGCATTTATCATTTGTGGACTTTTTAATAATGGCCATTCTGACTGGTGTGAGGTGATACTTCATTGTCCTGTTGATTTGCATTTCTCTAATAGTTAGCGATATTGAGCACTTTTTCATGTGCCTATTGGCCACATGTATGTCTTCACTGGAGAAATATTTGTTTAGGTCTTCTGCCCTTTTTTGATTTTTTTTTTTGTTGTTATTGATTTGTATGAGCTGTCAGTATATTCTGGAAATTAAGCCCTTGTCAGTCACATCATTTGCAAATATTTTCTCCCATCCCATAGGCTTTCTTTTCATTTTGCTTATGGTTTCCTTTGCTGTGCAAAAGCTTATAAGTTTAATTAGGTCCCATTTGTTTATTTTTGCTCTTATTTCTATCACCAGGGTAGACTGCTCTAGGAGAACATTGCTAAGATTTATGTCAGAGAACGTTTTGCCTATGTTTTCTTCTAGGATATTTATAGTGTCTTGTTTTATGTTTAAGTCTTTAAGCCATTTTGAGTTCAATTTTGTGTATGATGTCAGGGAGTGTTCTAACTTCAGCGATTTATGATTTACATGTGGCTGCTCAACTTTCCCAACACCACTTGCTGAAGAGGCTGTCTTTTCTCCACTGTATATTCTTCCCTCCTTTGTCGAAGATTAATTGACCATAGGTCTGTGAGTTTATTTCTAGGCTCTCTATTCTGATCCATTGAGCTGTATGTCTTTTTCTGTGCCAATACCACACTGTTTTGATTCCTATAGCTCTGTAATATTGTCTGAAGTCTGGAATGGTTACTCCTTCAGCTTCATTATGTCAAGATAAGTTCCCTCTATACCCATTTTGGTGAGAGTTTTTATCATAAATGGATGCTGAATTTTATCAAATGCTTTTTCTTTTGAGATGATCATGTGATTTTTTTTCCTTTCTTTTGTTGATGTAGTGTACATATTGATTTGTGTGTTTGACCATCCCTGTGTCCAGGATGAACCCAACTTGACCTTAGTTTATTATCTTTTTTATGTGTTGTTGGATTTGGTTTGCTGATATTTTGTTGAGAATTTTTGCATCTACGTTCATCAAAGACATTGGCCTGTAATTTTCTTTTTTGGTAGTGTCTTTGTCTGGTTTTGGTACTGGGATAACGGTGGCTTCCTAGAATGAGTTTGGGAGTATTCCCTCCTCTTCAATCTTTTGGAAGAGTTTGAGAAGAACTGGTATAAGTTCCTCTTTGTATGTTTTGTAGAATTCTCCAGTGAAGCCATCCAGTCTTGGATTTTTGTTTGCAGGAAGCTTTTTGTTTGTTTGTTTTGCTTTTTAATTACTGATTCTACTTCACTTCTAGTGATTACTCTGTTCAAATTATCTATTTCTTCTTGATTCCATTTTGGTACACTATATGTTTCTAGAAACTTGTCCGTTTCTTCTAGATTGTCCAATTTGTTGCCATTTATAGTGGATATTTCTTGAGCCCTGGTAAAAAGAAATCTTTTTGGGTTAGCAGAGTTAATGGGTAGTGGACATTCTCAAGGCTGGACAGGATGAGTAGTTAAAACTGTCTCTATGGCTGCAGCATCAGCAAGCTGATCTCCTTTGGCTTCCATAGTGTCAGATTTGGTGTTTTAATAACTGCTAACTGTTTTGGCAGTTGTATAACAATAATTCTACAACCTGTTTTCCTTTTTTTTTAATAGGTTGTCCTGAAGAGGGTAAAAATCTTACTGCTTCTATAGCATTCCAAAGTTGTCTGCCACTCCAAAAGCATAGTGACTTTCAGTATAAATATTTGCTATCTGTATTTAGCTAGTTGACAAACTCAGGTTAAGCTACTTAATTTGGCTTGTGTTGATTTTGTTTCTGGTAAATAAAAGCTTTAAGTTATGTTCACTGTGGACATTACTGCACATCCAGCTAGGTAATGTCCTTGCTCAGCCCTTAAGTAGGACCTACCTGTAAATTAAATTAGATCAGCCCTATCAATAGGAGCTTCTTGTATTGACTGTTTTCTTTCTGTGGCACTGGGAGCAAAGTTGCAAGGTTAAGGTTATTACACCTAACCAAGGTAGTAATAGAAGCAACAATACTTCTTAACAAGTTATCTGGCTTACAGAACAGTGCCGAGTGTACTGAGAGTTTAGAAGAAACTCAATGAGTGTGAGACATCAGTAGTTAAAGGAGATCCTACTGCTGGTTCTTCAGTAGCCTTAAATATTAGGGGCTGTTGCTGAAATAACCCTCACACAAGGTGGAAGTCCTTTTGCTACCAGGTCTAATTTCATTTTGGAACATAAAAGCAAGTCATCTCCAAGCATTTTTATAAAAGCACCAGAATAAGACAGTAACTCTATAAATGACAAAAGACTTAAAAAGCATGGTTAAAGACATGACTACATTGTAATTGTCTTGGAAGTCTAGCTATTTCTGTAACATACAACATTTTAAGATAATGATGAATTATGAATGACAACATAAGACATTTCTAATTTTAGGAACTTCATATAATTTCTAGAATATTCATATTAATAATATTTACCATACAATATAACTTAAGGAGGTTTATTATTACTCATTTAACAATGTTTCCCATATAATTTAACAGACCAAATAAGCCTAATTAGTTTATTATCTCTCCTTGAGATGGTCAGGGGCCCCGTGAAGCATCCCCAATTTAGCTAGAGGTCAAAGAACTTCACTTAGAATTTACTCTCCATGCCACCGGGCATGGTGGCTCCCAGCCATGGCTGTGGCAAACCCCTGGGACCAGGCGTCCATGCCTAATGCTGCCAGGCTACTGCTGGGCCATTTCGTGGTTTCAGGGGTGATCACTCAGGAGATGTTTAACATATCTAAGAAATTAGCTTCCCGTTTTGTAAACTTCTCCAGACCACAGCAGATCACAGATATCCAAGCTGAAATCTACCAGAAAAACTCTGAACTCCTTAGACTAGAAAAAGATACAGCAGATATTGTCCATCCTCCTTTTTGGCTCAAAAGTGTCATACTCTGCAAAGCATGAATAATCATTCAGAAGCAGTGCCCAAAGAGAAGCGGTCCCTCAGGCAAAGACTATTGAAACCCGTGTGCCAAGAAAACTTGCCTATTGAAGTTATTTATCACAGATACATGGTATATTTGTTGGAGTTGGCATGTTCACTGAGAGATTAGAAAATCATCTTGAAACAATTAGAAATATCCTTCATTTAGATGCAAAATGAAGAAAATGAGCGTGGCTTTAGCAAAGATGGTTATTTTGGTGACTGAGACAGAAGAACTGGCAGAGAATATACTCAACTGGTGAGAACAACAGAAGGAGGTCTCCTCTAATATCCCCAAAATATTAGCTGAAGAAAATTTTCTTCATAATTATGATGTTATAGTACCTCCTTTACTTTTTACTTCTAAAGTTAGTGTCCAAACTGTTAATGCCAAGTGATTATCAACTGTATATATTTTTAAATTATATGTAGGCTTGTGAAGTTCATTTTTAGTCAGTTGTAACCTGGGTGTTTATAGACTTTGCTGCTAGCAATACTGAAAGAGCCTTCTTTATATTGAAATACTAAGATTCCAAGTTCATTAGGACCAAACTGGATTTTCCTTTGTTTTTCATATATTTTCATTCCATTTTTCAGTAAAATTCAAATACAGCTGTGACAATTTATTAATGAGCACATTAACCACCTTAGGCAGCAGACTTTATGTCATTTTTAAGAAATGTTTATTTCTGAATTAGAAGAGTCTTGAATCTGAAAGTAATGTTGATTATTTCTGTGGGATTGTCACTAAGTATGCAGAAAAAGTGTAACATAGCAGACCTGGCTGCTATCCTTTGAAAAGCCGGCTTGGCCGGCATCTAGGAAGTTAGATTTTAAGAGGGCTCCCTCCACTCTCACTGATAAGAGTTGCTTGCTGTGACTAAGGTGGTTGTACAGTGTGGTTTGTGCTGAACATCTGCTTTTTTCCTGGGAATCCAGAAGTTTGGTACATGTTAGGTAGAAGGTACCTATGTGACTAGCCTGCAGTAATAAACCTGATACTGCAACTTTAATGAGCTTTTGTGGTAGACATTTCATACATGTCATAACTCAGCTGCTGGGGAAATTAAGCACATCCTATGGGATTCCACTAGCAGAGGATTCTAGAAGCTTGTACCTGGTTTCCCCCAGACTTTGCCCTTATACACCTCTTTTCCCTTTGCTCTTTTGCTTTGTATGCTTTTGCTGTAATAAATCATAACTATGAATACAATGATATACTGAGTCCTCTGAATCCTCCAAGTATGTCATCAAACCTGGGGTTGGGGGAGAGGGGAGTCTTGGGGACCCTGACACACTAAAGCATTTCCTGAGCATGTTCACTGGCAGCTTTAGGAGCAGGCAAAGAAGAAAAGCAGAACAACAACAAAAAAGGCACATGATGGTAAAACTTTTAGAGGTATTACCTTATAAAGCGCTCTGATATTTTACCTACCTGAGGTTGTCGTGCGTATAAAAGGGAGTAGAATACTAATACTTAATCTCAGGTTATGTTCTTTTGTATCAGTAGTACGACGATGCTTGGCTTCTTTTCAGTCTTGAGGTTCTCTTTTGCTTTAAAATGTATGCTTCAGTATTTTTATACCATTGCATTTTCTGTATCACCTGGGTTCCCCTCATCTTGTGTTACCCAAAAGGTAAAGATCTCAGTTCTTGTCATACCTGAAAGATAAGTTTACAGTAGGAAGACAGTGTGTTGTGTAGCAAAAGATTTTAAAAGATTTATTTAAAAAAGGAAAAGTACATGCAGCAACACAGATGGGTCTGGAGATTGTCATTCTAAGTGAAGAAAGCCAGAAAGAGAAAGAAAAATACCATATGATATCATTTATATGTGGAATCTAAAAAAAATAAAAGAAGTAGAAGAAGACAAATGAGCTTATTTACAAAACAGAAACAGACTCACAGACAATAAACAAATTTATGGTTGAGGGGGAAGGGACAAGTTGGGAGTTCAAGATTTGCAGATACTAACTAATATACATAACATAAACAAGTTTAAACTGTATACCACAGGGAGCTATATTCAGTATCTTGTAGTACCTTACAGTGAAAAAGAATATGAAAATAAATATATGTATGTTTATGTATGACTGAAGCATTATGCTATACACCAGAAATCGAAAGAAAAAGAAAAAAGAAAAAAACCCCAATAGTTCCTTGATAAAAGAGTCCTAGCTCCTCAAGGAATATACATAACAGTCTGATACAGATCTTTGAGATCTGCAGGAACCAAGGCACGCACCCAGGTGGGGGATGAACTGATGCTGACCTTCTATGACCCTCGTGACTTCAATCAACTAAAGCTTGGACTCTGTCAACCTTTGCCCCAGTTCTATGCTGAATTCTCCTCTGCTCAAGTCCCTTCATGAATATGCATGTACCCTTTGCTTAAAACTTCCCCAGCTTTGCTGTTGTGGAGACACTGCTTTGGAAAAAGTTCCTGGTGTTCTCCTTACTTGCTGCAAGTAATAATAACTCTTTCCTCTTCCTTTAAAAATAAAAAAGTACAGCTCCAAGAACAAGAGGCAAGCTGACCCAAGGAAGGAAAAGCGGAGGTTCTTGTCTCCCCTTTTTCTTATATTCTCACTTAGAGGTGGTCTCTTGATTAACAGCTCTTGCCTCTGGAATACTTAGTCATGTCTGGCCCCTTTGCACATGACCTTACTCATGATGTATACAGAAAAAGCCATGGGGGAGGGGAGCCTGAACCACAATGTTAATTATAATACAATGAACATTGGGTCATGTCCAGTTAAGTCCTTTCTGCTACTGCGCAATCGTGGCTGTCAGTTTCTTGCTGTCACTCACTCAGAAGAAGTCAAGTCTCTTTATGCATAACATCATCTTCCAGACTATCTTCCCTTTCCTCCACCTATCTGCCTGGTGCCCCCACATAGCTAACTACCTAACACTTGCATTCATCACACTCTTTAACACACGAAGACCTCAACATAGTGGATGAGTTAAGACATTGTTCAAAATGGAACAGGATAATTTCCAAAAACTATCCTGCTAAAACACTAAGTTTTGAAGCCTATTTTGCTGATCTTTATAAATGGGATATAGAAGAGTAGTCCTAATTTCCTGAAGATTGCCTAGACACTTTTAGTTATAGTCATAAGAAACTGTTCAAGCCCAGCCTTGGTTTCAGACATCCTACTAAGCTTTTTCTTCATGTGATTTCATGATTTTCTTCATGATTTCATATCATATTGATGCAAGAAAACAGATATGGGGCAAGAGAAGGGCTGTGTCCCAGGCTTCAGTTGAGCCCCTGGGACGTGCCCTGCCAAGCGTGGGTCCTTGGTTTCACACAGGAAAGAATTTAAGAGCGAGCCACAGCTGAGTAAAGATAGATTTATTCAGAGAGATACATTGAAAGGCAAGAGAAAGGCCATGAGATGTGGGGATTGGGTGTTCAGATTAGAAGTAGGTACACATTCCATAGACAGAATGCAGGCTGTCTCCAAAGAGAGAGGGGCGGCCATGAGGCGCTGTGTTGCTGGTTTTTATGGGCTTGGAGGCTTCATATGCTAATAAGTGGAAGGACCAGTCTAAGGGGAAAGGGCTGGGATTCCCAGGAAGTTGGCCATTTTCCACCCTTTGACCTTTTGAGGCTAGCCTTGGGACGGCCATGGTGCCTGTGGGCGTGTTACTCACCATGTTAATATATTACAATGGGCATATAATGAAGCTCAAGATCTGCTAGAAGTTAAATCTCTCATCATCCTGAGCCTCAAGGCCTACTGGGGGTTGAATCTTCCACCAATTGTTGTGGCATTCCTTGAATGGCTGTACCCTGCCTCCTTCCTGTCTCAATGTCATAAATGTTGGTATGTCTGGTTGTTTTGGGTTTTATTTTATTTTCTGTCTTTTTCAAAATAAAAAAAAAATAAACCTGAAATTTCTAATTAAAAAAAAAAAAGAACTTGACCTGAGGAAGTTTGTCAAAGACACCAAAAGTTTTTAAACATTTGGCCAAGCAGGACTGAAGGGGGATTAATAAAATGGCCGCACTTAGGCTAACAGATTGCTTATTCTTATGCTTGCTCTTAAAACGGTCAACTGACCTGACTGACTGGTTGCTACTCATGGCTCCAGGCCCATTGTTAAAACTAAAGCTATTGATCTTACTGTTTCTACTTTATTCCAGTAATTGAAAGAAATAATCAAGCTTGGTCTCTGAGTTCTTCTCCAAGGAGAAGGTTACAGGACTGTAACCTTACAAAATAGCCTGAATTACCAAGAAGACCACACCTTGAGTGCTTACGAGATAAAGAGATCTAACCACTGGCCTCTATAGCATCATGTCACCATTCTAAGTCTTCTGATGAGAAAATGATTCTGTTGCTTGTTATCAATACTTTATTGTTTGAGCTATATAACAACCCCACCCCACCCCCAAGGTGGGCTCACAGGTTTGAAGGCACTAGCCTCCTGTGAGTCCCCTTTGCCCAGCAAAGCAATAAAATTGCCTCTTTTCTTCTAAGCCCCAAGACCTTGTCTCTGGGTTATTTGGCTTGTTACAGACGGTGCCAGTCTTTCGGCAACACATTCACAAGTCACTGTGAAGCAATATTTATTCACTTAATCAAAATGACAATAAAAGATTGCAAAGGCAATCTTTGAAACAGATTGCCTAAGAAGTAAAGAAACTTTACAATTTGTTATTAAAAGCAGACAAATATTTCAAAAAACACTTTGTCCCCTTAACAGAGAAAAAACAAACTCTAGTTTTGCACCATTTCATGTTTAGTGTTAAAATCATTCATTTAATTAAATTGAATCTAGTCTTAAGTAGACCTAACCTTGCATGAAACTGTTTTCTCAGGGTTCTGTTTTTAAAATTAATTTCTAGAAATACATGACATTTCATAGTACAAGCTTTCAATAAAGCACAAAACATATTTATTAATAGTCTCAAACATATTTAGTTTCTCTGTAATAAGGTCAAAAATAGGTAAACATAGACTTCTTTAACAATCAATGTTTTGTATTAAAGATAATCTAGATATTCAGTGAATTTCCATCATTTAATTTAGCAGAACTCGAAAGTTTCAATTTACAAAAAACTGGAGAAACTGTTTTTAAGTAGACATACCAAAAAAAAAATGATTATTTTTAAAGACTTTACCCTAAAGCTTTTATCTCATTTATCTTTATTTTATAACTTATGAAAATATAATCATACCAAGTTAATTTTCTCACTGACAAAGTCTGTAACAGAGATAACATGAGCTCAATAAACCTAGGTATAATAAAAGAATCATACTTACTGCCGATGACTCTAAAGATGTGTGTATATTAATTAAACCATCAATTTAAACTTTTTTCATTCATTAATGATTAATCCTACATCAGGTGATCCTTTTAAAATTTGGACTAATTTAAGTTACATTTAGAAATATTTCATACGTTAAATGCTTACTTTTAGTCAATTAAGTAAAGCTTTTAAAAATAAATTTTGATGACACCATCTGGAGGTAGGGACATTGCGTATCTATAAAGTATACACAGACATACATACATCCAGATAGACACAGACAGAGACCTCATAGTTTTCCTGCTTGAGTTTAAAAAGTCTCTTTCTCCTTTTTTTTCTTTTAGTTTTCAGATCTACTAATTGAGCCAAGGTTGTAGTCCCAGGAGATGAGGGCTGTGTTTATATTTCAAGGATACGATAAAAGTTATAACTTCAAGCTTTCTTCTGGGAATACTTTTGTTCTCTCACGACCAGAATTTTGAAAATACTTTATCAAGCCAACTCCTCTATAGTTTTAGAAGGTCAAAAAAGCTCCATCCTGGCCATTTAAGGGGTAAGTGCCTGCAAGCACTGGCTTCATTCCAATTGTACATGAAGCCAGCTAGAGTTCCAGTTGAGCGGCTGTCCATCTGGGAGCTATTTGGACTTTAAGGCATAGTTTCCCTTTGTTAATTTGGTAGCCTAACCCAGACAAGATCTGAACAACTTTCTGAGGGCAATGTGATGGATTGGATGTGTGTTGCTTCTTAGCTCCCCAAGAACTTACTTTTGGGTGGGTTTGACTCCCTTACATGTCTCAGCTTCTCCCTCTGGCAGAAACTGCCCTGGGCCCTCTGAGCACTAGGTGATCAGCTTTATCAGCTTTACCCCTTACTCCTCCCTTAAGCCTCCACTGGCGAGCATCCCACAAGTCTTGATATATATGTTTTTCAGTATCATTCAATTCAAGGTGTTTCTAATTTTTATAGTGAATTATCTTTTTGATCATAAGTTATTTAGTAACATGTTTGTTACCTAAAAACATATGGGATTTTCTAATTATCATGTTATTATCTTCTAGCCTAACCACTGTAATCAGAAAATATTCTCTTATATGGTTTCCATCATTTTAAATTTGATAATAATTGCTTTATGGCCATTAATATTTTTTAATGTTCCATATGTACTTGAAAAGAATGTGTATTATGCCATTATTTGTTACTAGGATTAATATTTGTAATTTAAATCATTTTAGTTAACTTGTTGAAATCTTCTCTGCTTACTAATTTCTATTTTTCTTCTATTGAAGGAGAATTAATAAGATGGCCGCATTTAGGAACAGACTGCTTATTCTTACGCTTGACCTTAAAACGGTCAACTAACCTGACTGACTAGCTGCAACTCATAGCTCCAGGCCTGTTGTTAAAATAAAGCTATTAATTTTACTGTTTTTACTTTATTCCAGTAATTGAAAGTAATAATCATACTTGGTTTCTGAGTTGTTCTCCAGGGAGAAGTTCATAGAACTGTAAACTTACAGAACAGCCTGAATTACCAAGAAGACCACATCTTGGGGGCTTACAAGACAAAGAGATCAAAAAAGTGACAATCACTGGCCGCTACAGAATTGGTCACCTGGAGGCATCATGACACCACTTTTAAGTCTTATGATGAGAAAATGGTTCTGTTGATTGTTATAGATGTTTTATTGTTTGAGCTATGGCTAGATAACCACCCCACCCCACCCCCAAGGTGGGTTCATAGTTTTGAAGGCACTAGCCTGCTGCGAGTCTCCTTTGCCCGGCAAAGTAATAAAGTGGTCTTTTTCTTCTAAACTCCAAGACCCTGTCTCTGAGTTTCAGTTTGGCTCATCAGAGACAGGGCTGATCTTTTGGCAACACTATCAGTTACTGAAAAAAATTGAATTAAAATCTTCCACTAATGATCCATAACTTTTGAAAATCCCCAAATCTCTCTCTGAGAAACCACAGAGAAATTTATGCAATAAAATAAAAAATTTATGGACAACATAATGTGAAGCAAAATATGAGCCAGAATATATGCATACAATTCTCCAAGTATGAACACGGTATAATCCACCAACAACCCCAAGGCCTGTGTGGCATCAGCATCTGTGTGGGAGGAAGCAGAGGGGAGCAACAGAGCATCTGATAGACTAAGGACTCACCAACAAAGATTCACCGAAAATCTTGGTAAGAAATTTGGAGAGCAGTTGAAACTGGCAGGGATTTGCACATCCTATTGGTAGGTGAGTACAAGCTATCTGCAGTTTGACCTGAAGTAGCTAGAATAGGCTGAATCCTACTAGCCCTAACAATAACCAATCAAGGCCTCTTCCAGGACAGAGCTCCACACTGAGAAGAAACTGCTGGGAATAAAACCCTAATTGAGCAGGACAGAGAAAAAGATGATGCAGATTAAATGGTTGGGGAAAAATGGAATGTTTCACAAGAACAACAGAAGAGGGAGCTCAAGAGTCAAAGTTAGAAAACAAAATCATTTCTTCCCTTCTAAACCTTAAGATAACTAATTTCATGTAAAAATGAGCATCAGAAAATGACTAGAGTTAAATGTTACTCAGATTTAATATAAGAGCAAGCATAATAAGAAGCAGATTAACCTCTCTACAGGCAATGAAAGCATAACAGAAAAACTTACTCACAAAGCAGAGGAAACTATATCCTAATGTTTTAAAATTACCCCAAATTATTAAGACAACAATCTACAATGTGAAAGAATAACATAACCCAAATTAATAAAAACTCAAAAATCAATTAATAACATCAAGAAATAATTCAGAAAACAACATAAAACAAGACATTTCAAAAATGAAGACTAGATCAGAATGAACACAAAGGAGAACAAAGAATACAAATAATGTCATAGGGGAAATATAGCTTGAAAATTAGGAAAGGTGGGGAAGGTACAGCTCAGTGGTTGAGTGCATGCCTAGTATGCACAAAGTCCTGGGCTCAATCCCCAGTATCTCCATTTAAAAAAAAAATTAGGAAAAAGTTCAAAATAAAAAGGAATTTAATGGCTACATACTATATGATTCTAAATGTATACGATATTCTAGGGAAGGAAAACTCACAGAGCTAGAGAATAGATCAGTAGTTGTGAGAAGCTAAGGGAAACAGGAGGAAATGTTTTGGGGTGATAATGTAAATGTTAAAGGTAAATATGAAGAAGAGATTAGGAACAAGATTAAAATGATGTTTTAAAACCAACAACAAAAAAAAGAACACAGGGAAAGAACATCCAACAGATATTATGAAATAAAGAAAAACTAAAGCAAGAGAATGGAACAATTACTAAAAACTATAATTCAAGATTTCCCTGAAATTATATATATATATATACACACACACACACACACACACATATATATATATATATATATATATATATATATATATATTCAGAAGAATATATATATCCTTCTCCCTGGTTATACATATATATATATATATATATATATATGTATATGTATTTCCCTAAAATTAAATATATATAAATATATATTCATATATATATAATATATATATACATGTGTGTTTGAAACTAGATACTGATAAGGTAAATGACATATGGAGGAAAAAAATCAAACCAGAATAACACTGAGACATAGTTTAGTAAAAATTACTAGACGTTAAAGAAAAAAATAATAATCTCTTGCACATTAAGGAAAAATGACCAAGTAACTTACAGGAGAAAGAAAAATCAAAAATTTTCAGATATTTTATAGCAACTTTAAGGCCAAAAGAAAATTTCATATATACATATATATAGATACAGATAATACGTCAATGATTTTTCTATCCAGTTAAAATAAATTTCAAATATAATGGTTGAAGAGAACTACCATCAATATCCAAGAACTCAAGAAATTTCATCCCTGTGAGTTCCTCCTTTGGAATGTTAATGTGACAGCATCAAAAAACACTGAGAAAGGATTGAACAGCCAAATTATTAGAGAGACAGCAAATAAAAACTAATGGTGAGCATTTAGTATACATTTACATGTACAACTGAAATGGAGCAGGAGTGGGGTCCTCCCTGGTACAAATCCTTTCTGTGTCCTCTGCTTCTCGTTTGTAAGAAATAGGCTTCACTCAACCTCCTTGACCTTCCCCAAGTTCCAAAGGGCAGATTCAAACAGTTGCTAACCAGAGAAGGGAGGGGATGCAGAGACAAGGGGGAATAGTCAAGAAATAATTGCACAGCCTTGGGGCAGGGTTCTGGTTCCTCCTCAAGGAATACATATACATAACCACATCTCTGACTTCTTCTAGAGGAACTAAGGCGCCTACCCAGGTGGAGGATGGCAACTTCAGGTGCAGCACAAGATCCCTGGCACCACCCTGTTACCTCACCGCAAACCAATCAGAAGAAAATCACACACTCTGCAACCCTCATGCCAAATTTTGCCTATAAAACCTTTTCCCCGGAAACTATTGTGGAGTTCAGGTTTTTTCGAGTGCGAGCTGCCTGTCTTCTTTGCGTGGCCCTGTAATAAACCTTTCTCTGCTCCAAAAATCTGATGTTTTGGTTTGTTTGGCCTCACAGTGAGTTGGTAACATGAGTAGGAACAAATGTGGCCATGACAGAGTATAGCATACAAGGTCTACATGCTAGGAATATGTAGCTAGAGTACAACTATTAAGAAAAAAATGTAGCAGTGAGAATACATATCCCCAGATGTTTATTTCTAAATATCATTATCCAATAAAAGAAACCTGGGCTCACTGAAGAACTGGCTTGTGCTTGGACAAGGCAGGATAAATACAAAATAAGCCTGAAGCTTCTTGTGGTGCCAGAAATAAGAGTGCTCAAAAATCAGAAGAATAGAGCATGTCAAAGGCACACAAGAGCCAAACTGAAAAAGCTGTCAGTGACCAAAGCTGGAACAATTTGAGCATCGAAATAAATAATATAGTACTAGTTTATAACCTAAATACAAAACAAATGTATGTAAGCCCCTACTGACACAAGTATATGATTGACTAAATAAACAAATGGGAGAGAAGAGACAAATTTTCCCCACCAAAGAATTCCAAATAAATGATGTATATCTTTCCCTGCAAGAGGTAGAGTTTAATTCTCCCTACTCCTTGGGTGTGGCTGGACTTAATGACTTGCTTCTAAAGAACAGGAGTATGGAAAAATGGAGGGAAAAGTAACTTTACAGTGTAGACACTTACAAAAGCTACTTTGGCCAAATGAATAAGGTTAATATCCTCAGTTACAAGTTATGTTGACAGCATTGTATCCCCTGATATGATAATATGAAGACTGCAGTCTTCCTTCCAAAAGCTCATAGTACAGTATGATGATGAGAAAACATAAGATAAATCCAAATTGAGGAACATTCTACAAAATACTTAACCAGTACGCCTCAGAACTCTCAAGGTCATGAAAAACAAAGTCTGAGAAACTATCTGCTAGAGGTGGTCATCAAGAAAATGTGACTGCTGGTTTCATGGTGAGCTGGGTCCTGATAGTTGGCGGCTCCTCACACCCACTCCTGTCTTTGGTATATGCTTCCCATTTGCTTTTGCTGCTTCTAGAAGCTGCTGCAAGCACAGACTAGAGATCGTAATGTGTTGATGAGACTTGTCTGGACTGTGGGTGTGACTTAATTCAGTTAAGGCCTCTATGAAAAGCCTCTAATGTAAGCCTTTCATGATTCTGGCTGGCAGGTGCAGAAATCTACTCGTCATGTGACTGCACAAAACAAGCCTCAAAAAGTTAAGTTTTCTTGCTTATTAAACCTGCTACCCAGGAATCTGAAGTGATCTGACTATTTTTTTGATCTCTCCCTGCCATCCATGTTTGGGGCAGGTTTCAGATTAGACCCAGTTTCAAATTACAGGAAGCTCCTGGGTTTCAAACTAACACTATGACAGACCAGAGGAGACTGAACAGACATGACAACTAAACATAAGATGGTATCCTGGATTAGCTCCTGGAATAGAAAAAGGACATTATTGGAAAAAAAAACTTGTGAACTCTAAATAGTCTGGAGTTTAGTCAAGAGTAATATTCTAATGTTGGTTTCTTAGTTTTGAGAAATATATTATGGTTATGTAAGATGTCAAAAATGGCTGAGAGGTATATAGGATTTCTCTGTACTCTGAACTTTCTGAAAATCTAAAAATCAAAATATAAGATTTATTTTAAAAAATGGGAAGCAAATAGGGAGAGCCCATGCAAATAACTCTAAAGCCTTAAAAAAAAAAAAACCACACTGCTGGTGATAGCATTATTCTGGAAACAATTTCTGTATAATACAGGATAAAGCAGGTGAACAATTATATATTATAACTCTATCATCTCCAGTGTACATGAGAACAAGGACTCTCAGAATGAAGAAAAGGAGATAGAGATGTTAGCTAGAAATGTTGATAAGCACTCTGTTGTCCTGGCTTTGAAATGAAATATCAATATCAATTTCAGGTATTTTATCCAAGGAATAAATATTAGTGATAACAGGCATCACTTCCTACTTACAATTTCAACTGTAAATTTGTAAATTTTCATTTGTAAATCTCAAACTCCCAAATTTATCCCCTCCCACCCTTCATTTTCTTTTTCAGCTACTTGTATCTTACCCATGCTTTTTAGGTTTTTAAATATTTTACCCTCATTGGCCTACAGCAGTCGCTTATAATTATTTTAATATTTCCTATGCCCTTTTTCATTCCTAATATTGTATTTTTTAAATTCTGTGAACCTAGATGAGGGTTATTTGTCTTATTGGTCATCAAACATTATAAGCTTTTGATTTACTTACCTCTCATTTTTGTTTTTCATAAGTGGTTAAAGCATAAGCCTTTTTTAATCTTAGAGAAACATTCTAATGTACATTTACATCTTTGTTTACCCAAAATGTTATACACACAAACACACCCCACGCATACACACATCTAAACATATACACATCTATATTCATAAAATTACTGTGACACCAGCGATTTGGTTAAATACTTCCCTTTGTCTCTTTGGTAATATTTTACACGCTTATTTTATGACGGAATTAATGTCCAAATATTCACATTATTGGGAAAAGGTGTAACAATAAATAGCACAAAGGTGGTGGAATACAAAAGCATATACATTTGACCCTACTGTGCAAGCCATACCTTGTGAAAACAGGAACAACAACATACGTCAACCGGCGCCTTTTTGAAGTGAGGCAGTAGTTCAGGCCTCTTATCGGGTGCAAGCTGCAGGGAGGTCAGTGAACAGAATGATTTGAGATGAGGCAAAACAGGCAAAAAGCACATAAAATTGAAAGCAGATGTTCTCAGTAAGTTTACATAAAAGCCGAAGATACATCACACGGACAGCAGTTGATGTGAATGCTTCCGATTCATAAAAAGACTGCTATGTGGCAAAACGCCCCCGCCCTTGCAATTACCGTGGTGGGCAGGGGAAGAAAAGCGCCTCAGCAGCAATCTCACAGGCCACTGGGCACCACGATGACGTCACCGCGTTGGAGTCGCGCGCGCGCACGCACGCTCATCTGCACGCACGCACGCTGCACGGCGCAACTCGGCTCGCGGAAGCACACGAAGGTCTGACGCGAAGGCAGCACAGGCACGGCGGAAGCAGGGCTGAGGCCGGGCTCACCCACCTGGGCCTCCGGAGCCCAGAGCGGTGCCGGTGGTGGCATTGCTGATGGTGGCTTTACGTGTGTCCAACGCTACCGCTGCTGCTACGTGCAAATCCTAGGTGGTGAAGGTGATTTCTGATGCAAGTGAATTGAAGTAAGTTTCGATGACGATACTTGTATATTAATTTTTTTCATATATATATATATATATAACGTTTGAAAAAGTGCCATGAGAAAATTTGCATATTGCAAGGTGGAGCCAGCCATATTCTTGGTTTGGGTACGTGCTGCTTTAACTTCAGTGAATACAACAAATGTGATGAAAAAAGAAGAGAGTACTTCCTTCTGGAGAGGGCGTTAAACAAAGATACATTCAGATAATCTTCCTGGAACAAAGTTGGTGATTGTGTCTCGAAATGAGGCTTGGAGCACACTTCTGTGAACTCTCCTCCACATAGGCACGGGCTTGAAAAAGTTGTCCCAGTTATTGAAATCAATGAGAAACTTTTAGAAAAGACCTCTAGAGAGTTATGTGAGAAAACTAACAGTACTAGTGCATGTAATCCAAATGGAATACTGTTCTGAATTGATCTGAGCTAGATTACAAAGGAGTTATGTCTAGAAGGCAAGTGATGTTGTGAGTTTATTTCACTAATCCATCTTCTTTTCTCCATTCCTATTGCCACAGTCTTAAATTCACAGCACTCTATTGCTCCAAGTATTGTAGTTCTTTCCCTTATGCTCTCTTTCCACTCTTTCTCACCTTCCAGCCTATTCTCCGTTTTGTAACAACAGTATGTTTTAAAAGTACAAGTGTGATTGAGACTTTTCAATAACTTCACAATGCCCTTGGAGTCAAGGAAACAAATCTCACAGGGCCCTTCCATGATTTGCCCCACTAACCTTTGTAACCTCATTGCTCACTATACATTCTTCTGATATAACATTTATGGACTTTTCCTGTATTTTTTTGGACCAAGAGCCAAAGAAAGAAAGAAACTGATTGGATAAGCAAGGAGGAGACAAAATGAATCCACCCACACTCTTCTCAGGAAAAAAGCAAAACCAACCTACTTCTAAAAGTGAGCAATTAGTTACTGCCTGTTCCAGCAGTGTACAGGGTAGTGTCTTTCTTTAATCTCTAATTTTTTCCTACAAAGACCCATTGAGGATAATCTGTGAGACTGCATTCTGTTACACAGTGGGACAGGTTAAAAAAAGTAGCTAATCAGGTGAAACAGATGTAAGAGAGGAGGACCTGGGATATTCTGAAGGGTGGAGGAAGAAGGCAGAAGTATAGGTATGCTGCCAGGGTTTTGAAATATAAAGGTTAATAAAAATTACTGTCCCAGATTCCAAAACCCTTAGAGTCTAATTGGGGATATGCACATGCAGCAAATACTAAGATGATCACTAGATGGTAACTGTGTATAAACTGCTTCAGGTAATATAGAGGTGATATAGAAGAGATTTGTCTGTAGGAGTTTCTGGAGCTTTGGAACATGCAGATGGGGAAATCTTTTTGGATTTATGGGTTTTGAACTAATAACAATGGTCTCAGTAGAAGTCATAGATTAGAGAGTGTTCCACAGATGAATCAGAGCTGAACCTAGGAGACTAGGCAGTAAATGGGAGAAAAGATAGAATGACCAAGGGTTGAGCCCTGGAGATACCAGATTTAAAGGGGTGTTCAGAGAAGGACTTTATCTCACATAAAACTGGATGGAAGAGAAGTAAGGAGAGGACAGAGAGACAGTTCTTTTATAGACCTCATTGGAAGAAAGGGTTCTCTAAGACAAAAGTTGGCAGGAGTTTTAAATGAGGAAAAGAAGTTGTATAGAAAGAACAAGCACAAAAAATACCCTTAGATTTAGGGGGAAAAAAAAAAGATGGTAGATAGTTGACAAACTTAGCCACAGCAAGTTAAAATGAATGGCCAGGGCAAAACATGAAGTGATAGATTGAGGAGGGTATACATTATGAGTATGTAGAAAAAGAGTATAATTTATTTTTAATTGAAGTTGGGTACAAAAGGAAAGGCGAGTGATGGACAGAAGATTGGATAAATGGTTAAGAAAGGTTTATTAAGATTGTCTTTCTTTTTGTTTTAACTTTAAGATGAGAAAACCAAGATATGATTATGTGCTAAGGTAGAAGAACAAATAAAGTAAGAGATTTTTAAAGATATTGGAAAGAAAGAAAATAACTCTTAGGAAAAGATCCCTGAAGAGGTGGGAGGTGAGAGGGAAGTAACCCAGCAGAGGTAAAAGAAACAGGAGAAGAGAGTAAACACATAAATATACACAGAGGGATTGTGTTTGATGGTTGGTTGGTTGATTTGTCTGTTGGTTTCGGAAATAATACAGGATTTAAAAGAAGTGCATATCTAGTACCCACTGTCCATTATCTCTTTAAGAAAATATATTTCATATATTCATAGACAATAGACTTAAAAATAAACATGTGAATCAAAACTGATTTCCAGATAGAGGTCTCTTGGAAGAGAGGAGACCAGGGAAAGAGAGACAGAGACAGAGAAATAGAAATTCCTTACATATTATTCTTTACCTGACTAATGTTAAGTGTCCCTTACCCTTAAACTTCCATGTAAAAAACAAAAACAAAAACAAAAAACCTGGCTACTTAAGGAAAATAATGCCTCATTAAATGCATCCTCAGCATAATCATGCACAAACTAGAATCTAAAATTCTGTGACCCTGAAACAGCTATAGTTCATTCATCCTTTATGAGGCAAGCATGCAAGTAGCAAATTAATTACATTGTAATTGTGAACTATTGTTCCCACTGATAAAGAAAGAGACAACCCAAATTGGAAAAAACAAAATTAGAATAAACCTATTACAGGGAGTAAAACTTTTTGATTAAAATATAACGCCAGTAGAAAGTTTAGCAGACCGTGAAGAACAAGTAACTTAAAGTATGGTCATAAAAATAAACAGGAAAAGGTAAAGGAAATAATCTTTTTATGTTACTTAAGCATACTGAGTTCTGATGCACTATTTTCAACTGTAGGAATCTCTTTGAACAGATCAGAATGTTAAAGAGATACTATCTTCTTGTATAATTAATTAATTCAAAGATTGGAATAATGTCAAATTTTAATTCACTTCAAAAGAAAAATTTGTGCTGCCCTACAGATATTACAATTGCATCTGGTTTAGGTGGCTGTGTTAATATTTGGGATTGTCCTGCTAGAAAGCTGAAAGGCAGGTCTTCAAATTTTCATAAATCTCTGTGGCTACACCTAATTATCATTCAAAAACTTTCATTACTTACACAGCCAAGCAAATATTTCAATGTGCAAACAGAAATTATAGATGTGTCAAGGTGTTGCTTGATGATTCTTGGGTAATTGTAGGACAGTTTTCAGAATCTCTACAGCCACAATACCCATTTTGGATAAAGTTCAACATCAGATTGCTATATGACTTGGCATAGCAATTGGTATAATAATCTGAAAGAGGAGTCAGTCTTCAACTTTCATTCTCTACCACACTTTCCACCCCACCTCAGCAAGATCTTTCCAATAAGTGACATATTATTCAAACATGCTGCAAATTAGTTCAGGTTGGAAGAGACCTCAGGAGTCAATAAGTTTAATGGTTTGCACACCTGCTTTTGGATAATGAAATTTTCTTTTATTTTTTTCCCCTAAGAAAATTTATATAGAACTATAAATATGAAATGGGGATTAAAGTGGATTATCTTGGGTTGAAGGAAGGTTCTGGGGTGCACAGCCAAAGGTGAAGCTGTGCCATTCTGGCTCCACAATAGGGCTTTGTATGTGTAGGTGTATGTGATGTTACAGATCGATATAAACATGTAGGTTTATGTATTTGTATATGTATGTGTATGTGTGTGTGTGTGTGTGTATATATTTGCATGTGTCCATGTATATATAAAAATATATATGCATGTATGTATAATCTTCCTCTAAGTGCTCCAACCCTCAGTATTTTATTTGCAAACTTAAGAGGAAAGGATTTTTCTTTTAAAAGAAGAATTGGATTGCTTCCCAAATGATTTAATGACGCCAATGTAACCCTTACGTCAAAACCTGACAAAGAATGTTTAATAAATAGAAATAAATCCCTCAAAAACAAAATCTTTAATTTTAGGAAATGAAAACCAACAATATATTAAAATTTCAATTCATTATAAACAAGTAAGGCTCATGCCTGGAATGCAAGCATAATTTAAGATCTGAAAGTCAGTTGGCATAAATTACCCATTAAAAGCATAAAGGAGAAAAATCACACAGTCATCTCAATAGATGCAGTAAAAACATTTAGCAAATATCCATTTATGCAAAAACTATCAGCAAACTAGGAATAGAAGGGACTTTCAATCTCAAAAAAGCCAACTATGAAAAGTCTTCAGATGTTTATTAGTGAAGTATTAAACAATTTCCTCCTAAGATCCAGAGCAAAATAACTTTTTTCAATATTGTCCTAGAAGCCCTCGTCAGTGCACTAATCAAGAAGGGAAAATAAAAGCATAAAGATTGAAAAGGAAGAATTAAAACTGTCTCCAGTTACAGAAGAGATGATTGTGTAGGAAATCCTAGAAAATGTTAAAAAAAAAAATAGATAAACTAGAATTTATTTTTTTAAACTTTTTAAAATTGAGTTATAGTCAGTTTACAATGTTGTGTCAATTTCCAGTGTAGAGCACAATTTTTCAGTTATACATGGACATACATATATTCCTTGTCACATTCTTTTTTGCTGTGATCTACCACAAGATCTTGTATATATTTCCCTGTGCTATACAGTATAATTTTGTTTATTTATTCTGAATATGCCTGTCAGTATCTACAAATTTTGAACTCCCAGTCTGTCCCTTCCCACCACCCACCCCCTTGGCAACTACAAGTTTATATTCTATGTCTGTGAGTCTGTTTCTGTTTTGTATTTATGTTCTTTCTTCTTTTTTTTTTTTAGATTCCACATATAAGCGATCTCATATGGTATTTTTCTTTCTCTTTCTGGCTTACTTCACTTAGAATGACATTCTCTAGGGATATCCATGTTGCTGCAAATGGCATTATGTTGTCATTTTTATGGCCAAATAGTATTCCATTGTATAAATATACCACTTCTGCTTTATCCAGTCATCTGTTGATGGATATTTAGGCTTTTTCCATGTCTTGGATGTTGTAAATAGTGCTGCTATGAACATTGGGGTGCAGCTGTCTTTTTGAAGTAGGGTTCCTTGTGGATATATGTCCAGGAGCAGGATTCCTGGGTCATATGGTAAGTCTATTCCTAGTCTTTGATGAATTTCCATACTGTTTTCCACAGTGGCTGCACCAAACTACATTCCCACCAGCAGTGTAGGAGGGTTCACCTTTCTCCACAGCCTTTCCAGCATCTGTCATTTGTGGACTTTGGAATGATGGCCATTCTGACTGGTGTTAGGTGATACCTCATTGTAGTTTTGATTTGCATTTCTCTAATAATTAGTGATATTGAGCATTTTTTCATGTGCCTATTGATCATTTGTATGTCTTGGATAATTGCTTGTTTAGGTCTTCTGCCCATTTTTGGATTGGGTTGTTTGTTTTTTTTATTAAGTTGTATGAGTTGCTTATATATTCTGGAGATGAAGCCTTTGTCAGTTTCATCTTTTGCAAAAATTTTCTCACATTCCGTAGGTTGTATTTTGTTTTGTTTATGGTTTCCTTTGCTGTGCAGAAGCTTGTAAATTTAATTAGGTCTCATTTGTTTAGTCTTTCTTTTATTTCTATTGCTTGGGTAGACTGGCCTAGGAGAACATTTTTGAGATGTATGTGAGATATTGTTTTGCCTATATTTTCTTCTAGGAGATTTATTGTATCAAACTAGAATTTATACTTGAAACTTTCAAGGATATGATTGGAAAGGCCAAAGTAAAAATCAAATGTATTTCTATGTACTGTCAGTAAACATTTGGAAAATATTATTTTAGATGAAATTTATTCAAAATAACTCAAGAATAAATCTGAGAAAAGATTTGCAAGACTTCTACACTGAAAATAGTAAAATATTAGTGAGGAAATTAAAGAGGACTATATGCATTAATTGGAAGTATCAATATTATTAAGATGTCAGTCCTCCCCAGATTTATAGATTTAATGCAATACAAATCAAAATTCTAGTAGCCTTTAGGAATTGACAAAATATCCTAATATTTGATGGAAAAGATATGGAGTACTAGAAACAATTTTGGAAAAAAAAAAAGAAGCTGAAGTCAGCATGGTATTAGCATAAGGATAGACATGTAGACCCATGGAACAGAAGAGAGAAGTCAGAAACAGTAACATTATGGTCAGTTGATTTTAGACTTAAGCATCACTGTAATCCAATGAGATAAGGATCGTCTTTTCAACAAATGGTGTTGGAAGAACTGGGTATGTGCATGGGAAAAATAGTGAGCTTTGACCTCTACCTCCCAGTTTAAAGACAAAACTAATGTACCGACTGAGTCACCGCTGCTGTTAAAGTGCCCCAGCACTGTCTCCTGCAATACAGATTCAAGTGAGATCCACTCCATATTTGTAAGAATTTTATCCTGAAGGAAAAACTTGATAGCAGTGATGCTATCTTCAAGCTGAGCAGGAAAGTGGTGTTGAGGAGCTAGTCTATAGCTTTAAAAAAGAACAATTTATGTAAACAATTTTTAAAAGTACCATTTATGGCTATATCTGTCCATGTAGCTTTCAAATACCAAACAGACACAATTTAACCCCAGGCTTTATTGTTTAATCTTCCTAAAATCAAACCTGAGTGTTCTACTAACTTTTTAATATACGAAAAACTAAAAATTGGTATTAATGTTTTCAACCTTATATCTAAAGTCTGTGGATGGCATCACATGTAAGTAGTAAGGAGAGTGTTATAAACTCCCTGAGAATATAAGCATAAATATTAGTCCAAGTACATTTTGCCCTAGAGATGCTCTATTGCTTATATCATATTCTCAATGTAACTAGCAATCCAAACTTTTTTTTTAAGTACCATGGATTTTTTGAAGGGAGCAGATCTGAGACCGTACTCTAGGCAAGTGTCCTATTTTTTCAAGGTCATTAGATAAAAATTCTACACTCTAGCAATGCACATACCTTATCATGGATAATGTCCAGGAGTTGATTCTAGATAAAAATTTTGAAATATAAATAGTATTTAAATATGCTAGGCAGCTTTCTTGTTTCTGGTAAAATTCATTTGTAAATAAACTGTCACACCATTCCTTCAATGGATACAAATGGACTCCCCCCCCCCCCCCCCCATATACAGGGACCTATAATAACAGGAGAATACTTCTTTTGGCCTGTTTTCAGGGCTACCTTTTTCTTTTTGTTCTTCAGAAGGCTAAAATTTGTGAATATCTGTACTTAACATTAAATGTTGGTGAGATGATTCTTAAATATTTATTATGAATTGTATTTAGAAAATCCTAAACAAAGTATAATTTAAACATACGTATATACCAAAAAGACGTTGGTATCTATTACTTTAAATGCAGTACATTCAGTCTTTTTAGAGCAAAGAACACCACCAGTCATTAGGATTTGATAGACTAAGCCAGACAGAAAAATATCGCTATATTAAAATAGATTTTAAATTGGTAAGATTTAGATTACTTGAAGAGCTATGGAGGTAAAAAGAATATCTCAATGTTATAAATTAGAAATATGCCTGAAAACAGGAAGTTCTTCTTTGTACTAATTAGTAACTGTAATGACAATGATTGCAATCACTGTTTAGATGATCAAATTTTCACTTTAGTTTCCTAAAAACTAAAAAACCACCACCACCACCACCAAAACACAATTATGTCACTATGTCCTCTAAAATTGGATTAGAAGTCTTTAAGATAGTTTTTGTTACTACAGACTAGGGAAGAGGGGGAAGAAAAAATTCCTCCTGAGAATAGCCACTTCAGAAATCCAGACTATATACCAGCACGAGTTAGAACATATTGACCTGTTTTAAGGCATTCTGGTATGCTGTGGCAAAGTGCAAGAATCTTAAGATCACTTTTTTGAGAGTGACTTAAAATTCTCAGCAGATCCCAACCTTTACCTCCTTTATTACTTCCAAATAAGAATTATTCTAATATAAAAAATTTTATTATTAGCCCAATACAGCCTAACATCACAAATATGTTTTGTTTATTTTTTTCCCCTCCTATCTAGCTATGTTACTTGGGGCATAATTAGGGCCTTATAGGACCTGAGTTTTATGTGTCTAGAGCAACAGTTTTTTCCAAAAATGCTCACCCTAGGTTGTCACTCAGAATTTCCCACAATCATAGGAGAGTAATGAGATACTGAACCCCTTTGAGGAATGTTCTGTGTTGCAATGGTGATAAATAAAATACATTAATTTTTAAAAAAATTATATTTGAGGCATAGCTGACTTGACTTGGAAGTCAAATCTCTACTTGATAAAGACAAAAATCACAGTAGCCAAAGAAAAGCATTCTCTTACTCCAATCCCACAACAACAGCATCAAGTTTGTCTGCCATCCATCTGTTCAGGAAGTCAAAAGCCATATGCTCTGAAATGAAGAAATAAATGTCAAAGTACTCCCTGTAGTTAAAAAGCAATATTGCCCTGAACTTGGAAGGATACGTGATTTGAGTGTAACATAGGAACCTTTATTTCCTACCTCTGTTTCTATGCAGAGGGACTTGAATCAGCAGGACACATTCTGCAGTAGAATCTCTTTAGTCAGTCTCTTCAAGGGTAAAAAGATGACTATGCTAATTGGTGTTCTGAGGAACATCTGCCACCTACTGTCTGTACATAAGAATCCTCTCAAGAGCCTTTTGTGGCCTGTTGCATTCTACTGTGCTCTGCTTCTCCAGGCAGCAAGTTTACTAGACACCACAGATGGGATAATCTAACTCAAGTGATGTATCAACAATACCTAAATAATACCTAAATACACATTCTCCAAAACCTTTAGAAATAATGATTATGTTTTGACTTACATTTACCTGAATTTTGTTTATAACTTTTCAATTAGTTCATAATTCAGGGGAGAAAGAAAATAATAGACGTATTGACTCTCTAAAACCATAACACTAAATACTATGGTTCCTCAAAACCTCCATATTCTTTGACATTTAAGACAGAGTCTAAAGAAAAGCAACTAGATTTTGAGAGAGGTTCTGGCAAGTCAGTGTGTGGACTTGGATGTACATACCCATTTTGAAATGCCTGGCACACCAGCCATAGACTTTCCCTCCAGCATAGACAAACGCACACGTGCACACACACACAATAGTACTTTACCTAAACATAAAAGTGTGAGTAAGAGTTTTCTTGAAGTAAGTGGGAAGGGCATTCTAGAGCACAGAGAAAGATTTATGAGAATACATGTGTTTGGGGAACGACCAGCAGCTTAATATGGTAGAAACAAAATTACAGGGAACAGTACTGGCAAGAAAAAGTTAAAGAATGTGAGAACCTGGAAATGTGAACACTATTGTAAAGGATTTAGACATTTATTTTATACAGTGATGAGAATCACGGAAGAATTTAGACAAAGCCTTCTGGTCTGGTCATATGACCAGACCTGCATGTCAGAATGATCCAGAGCACTAAATGTAGAAAATAAAATAAAGTTGAGCAGGGAATAGGTAGAGACATCAGAAAGGAGTATCTGCAAAGGATCATGAAGTAACACAAATGTGTTAATGAGGTCAAGATGTTCAGAAGTGGAATGAATGGGACATGGTAATTTAATGTGGGTGTTAAGCAACAGTAACTAGTTGACCATAATTGTTACTTACTGAAAGCATTCAAGAGGATGAGATGTTGATTTGGATGGGTGGTGGTTTTTTAATTTGTTTGTTGTCTAAGGCTGTTTGGATATAAGATAATGAATTGTGTTTGGTCATATTGAGGTTGAAATGTCTGTGGTTAATCCAGTCATAAATGTCTAATTGATAGTTGTATCTATGGATCCAGAACTCAGGAATCACATAAGAGAAGGAGATTCAGAACTGGATGTTAGTAGCACGTGGGAATTTGGAGAAGATGAGGGACTGGAAAACAGAGTACATAGAGTCATAATTGGAAGGTCAGGAAAGAGTTCTGGGGGACAAGAATATTCATGAAGAGTAGATATGGAAAATCTGTTATTTTGTTCATTTTGTTTTGTTTTTAAGTCGGGGAAGAGAGAGAAAGAGGGACTGACTGGGAAAACGACTGGCAGAGGAAATCTAGGGGATATTTTGTCATAAAAAACAAAGGGAAGGGCAGTGGATGTCAAAGAGGAGAAAAGAGTGGTGTTCATCAAATGCAGTGGATTATGGACCTTCAGGAATTAATTAAAGGTGGGAAAACAAGGAAATAGGGAAGGACTAGAGCCTCTATGTATAGAAATGAATCTGGGAAGGAAAGCAAAACGATAAGGGACTAATCAGGGAGAGGAATTCATGGTCAAGTAGGGAAAGTTTTTTTGAGATAAGAATGTTTAGGATACAATAACATGCTTAGGAGGAATCATTTCAGAACTAAAAAACAAAAAATATTAAGACAGAGGATTTATAGAGATACTCTGATGAAGTCAAATAATAGGATAAGAGCTGTATGATAGCAAAAAAAAAGTAGAAAGACTAATTTTGTCAAAAGAAGAAATGCCTCTTCCTCTGTGAGTATTAGAAAGAAGGAAGCTAGAGGTAGGTATAGCTGGTAACAAATTTATAGAAAGGAGGATTGAGCTAAGGATGAAAGATTCAAAAATTTGAGGGCACACAATCCCTCGTATCTTCTGTTTCCTGTCAAATAGCAATAAGATTGATCTGGTTGACTGGGAGGCACTAGGAACCTGGAGTGACACAGACTTGGAATCTTTATGGAGAAAAATGAGAGACAGAGCTGACTAGACACTCTGAACAGTTTTTGAGCCAGAACACAGCTACAGGCGGCATTGATCACCAGAGTCTAGCACAGTGTGATGTCTGGATCAGCAGCACCAACAGTAACTGGAGCCTAATTTATAACTTGAAATGCAAATTATCAGGCCCCACCATAGACTTACTGAGTCAAACAATCTTTTAACAAGTCTTCTATGCTGATTCTGAGGCACTAAAACTTGAGAAGCATTATCTTAAAGACTTTATACCTTACTGGCAGTAGAAAACAACGATTCTTCTCTTCCTTGTCCTAGTGTGTGCTTTGGAATTCACTTTTTCAGGTTCTTTCAAAAGCTTTGAGAAGGAAAACAATTTTTATAAGGATTTCTGAAACATATGCAGAACACCTGCTTCCCTAGATATTATAAAATTCACCTCTGAATCACATCCCTCAGGAGTGTTTACTTTTACTGCATCATGTTACATGCTTCTAGAATTGCTTTTACTAATTATATGCTTGGAGTCATACTATCTGCCTAAATGTATAAGGATGTTTATAAAAATCAATAGCTGACTGTAAGGAGTTTTAAGATGTTCATCGTATAATAGAAAATCTTTTCCTATGGCCAGAGTCTCATTTCAGCTTTGGAAATTGTCGTTTCGTGTTTTATACCTTGTTCATTTTTCACTTTATAGACTAAAAAGAATAAAACAAACATGATAGGGGGGCCCTGTTTCCCTTGGCCTTCTACATTTGCCCCCTTAGTTTTACTATATTACTACCTACCTTCCCTACCCTCTGAATTTTGAGTAGCTGGCAAGACATAAGGCTTGCAAAAGCAGTAATATTGTGATGGTTTTCAGGATTCTACCAGTCAAATCAGGCAAGGATCATCAACACAGGACCCATCTCCACCCATGAGTTTTCATTAAAGTTGAATGTACTAAAGGGGGTGGGTATAGCTGAACTGGTAAGGTGCATGCTTAGTATGCACAAGGCCCTGGGTTCAATCCCCAGTACCTCTTCTAAAAATAAATAAGTAAACCTAATTACCTCCTAGCCTGCCCCATTGAAAAAAAAAAACCTAAAAAAACCCATTTTTTTAAGTTGAATATGCTGCTTGAGCTGAACCTAAAAGGACATACACTCAATTTTCCCCAACCTGTAAAAGAAAAAAAAATGATAAAACCATCATCCTTCTTCAATTGAGGAGTCCTGTGGTCTTCAAGTGCCCCTCAGGCCCATCCACTGAATAAAATCTTTAACCTCTATTTGAGTCACCCAATCATTTTCTTTGGACAAGTCACTGTGAAATTTGTAGCTGATAATATGTTTTTTTCCGCAATATGTTAGTTGTCAGAAAACTGGGGAGGAGAAAACTAGAAAGCCAGAATTGCAGCCTAATCATTTCAGCGTTCTGTGTATTAATGAGTCTTCGTGCCTTCTTAATTTTCCATGCTTATTGTCTCTTTGACTAATCTTCAATGCTAATATTTGTTTAAGTGTAGCTTGCTATATTTCATATATCTTCATAAGGTTCTCAAACTATTTAGAACCAAATTAAACAGAAAAAAATGAAAGAAAACAATTAAATGCATTTAAAAAGTAATTTATTACCTGTGTATCTTTGCTCAATTCTATTCATTTATTTAATTTTATTATTTGGGTCTCCCTATACAGCACCAATCTATGATAGCTTTCCAGAATTTTCATAAAGGTAAATTTCTACATGTTTTTATTTTGAATCTGCTGTATATGCTTCTTAGAATCATTACCAGAGATAAGTAGGCAAACTAGACTAGGGAAGAGCTTATTCTAACTTAGGTCTATTTTGTGCTTTCCTTTTTGAATAGAGACTAGTGACCATTCTAAGCTTTACCACTGTTAGCATTATTTAGGAGTACCTACAAACTTGATCTTCTAGCAACCAACAACATATGCTTCTGATTTGCATGTAAAACATCTGTATCACTTCAGTGTTTCTGCTCCTGAATATATTCTGATCCCAAAGATAAAAAGTTTTACGATTTGATTTGTGTTCACATCCTACTTTCATTTGCTATAAGTTCATTCAGTATAAAAACTGAGAAGAAAATACTTACCAAAAAGTAAAACAAAACAAAAACAGAAGTCACAACCTCCATGATATTTTAATCAAACATATGTCTAACTCTCTATTGAATATCTAATATTTATAGCTATATGTATACATATTATACATATAAGTTTGCATATATGCATGGATACATAATTAGGTATATTTATATTCAATATTGAATAGTTCCTATATCAAAATCAGATAGCCAGTTAGACTTTTTCCTTATATGATGAACTTACTGAAACTTCCAAAACAAAAAGCATCACTGTGAATATTGATTACAGCTCATCTTGGGATTTCTGACTTTCTCTTTGGCAAGTACAAATGTACTGGAATGTCATTAAATTTTGTATCAGTCATGGTGAGGTTTTCATCTGAAAGTGGATGGGTATAATCCAGCCTAAACATCATGGAAATAAACTCTTCATATCTCATAATACCTATATTTTCAAAACACTTAGCCTGTAAGAGCAAAACAAAATTATAAATATTTTCATCTTCAAATAAACGTTAAATGCATCTAAAGAGGAAATAAAAGAAGAAAACTTTAGCAAAATAAACAGAAATAGGATGTTTCTAAAAATTATTCCAAAATAACATTGTATTGATTTATTGCATAAACTTATTGCCTTCAAATATCTCAAGTATTCTATATTTTAGATTAATAATTAAGTCATTCAAAAGCTGTCAATTTACTGGTAGCTTTTTTTAAATACCTGTTGTAATTATTTCTTAATTATAAATTTTTGTCTGAAAAATGTCCAGGTCTTACAACTATCATTTTTTTCTTTTCTTTTCTTTTTTTTTTGTAGGCATGCTGTCATATTTTTATTTTTTTATTGTGCATTTCACTTAATCCAAAATTTTATGACCACACTGCTAATGATTCAAATGTCCTGGTTTTCCTCTCCAAATAGACTCCTGTTCTTTGTCCTCCACCCCTACTCCCACAATCCCCTATTTGATATCATTTAAAAAAAGCTCTTTTAATATTTCTAACCAGCTTCTCTAGGACCTTTGTGACATGTCACTATACAGTTTACTCAAAGGAAAAACCTTAAAAATGACATGGTCAATAGTACACTAAGCAGCCTTTATTACTACGGTTATTCCAGAGAGTTTAAGGTATTACAGGGTCTTGGAGAACATTTAACCCTCATACTTTAATGATGAGGAAGTATGCCTAAACTCTTAAGTTGCAGCCAGTAAATGTCAAAGCCAGAATTGCCCCCATTTTTCTAGACCATGCTTTTTTACCACCACTTACTGGCTATATGATCTTAAACAAATTACTCTCTGTACTTCAGTTTCCTTGTCTGTACAGTTCTAATAATAAATCCCTCAATGGGTTGTAGTAGGTGAGTTAGAACTTCTTATGCACACAAAAAGTGTGCCTGGCACACCGAAGTATTCAATGAACCTTGTCTTATTTTATAATTCTTCACTAAGAAGAATTCTTAAGTGTTTTCATGCTAATTGAACATAATCAAGTAGAATATCCCTTAATGTAAGTTTTTGGTAAATGGGTAAATGAAGCTAATTTTTCATTTTGTTGAATTGGTATTTAAAAGTTAGATTTTTGGCAAATTGCCTTGTTTCTCATTTCTCAGATATTTTCTGGTTTTGAACAGATACTTAAGTATTTTTGAACAATAACAAAAGCTGCCACTTTAGAGATTATTTTACTAGAAGCTTTAGCATTCATAATCTTTAATTCTCAGAGCAGTTCTGTTAAGTGTTTATTATTAGTATTGCCATTTTATAGGTAAAAAATATACATGAGTTAAGGAAAATTTTCAGGGTTGGGAATGTTTTCTTCTATAAAACTCTGCCTTCCAATTTAACATATAAATACATGGTAATGCATTTATTTTTCAAAGGCCACTTTATCAAAAACTTAAATTTTTATATCCCCTTTATATATTAAAAAGTTAATCTTTCTTAATGGTATAACAACTTTGAGTTACAAAATTCAGTACTGACAAGAATAAAATCGTTTTTATTTTATTTTATTTTATTTATTTTATTTAAGAAAAGCCAATGATTGTTACTTTTACTAGAATAATCTTTAAAGTAATTATGTGGATGCTTTTCTTATTTTTTTTAAATAAAGGGTAACCCATCTACAATATCAGATACATAAAGTGAATAATTTTATTATAGATGAACAATGTGAGGATAGTTTTTAGCTGAGAAAGTGAAAGTCAAATTTTAGAGTTGGATGTTCTGCTATTATTGTAATTTTGATGATAATATCAGTGTCAGTCACTGAGTTTTAAGACATAACTAATCAAAAAAGATAATTTCACAGTTTGTTGGAGCTGACACTTGCTTACCCACATATTCTTTCATTTTATTAAATCAAGGAGTAAAAGCATTGGAGAAAGAGACAGTAATGGCAAACGTAAGTCTCTAAAAGTGATCAGAGAGAAAAATATAAGAATTTAACAGACACAGGTAGGAATTGGCTGTGGTTTCACAGGACTGTAGTCTGCTGTACAAAGCACCGTGGAACAGCCTCTCCCTCTTATAATGTGGATTACTCTCTCTTCCCTGATCATCTTCTGCTGTTTTTATTTTCTCCTTCAGCTTCCTATTGGTTATTCTCATTAAAGAATCTTTCTGGTTGCCCAGAAAGAATACTCATTTTGAAATGGGGTAGACCTGGGTTTAAATTCTGAAGTTGTCACCTTATAGCTGCATGAGCTTTTCTGAGCATATTTTTCCTCCTCTAGAAACTGGTAAAATAACTGGAGGATAATGAGGATGAGTGGAGTTAATATTATAGAAAGTTTATACATTGTAAGAGCTCAAAAATGTCAGCTTCAAACCACATCTCCCCCTTGCCAAGGAGCTTGAACTCAGTCCTCCCTGTGGAATCCCTGAAATCCAGCAGTTTAGAAATGAAAATGGTAAATGGAAGCTATTGAGATAGTAAGAGCTCTAAATTGACATCAAACAGGTACAAACATCAGTGATCTGTATCTATAACCTATAAGATAATTATGGAACTAGACTGTCCCTAAAAACTCAATTGTAATTCAAGTTATCAAATAAATTTCAAAGCATTTATTTATGTATGTCACAATATATGATGTCTTTACATTTAGACATAAAATCCTTGCAAGAATTCTCTCTCTTTTGCAAAGATGTAGCAACTTTTATTTACTTAATTTTATGTCATCCATTTATTCTAATAAACAAGCAATTTTAAAACAGTAATTAATAGAAAGTTCATAAGCACTGAGTTTTAGTCAACAAGGCATCCCAATAACCAGGAGAAAAAAAATGTTAATCTTACCATAAATGTACAGGTTTTAGTAATTATATCCAAGGCTATTACTTCCCAGTGCTCTTCCATGTTGCCCGATGTGGGTATATAAATATGAGAGGCAAAGAGAACACACAGTAACCCCAAACAGAGAGCTTTGAATCCCATACTGTCCCTTTTTCCAGTCTCTTCACAGTGCTGAGATTAAAATTTTTTCGTAATTACTGAATAATAAGTAGCAGAACGAACAAAGACTAAGAATGCTTTCAGGTAATATTATCATCTGAAAAACAAGAGGCTAATTTTTAATGTAAACAGTACAGCATCAGTAGAAACTTGTGAATACATAGACTCTGAGATATACGTAACACGTCAATTCCTATTTATATTATTAGCAGACGGTTAAAAGTTCCCACAGTGTTTCTTCACCCTGTGATGCTATCATCAGTCCAAAACAGATTTGTTATCAAGATCCTAATCAGTGCCTAAATGACATCTCTAAATAAATCACGAAGTACACTTTGTGATTGGTTTGTTGCAACATTTTGTAAGAAGTTAAAAAAAAAAAAAGCTGTTATCTAGTCAAAATCCAGGGTAATGCTGTTAGCATGGGTTACAAACCATGTAAACAAAACCTGCTTGTAATGGACCAAGCTTTGGGCCAAAAGATAGGGGGTGTAGGGTCTTGTCCAAGCTCTACCATTCATTAAGCTGGAACTTTTTATTAGACTGAAGTACCACAAGTCTCAATAAAAGCATGTCAGAAACCAAACAGGTTTTCTTTTTTTTCTCAAGGGTTATATAGTGACTTTGTTCATATGGTTAAGTGGTATTTAAAATTAATCTAACCAAGGATTTAGCCTAGAGTGGCAGGAAACATCACGTACAGATATTGGACTCATACCTGCTGCATCCTGAGGGCCTGAGAGAGACCTGCCCATAAAGCTGGTCACCAGGAGGTTCTTTAGAGATGTGAGGAACTGGAGATTTTCTGTTTGATGTGTCAGGACCTAGTAAATAGATGAACAGTCACAGATCAGTAAACCCACAATTCTCAGGCTTATCGATCAGGGATCAGTACTTAGGGGAAAGTAATTTTTAGAGATAGAATTCAATCCAATCAGGGGTCAATCAACATAAGTATATGTTTGACCTCTTGAAAATGTACATATTAATTTCAAAGCCTATCATTAACTTAATTATTAAAATGCTTATTTTTTATTGATGTGTGGTGCAGTCTTTCCTGAATGCCCTAGGCATGGCTTTTGGTTTGTGAGGTTATGAAACACCACGCACACAGTTCAGAATAAACTGTTCTTTTTCGTTCCCCCACAGATTTGCATCACACATCAGCTGACTAATATCTGTGGAGTTTTGGATGCCCTTTCCCACACCTCTGTATCGTGGAGAGTGGAATTCTGTGTTGACAGTTACTTTTTTTCAGCACTTATTTTATTACTTGTGGCTGTTACTGTTTCTGTTGTGAGGCCAGCTTTCATCTAATTATTGCTTCTTTGATTTGAAGATTATCTACCTTTATGTCTCTGTGTTTTGTTATTTCTGACTTTAGTTTTCAGTGGTTATATCATGATGTGTATAGCATAGAGCATCCTTATATACCCTGTTTTATGGATTTCATCAGTTTTGAAAGTTATCAGCCTTCATTTTTAGTTAAAGATTTAGGTAAAATTTACCCACTTAAGTATAAATTATAATAGTTTTTCTAAACATATACACCTGTATAACTCTCTATCAGAATAAAGAATATATGACAATTCTATCACTTGAAAGTTTCCTTAAGCCCCTTTGCAGTTAATATCATCTGAACTCTGTTTTCGTACTAGCATTGATCTACTTTCCAGTAGATTATTTTTGCCTAATAAAGCGGGGATCTAAAAGGCCACGTGCATGTAAAGAGCTGTGCAAATGCCTTGGAAAAATCTGAGAAAGCTCTAAGTTCTAATCTCTGGCTCACTTCAAAACTCCTCACAAGCTGGAAGTGATAGCTAAGGAAGGGTAATAAACTGCCTTCCTTGAGCACTGAAAGTATGCCCCAGTACACACACAGATTCTCAGAAAAGGCTTGGAGCCTTATTGGTTCTAGGCATTTAAGGAGATCTCTGTCCAATTATTATCTGACCACTAAGCTAACTAAGCAGAGACTTCAGTGGCCACACATGACAAAGAATAGATGTAACAGTGTGGAAAAACGAGTTGTGATATAAAAGAGATTAAGTAACAACCCTTGAATTTGAGCTGGAAATACCAGAAAGAAATCAAGAATTACTTTATCTTTTAAAGTGTGCCTTTGTGTAAAATTCCTAGTTTTGTTCACTGAAAAAAACTTAGTGCTCAGATTGTGGTATTGAAATATCACCATTGACATAAATCAGATATTAACAGGAAACCAGGGATTTCTGGATAAATGGCTAATTCTAAATCAGTTTTAAGGAATATATAAGATGAGCCTGAAAAATATTGGCATACCAGACTGCAAGGAAGATCTCAATGACTTCCAAAGTCATATTGAGTGGACTGAAAAGAGCTTCCACTGGCCCCAAATGGGAAAATGTGAGCTACTTTAATAAGTAATTAATCAATAAAATAGTGTTAAATCCTTGGGTCCATACTGATATATTATTTTTAATTAATTGGTTGAATTCTGAAGATAACAGGGAATCAATTCATAATCTTGAAAAGTAGACAGGTAAAAGGAAATAATCAACAATTTTCCTACCTTTCTTATATGAAATGAGCCATTGATAACTAAATAATACATCAGCCTGATCATCTTGTATAAAAATTTCCAGATACAATGTGTAAAAGTAAAATAATCAAATTAAAACATCATTTTGCAATCTCCAGTGAATTAATCAATCTGTACTTTGAGCCTCGGTGGCTTCTAACATGAGAAAAGAGACAATTCTGTTCTTAATAAAAGAAAACTCCACCATGTATATTCTTGTCAAAAAGATTGAACCTGAATCTGATCAAGCCTCTGTATTCCAACTGATTAATTCACAGGAAATATAGAAGACGGAAAAACATGGTAAACTGCAAAGGAGTGTGCAATCAGTGAAATCCCGACTTCAGGAAGCCCTGAAAGTCTAATGGCCCAGGTTCTTCAACAGGTAAATTAGGAATCAAGTGTACCTGTAGATTAAAAGAGATTTGAAAAGATACACCATGTTTTAAATTGTGCGAGAATAAACTAGATTTCCTAGGGATTCAGAGTCGGGTAATAATATTATATTTAGGTTAAAAAAATTTTTTTTAATGTCTAAATTCAAATATCAAGTAAGACTCAATTGAAATAGAAAATATTTAGAATAAGTAGATATCAAAAAGTGCAGAAAGCCTTTCAAACAGCACTCAGACAAAAATGTATATTCAAAATTTTTATTATCAAAATGAAAAACATCTCAAAATATATGACTTATGCATCTGTGGTAGACTCTCCTTTTTTCCTTGCCACTAACCACGGAGGCAGTAACTGAAGAAACAGCTGTAAAGAGATAGAGTCTATACATATGAATTGATGTGCATGTGTGTTTGCGTACACTTTTTCCCCCTTTTATTTTAGTAGTGAATTCTGAGAAATTCTCAGGTGACCTGAGAAAGGGTCAGCAAAAGCTATCATAGAGGAGGTAAGAATCTCTTAAGAAGTGAATTAGAGCTATTTGAATAGATAATCCTCAGGTGTTTGTGGCGCTTGTGGGTAAGAGGTAGCACCTTCCTTGCAGAAAGAAAGGTCAGGAGTCACCTGAAAAGTTTGGGTTTGGTTGCCTAACTATAGGGAACAGCCAAGAACACAGAGATAAGCCTGGAGATAAATTCAGGCTCCACAAGTCACACAGGAATCTGAGCTTTATGCTGAGGGAGCTGGGGAAATGTTACACACTTTGTCAGGAGACCTTGTACTCCTCCTGCCTGAGGCCATCCCAGCTTATTCCCCACCTCATATTTACAATTATCTCAGTTTGTACAATAAATTATTTGCTCATCCATCTATAAAAGTTATTCAGGGTAACTGTGTCTGACCTCGATTAGTTAGGTTGACAGGGAAGTGGTATTGGAAAGACACCCAGTCATCCACATAAGATCTGATGACACTGAATTGTGTGTGAGGGAACCCCTGGCAGAAAGTGCAGTGTGTACTATCTTCCTGTTGCTTCATCACCTTGAAACCAGAGGGCAGAAATTCACAAACTAAGCTCCCAGATCCATAAGCCCTGACCTCTTACTGGAACTGTAGACTCATACCCTGATACTTCAGCAAGAAGGAGAAACGATAAAATCCGAAGCCCACAGCTGGTGCTGGTAGGAAGAATGCTCACTCATGTCTACCGAGTCTAGAATGAGGAGCTCTAAGACTTTCTCTAAAATTAGCATAGGCTGCCTGAGGGACCAGGATGGCATGCAGGGCTGAGCCAGAGTTAAAAGTGCGTCACATTCTTCAAGTGCCTTCCATCCCATTTTCTGCACTCTCCTTCACGGGCCTTCAGAGTTCTGAATTTCCCCAGTGACCACACCTCTCAGATCATTCCCTTCCTGCAGTGCTGAAAGGCTGTCACCTTACTTAATCAAAACCTCCTTGCCTTTAGAGCAGCTGATTTGATCTGTTATGATAACATTAATAATAAAAGTAACTACCAAGTAAAACTGATTGAACATATAGGCATATGCAGATGAAAATAATCATTATCATCACTTCACACATCTCATGTCCTTTTAAATAACAGATGATTAAGCCTCAAAACTAGTGTCTTATTTTTGCAGTAGTCTCACTTCTGATTGCTATTGTTGCTTTAACCACACCTCCTAAAGTTCTCCAGTTGACTTATCCATCCATCTCTACATACCTACAGATATAGTTCACCTACAAAATTGTTCTTGTGGTTTAAAGAGTAGAGAACTTTATCTTCATCTTGCTTTTCTTTTCACTATAGAAAAAAATGTACTTCAACAAAAAACTGTATGTTGCCTAAAAGATCACTCTCTAGGTCATCTGTATCTGTCTCTAGGTTATCTGGCTCTAGTCTTTGATGGTCTTTGAAATATTTTATAACAATGCATTGCCTACATTAAGCACAACCTCCACTGCCCATTGTCTTTGAGCTTTTTTTTTATTATATTGGTCCTTTGAATTCTCTTTTGAAGGAGTTACAACATCCGGTTGGTCTCCTCACTGAATGAATTAATACAGTCTTTAACATGTGTTCATTTTTATATCTGCATGTGAGTCATAATTTTTTGATAGTCTGAAAATGATCTTTAATGGCACAGACCTTTCCAAGTCCTCATTAATCATTGTAGTATTTATACATCAACTTGATGTTTGTAATATTAACAGCTACAATGTTTTGATTTTGTTTAATATTAAGCTTTGTAATTAAATCTGATGTTTTAAAGAGGTTTATTACATTCTTATAATACCATATTCTCAGGCCATATCATAATTAGGTTAAAAATTTTTTTTTAAATCTGACCCTACCAGTAGGTTCATATTGCTGAATATTACCTCTCAGATAGATATTATTGCATTATTACTCATAATACTATAAGCTTGAAAATGATGGGCCAATGAATAAATTTCCAAGCTTCTAAAACTCAGTCCGTAAGGATAGGATTTGACTAGTGGCTATGGGATCTGAAGAGATTCTGAGAAGCAGCTCTGGAGGAAGCATCTCTTTCTCTCTGGTTCCAGAAAGAACAAGTCTTGGATTAAGACATGATGTCATCTGCCATCTTACATCAACATCAAGTGATGTATTAGTTTTAAAGTTTTATCTCTAGCCCAGAGGGACAGTCAGCATGTAGTACATTCCAGAACTCCATCTGTTTCTGCCACTCTTGTTCTGAGCCCTCTGGATGCAATACAGCACCACATGAATGATTTCTCATTGGCTCCAAGCGTTCAGCAATATGTCTTTTAAGGTCCTTGGGGGGAAAAAAAAGACTGAATCCCTTTTCCTAACATTCATTTTCTATTTGCAGTTTTCCTTAGTTCAGAGTCAGCCTTCTCTGCTCCCTCACTCCTAAATAAGAGAGTGAGAATTTGCTTAGTACTGCTGAGTTGATGACTTTCAGGGTCATCATTGCCCAGAGTGTCCCCTCCCTCCAGCCAAAGTTCTTAATCAGATTCCCTTCTGAAGGTGTCCTGTATCTTTGTAATAGACATTGTATTATTCATTGGAAAGGTTCAATGACCTTAGTATGGAAAGAGATGTTCATCTTAGATACATTCTAAAATTTAGTCAGCAAACAACCAACCACCATCCACTCCCTATAGCATCCATGTCATGATTTTTAGTTTCTTATATAAAAGCTTCTGTCACTCAGATTTCTAGTATTTGTCATTGCTGGTGCCATTTAGGGCTGGAAATTCTAGTATGTATTTAGAGAATTGGTCTCACAGTGACAAGCCCCAACAGATGAACACTTTTAGCCTGCAGTCTCTTTCCCAGGCCCTGAGTTCCCCTGCAGTGGCCTAGGACAGATAATTTACTAAACCAAATATGCAGTTCATGAACATGCCAGCCTCAGTCAAGTAAAGAAGCAGACAACAGTTGACCACATAAATCCCTATAAACAGAAAGGGGGAAGGAGATTTTACCACATCTTTCTCGAGTAATACCAGAAATAGACATACCTGTTCCAAAAGATGAGCTAGCAGGTGCTGCTTGTTCTAGAGGCATGCAGAACCCATCATCCAATCTCTTCCCTTGCCAAATTATATTGAAATACAGAAGAAACATAGAAGTTAAATTTATAGCATTATTTGGTCTTATTTTTAAAAGCAACAACACTGGTTTTTCTAGTAGGAGTTGCAAAAAAACAACAACCCTAGTTTGAATCAAAGGAAGCTAGAAGCAATGCCAAGATATTAAGATGTTAGCATAAAGGGAAAAGGAGCAAGAGGGAGAAAGCACAGACAGGATGAAGGCAGCTTACAAGTACCACATCTGCCATGTTGTCCTGGGCCCTAGTGACTCTTCTGCCAGTGCCCGCTGTTCTAAAGCATCATGCTGAGACTGTGAGAATCTCTCTCCTTACTACCATACACTAAAATCCCCATCCTTTAGTACAACCCCAAAAAGGTGCTGCCTAGTGCACAAAGGGCTCTGAGTCAGTTATATGCCAGCCCCTTCAGAGATGCTTGGAAGATGACAACTTCCCATGAGGTCGATAGTAGGAGGCTTCACATTGCGAGAACACTGATAACTTTATGGACAGCAATGAAAATTATTACCTGTTTCTTGCCATAGAGTAAGTCAGACATATAGTGAATACCTAAAATTTCTTGCAAAGTTTAATTTATTCTTGATTTATTATTCATATCGTTAGACTAATAGAACTTACTTTTCATTTATCATATAAAATTGGGTTCCACTTTTATTTCTTCTGCATAGAAATTTAATGCCTACACAATGCCTTTAACAATTCACCATGAAGACTGAAGTTCTGTATTCTCTAGTTTCACTGCTTACCATTGTCAATTCCAGACTGAACCAAAACTGATTTGATTATGTGACTTTGTAGTGTAGAACAATTCTAAAAAGCATTAGTTTCAGAAATTTATTACTCAGCAGCTGTTATATGTTAACATGTAGTCAAACCCAATTTGTGAGAAACTATCAAAGTTATACCTATAATTTTATAATAATATTGGGTAATTTGGATAACACTGTTTCAAAACTGGGCAACATTGTACAGAATGCCAAATCCTGGTCGTGGAAGATAGTCATTGATAAAGATAGTGACCAAGAGATGGTGTGAGGGGCATCTATATCCTATTAGAAAATGAAGTTGCAAGAATATCCTGCAGCTGTAGGGACAAACCACTCCATCAACATGTCCAGATATATGTCCATCATTGTGTTTTGCATATCTGAACAAAATCATATCTGAATAAAATCATGTACCAAAAACTAGTGTGCATAATGTAGCGAAAGGTGTGAAATTTCACATTCGCTTACATGTTTAATTGGAGGAGGTTGATTTCACAGTGCTCCAGAAGTGGGTATTATAAAGATTTACTTTTCCATTTAGCCTCATGCTGAACATGAGGTCACCTGCAAAGCCATCTTCATTTCCCTTATGACTCTAAAATTGTGTTAGTTCATATTATTTGCTTCCCTCAAAGCTAAGAACTAGTAAAAGTAGTGACATTACATCTCTAGGCATATGAAGAATGCACATAGACCACAGCTTGTTCTATCTGTACACTTCCTGGGATTTCACTGAATGTTAACATAAATGTAATTCACAACTTTCTCAGCCATGCATGGCAGTCTTGTGCTTTGTCTTTGAGAGACCTACTTTTTCTGGCCCATCTGTTTATACCAACATAGAAAATGTCAAACACAACTTATGTAAAAACTGTAACAGTGCATTTACACAAACAAATTTAGAAAAATGCACAATTTGGTACATGCATGTTTATATATAATCTAGTTACAGAAGAGTTTAGTTTTTGAATGTGTTTAGTTCTTTTCTAATCATCTTGGATGCTGGAGTCCTCATAAAGTTCCATTCTCACTGTTCTTCCACAGTTTTTTTCGGAGGAGTTATTTTGAACATTTACTTTTCCCTATAAGCTTTAAGACTCTCTTATTGAACACTAAAACGACAAAAACAAAAAAGCAATACTATGGATTGAACATAAATTTCAGTACATACATATTAATCTGGAAGAATAAACTTTTTACAATAGTTTCTTTCTATTCAAGAACATTTAATACCTTCATATCTAATTTTTTATCCTTCAAAGTTTTGTGAATGAATCAATGAAAAATTATATGCAATAATGCTGCAATTAGTTTAAAGAATTTTCTTAGTGGATAATGTTTATAAAACAAATCTTGAACATAAACTGCCTTCTCATTTGATTTGAGTGATTAATGATTAATTCATGCAAATAAATTTTTGCCAAGCCTGGTTTAAGATGACATCTTTGACTAATGTCTTTCTCTTTTATAAATGAATCTAGAAAACTGTTAAATAGGACGTTATATTCTCACATTACATACAATGGGGCAACTAATAGCAAAGAAAACATATTCATCAACACTTTTGGAATGTAATAGCTCAGTGTTTGAATTTCAGAGAAGAGCCTAATGTGGTGAAATGTGCTGAAAGATTAGTGAACAAATTATGTATCCAGAGAACCCAAAAGCAACTAATCAAGCTACCAAAATGACCCCAAAAATGTGTTTTGGGATCAGATTATCAATCAAACTAACAAAACACAATTAGATTTATATAGCAACACATTTACTCAGCTTTAGGAAATACACAGAACAGGGAAAACAGCACCATGAAAAAAGCAACATCACAGGGGCCTCAGTAAATTAGATACAGCTTATGATGTCCTTTAACAGGAATACATTTTAGTCATGAGGTTCATGTGGACTAATGTGAGCTTGGGCCCTATCATCATAGGAAAGTCAACAGATCCAGAGACCATCAGCTTAAATATCTTTTTAGTTATGTCACTCTTGTGAGGATAAATGATTCACTCCAGAAATTCAAAGTAATAAAATAAATAATTCTCACTGCCATGTACAATTGGTGAGGGAACTTCTTGGATAAATAATCAGTACATAGAAATCAAAGCAGTAACTCATCTACCATCGGGGCTGATATTTCTAAAAGTTTGATTAAGGGTCAAACACTTAGGCTTTTGGAAGGATTTGCAGTTCAGATGTTAGTCTTTCCTTCTACAGGCAAAGAAGTCTACCAATACGTCTGAAAGAAGACTTTGTATATTAAGTGAATCAGGAAAAATGTGATAACTTACATAGAGTGGATAAAATTAATTTTTGGACCACAAATTGAAAAAAAGAAAAAAAAGGCTTGACTATAAGTTGGGTTCCCTGGCCCCATCTAAATGCCATTGCAATTTTCCTGTCTTAAAATTTTTGCTCAGCATTACCATTCCTGTCACTGCCTGAAAAGGATAGTGCCTATTTTGCTTATAATCATGCTTCCCTTTATACTTTACTATTATTGGTGAATATTTAAAATTTATCAAACAGAATAAGTGAAATTTAGTGGGATTAATACAGTGAAAGTTCTTCATTTAAGCAAGATCTAAGATTAGGGAAATTAATTTGTTCAAAGATGCACAGTAACCTTTGCTCTGATTTAAACTTAGGTTTATCCAAAACTAAAATCACTATTCTGTCCCTTAAACTCACAAATTTCAAAATAACCTTTGGACTACAATACTAAGTGACTAGCTAGCTGCATGTATGATTTATAGATTTTCTTCTAGCCAATTAATATACTTATCTTTTATTCTAATACCTAGTTGTAAATAAACTGGTAATGTCATGAATGATAAAGCTCCATGGACTCCATCCTCCATATGGTCATGAGAAACTTTAACTCCGGCATTTCGAAGTCGTGAGACATATATAAGTCCATCATCTCTTAGGATATCATGTTGACAGGTGACAACATAAGTTAATGGCAAATTTTGTAACTGGGAATCATTGGTTGCCAAAGGTGATAACCTATTATCCAAAAGTATTGAAAACGAAGTGTTAAGTCTCCCCAAAACTGGTTCAGTATATACATGCTGCTTTCTGTATTTCTCAGGAAGGAAGGTACTCCAGTTAACCAACTTGAACAGATGTCCTGATCCATGAGGCATGTGTTGGTTTTTTCTCATTGCCTGGGTCAGTGCTTTATCGTTGGTCAAATAGAGGCATCCGAGTTCAATTGCCATGTTCCTTGACAGAACTGGTCCATGCTCATATTCTTGGTGAGATGGCATAGAGATATCAACTAGCTGTAAACCAGGGTAAATTAAAGCTTGTGCCTTAAATTTATTTTTGAATTCTGGATCATTTTGTATCTGAAAAAATGTATAATAAAGTATGAATGAGTCAAAGGCTTCCAAACTGCAAGAGGGGGAGGCTTTACTCCAATAATCATATCAGCAGTTATGATGTAAATAATTATAAAAATGATATAGTACCTAATGTTTATTTTGACAGTATTTGTACTTTAAGGGCATTGAAATGTGTCATCCTACTTTTCATCAGTAATGATTCACACATACCTACACACACATGTTTATTCACATATGACCACCAAATAAAAATACAGTTACCAGATTCCTAGGGAAGATGACAAGCTCTCTGTATTAAATCATTTTTGAACTAAAGTAATGTTAGTAAGGAGAAAGAATGAGTATAATAATAAAATACCAATGCCCAAACTCACATATTAACTAGACTCAACAGGAACTGAGCCAAGTTAAAGGAAGTATTCCTAATATACAACTCACCTTCTGGAGAAAATAGTGTAATATGATGGGAAATATAACAGTAATAGCAGTTTATGAAAATGCGAAGGGCAAGAAAAGACATGGAGCGTTGTAGCTGGAGCTTCTCTTTCTTACTAGAGATAACCTAAGATCTAAGGTATGGGGTGAAAAGAGCCGCCATACATTTCCCTTTCCTATTCTTTTACACTTCCACTCTACAGGAGAAAACCTTTGATTAAATCCCTGAGGAGCAATTCCCTGAGCCGCAGACCAACATCTGCAACAGTGACATCTGGACAAGTCAATATACCTGCTGCCACTCCTTGATTACTCCCCAGTGCCCTCAGACAGGCTAAACCAACTGGATCACCTCACAGACTGGGTGGAAGAAACAGCAGTCACCACATAAACAAAAAGAGGCAGAGAGAATCAACCAGTACCTTCTCAGGCTAGCAGCAGAAGTGATCCCACAAGATGAGTTAGCAGATCCTGCTAGTTGTAAAGGTATGTATCCCTCTGCTTATGATACATTTGCTCCATAAAAAATGGTTTGGGGGGTAAGAATTTTCTATTGGACTGAGTTCATTTTTCAAATATAATAATTAATTGGGCAGTTATTATTTAACTGCACACAACAAGGGTTTTAATGTAGGCCATTTTTCTTTTTTATTACAATAGTGATTCCCCCATGTAAGCATGACATATGGCCCGAACGGTATCTGCTGACACTCTCCTTGATTGAAAACATGAACTCCAGTAATCCCAAGTACTTGGCAGACTTTATGCTTTACCCAAGGAGAACGACAAATCCCTTGTCATGTTAAATAGTAGCTCCTAGACACTCTTCTATTTTTCTCAAAATTGGTGGCAAAATAAGAGCCTTATTTAACATGATATTTTGTTTCTCCCCATGCCTCTAAAACCACTTCTGTCTAAAGATAAAATTATGTAAAAGGACAGAAGAGGTTTGTTTTTGGTTTGTTTTTGCCATTGAACAGTTTGAAATATAAGGCCAATAAAAATATTCTAACAAATAAAATTATTCTTTTCTGTTAGAATTACAGCATGTGTGTATGTGTTATAAACACATATAATACATAAAACATACCTGTTGAACCACTCCTGCTGCCAGTGTACCCCCAGAACTATCACCTGAAATACAGATTCGGGTGGGATCCACTCCATATTCTGCAAGAGTTTTATCCTCTAGAAAGAATTTGACCACAGAAATGACATCTTCATAGGGAGTAGGAAACTGATATTGAGGAGCTAGTCTGTAGCTTCAGGGAAAAAAAAAAAGAAAGAGAGAGAGAGAGAGAAAGAAAGCAACAAAGCACATATGATTAAACTTCAGTTGCATATATCCAACTATCTCTCAATTTAACCAGCAGGTCCAGAGAACAAAATTGGCCTTACTTTGAATCTTTAATTTCACCAATCATACCTGGACTTACTACTAACATATCTTTTTAAAATAAAAAATAGATTCTGGTGTAAAGTTTTTTAAATACTGGGTTCTATGGGGAGATGCAAAAGATAAGGATTATGTCTTCATCTTCGTAAAACTGTATGTAAATTTGTCAGCAAAAGTGCAATCAGTTGGGGAGATGCACTGTAGCATTTATCAGGTTCTCAATGTAGTCAGTGACAGATATTTTCACAACTATTGTTGGGAGTGCACAAGAAATTTTAAAAGCAGCAAATCTGAGAGCAAATGACTTGTAGGTTTCTTATATTAGAAATTTATTTAGGTAAAAATTCCATAAGATAGCATGTCCTGTTTTATATCATAACCTGAATGAATACATAAAGATGAGTTTACATACGACCTGAAAACAATTCAAAAGAGAAGCTTTGAAACAAATATTTTAAGTATAGTAAGTGATATTGCTTAACAGCTGTAAAGTCATTTGTAAAGCAAATTATTACAGCATCCATTGATGTGTATAATATGTATATACCTCTATATTTTTTCTTCTAATGTGGGAGCACACTATTGGGTTGTCTTATTTTTTATTTCTACCTATACTAGTAATCTCACTATCCATAAGAATTGGTGAATTAATAAGGTCAAAACTAACCATTAAATGCTGGCCAGATGGCCCTTGCAATTCTGTCATATTATAATCTGTATCTAAAATATCTGAAATATAGTATAACTAAACAAAATACTATATCAAAATGTAACTGTTACTTTAAATGTTCTTCAGAGTAGAAAAAAACAACAAATACTATAAGTAACTGATGGAATTCTTAAACTAGGTACAGCACATATCACCATTTAAAAAGTATATTTAAAATAGCAAAGTGGTATGTTAGGTTAAAAATATTATAGAGGGAAAGGGAGAGCATCCTAGTTATTATGAATTAGAAATATCTCTGAAAACACACAGTCTTCTGGTTGCTCTACGGTAGAAACAACGGGGAGGACAGCACTTAGTTCCACCTGTGTGTTCTGTTTACACCTCTTAGGTTCTCACCAGGAAATTCCACTAATGTTCTTGCTTCAGCTTTGGGCTAGGAGTCTCTGAGTACGTTTCTGTACTACATAACTGATAGGAGAAGTGGGAAAAAAATCTTCATCCTGCGGATGAAGTACAGAGAACCCCTGAATAGGTCAGAAAGTACTGGCCATTTGTTAGCCATTCTGGTATACTGACGGAAATTTGGGCAGAGATCATGAGCAAGTAAGTTCTTTCATTTTGAGAATGACTTAAAATTCTTAGATGGTCCCAACATTTGCAGCTGATGTTCCTCCAATTAAGAACAGCTATATATTCATAGCATGTAATAACCTACAATGAGAAAGAATCTGAAAAGGAATGTATATATCTATGTATAACTGAACCACTTTGCTGTACCCCTGAAACTAACACAATATTATAAATTGACTATAGTTCAATTTTTTTTAAAAGTATCTATCAAATTAATCTTTTATTACCAGCTCAAACAAAACTCAACATCCCAAATGTGTAACAGGTAACTGAGCACCTAGGCTCTCCTAGAATTACCACAGCTATGTTTCCAAAGATGTTCTGTGATGCCTCTCAGAGGTCTCTATAATGACTGAGGTTAAAGAGAAGCTAGGCCCCTTTGAGGAGGAGTGAATAATATGATACGAATAAAAGATGCTAATGTCAAAAATCCCAAACTCTAGAATCCCAGTCCTCTGGGAGGCTTGGGCACCTTCTTTGGAAATCAGACTTCTGTGTTACAAGGGCAAGAATCATAATACGAAAAATACAAAAGGTCATTCTCTTACTCCACTCCCACAACAACAGCATCAAGTTTGTTTGCCGTCAATCTGTTCAGGAGGTCCAATGGTGACTGCCCTGAAATGAAAAAGTTAATATCAAAGTGTACCTTATGAATAAAGAGCAATGGAAAACCACTTACAGGTGTGAAATGTAATACACCTGAAATAAGAATTGAGAGACGAATAGGGTATAAAGTGGAACCACGTAGGAAAATAGGAATACAGGTGTCAGTACTTAGGTACTACACTAGGGATTTCTTTGTAAACAGGTGGCAGAGGTTACCAAAGAATTTAGTTATGTCATATGACCAGATTTGCATACAACAAAAGGGCAGAAAAAGGCTGACATAGACAAGGAAATGGTGGTGAACAAGCAAAGAAAAAGCCATAGAAGTGTCGACTGAAATAAAAATCACACAATGTTGAGAGTTGTGGGCTAAGTTTTATTTGGGGCAAAATGAGGACTACAGCCAAGGAGACAGCATCCCAGAAAGCTCTGAGAAACTGTTTCAAAGAGGCAGGAGGAAAACTCTGTATTATACATGATTTCAGTGAAGAGGGGGACGTGCAGTCAAGCACACATTTAGGCAGAGGCTTGCTGCTAGTCATGAGGAGCAGACGTCACCATTAATGATTTTAGTGCTTTTCTAGATATGAGGAGACGCAAGAATTGGGGTCATTAAATCTTCTAAAAATATCTAGCCATCTGAAGTCCTGTTCAGCCAGTTTTCCCATAGCACAGAACACCTCCTTCCTGACCTCCACTCTGTACTCCTTTCAGGGAGTGCTGGAGATCAGGCGCCGCAGCTGCTGGTGATTTAATCCAAGTAGAGTTAGATGGCAAGTGCCAGCGTGATCCAATCCTTGTAGAGGCAGATGGCACGTGCCAATTTTTAGTAAGCAGAAGGAAATCTAATGGCAAATAATTTTGTTAAATGTGGACAGAAAGAAAAAAATGTTTAGAAAGGTAGACAGAACTGGTAATTAAATGCAGATGCTGAGAGACATTTACTGTATTTACTGATAGAACACACATGAGGAGCATTTGCTTTCCTTGTTTTGTTGAAGTTGTTATTGTTTATTTGGGTTTCTTTTTTTCTCAAACTGTTGGAAGGTAGATGGGGTAAGTTGTATTTGGTCATGTTAAACTTGAATTATCTGTGGTTCCTCCAGATGTACTGGCATATGCTGCATTTGTATATATTGATCTGTAATTTAGGACTATTGCTATAGCTGGAAATACAGCTTTGGAAGTCAGCAGCAGAGTGTTGTGGGGGATGGGTAAGGTTGAAAAGTATAAGGGACTAAATAAAAGAGCATGCAGAGTCAAAAACTAAAGAAAGGAAAACTGTGAAACATGAACACTTATAAAGTGTAAAGACAGACCTGTTTTTCTGTGTTTGTATTGTTTTGCTGTAAAGAGGGAAAAACACAGGAAGGTAAGAGGGAGAGGCAAAAGAAAGTTGAAAGAAATTTGTTTCAAAGAAATCAAGGGAACAGAGTTTCAGTGAAGCAGAGAGAAGTGGTCATTTTCCAGTTACAGAGTTTAAAGAATTATTCAAAATGGGAAAAGATTTCACTGTGTATGAAAATGAGCCTGAGAAAGAGGACTACCTAGAGAGAGTGATTTGGAACAAGGGAGATCAAGGCTGAAAAAATTGTAACATGTTTAGGTGTCAATAGAGAGGGCACATTTGTAGATAGATGAATGAATGAGAAATAATGACAGAACCAAACCATAGGAGTAAATACGGTCGCAGGCAAAGCAGAGATTGAACTCTGCCATAAGACAAAAATGCATTTTTCTAGGACATATTAGAAAGAAGTAAAATTAAGGATTAAAATAGTGTTAAGGATTTTTAAGGACGCACGAGGCAGGCGAGGGGTGGCGGCCGGGCTGTGTGGGGGAGGAGTGAAGTGGTGCTGAATTATGGACAGACATCCTTGGTAGCTGAGGAAGGATGAGCTGAGAGACTTGAAAGAGCTCTGAAGGTTTGAAAGTGTCATTGACGTGAAGGAGAGAAACTACACACAAACAAGGAACAGCGTCTTCCAGCCACCTTGAGAGTAGGATAGGACTGCTCTCCAGTGGTGTGAGGGTTAAGCCTGTGGATCTTGTTGACAGGCTTAGGTTTGGCTACTCGTTCCACCACTTACTAATATAGGACTTTGAACAAGTTACTGAACCATTCTGCATCTACCTTTTTATCCTTAAAATTGTGATAATAACACCCATCCTAAGAATGTGCTTACCTATCAAAATGAAAGGCGACCACTCAGCTGACTATAGTGGCATTTGTGGTTGTTTTGAAACGTTAACAGATCATGGAGTCAAAATTCTGGATATAATGATTTGAGCTATAGGTTCTTTGAGGAAAGGAGTCCTCATTTGCTTCTTACATCATCTGAGTACCTATAATATCCCTTGTACTCGGTGCTTTGTGGTGAGTCAATAATATGAAGTCTAAAGTCAATTGTGTATATGTGTATGTGAGTGTGTGTGTATGTTTGAATGTGTGTGTGTGAATGTATGTAAGTGTGTAAGTATCTTAGCTACACCATTGCATTTCTTAGAATGATCTCCAAAATAACACGGGAACAGACTTTAAGGGAGGAGCTGATAGTTCTATTTTATTTTTTCATTTTAAGTTCGAACTTATGCATTGGATTCTAAGCCTCAACATGGTAAGTATTGATGCCTCACTGTCTGCAATATGAACATGTATATGGAACTTAGAAGCTGCAAATAATATCACTTCTAATTCAACATTTAAATCATCTTATTCACTTCTGTTTTTCTGAACCTAAATTCAGGTCATTTGGTAATTTTAAACTTAACTTTTAAGTTTACTACTTGAACCTCCCATTTTATTTACACTGTCAATGTAACTTTATTTGATAATAAGACTTTTTAAAAATCAAAAATCTCACCTAATATTTTTATGATTTATTTAAATAAATATTTATGTATGAATCATACATATTTATCTCAAATAAATAATCTATCTCTCTGCTAAGATACATACACATACTTAAGAAACATAAATACCAACATTCTACCGATTATATATACTATATTTTAACATAAATACATATAATATGCAATACACACAAACACATATACACATGAACATTTGCTTATATAAAATGCACTTACTACAGCTTCCCAAAACAAAGGCACCACCATGGATAAAAATTACAGCTGGCCTCTGTCTTTCTGACTTCCTCTTTGGCAAGTACAGACGTACTGGAATATCAGTAAAGGTTGTATCCATCACTGTAACGTTTTCATCTGAAATTGGCTGTGTGTAGTCCAGTTTTACTAATGTGGAAAACAATTTTTCATATCCCATAAGACCTATATTTTCGAATAACATAGCCTGTCCAAACAAAACAAAAAAAATTAAAAATTAAACATTTCAATTTTTAGTAACATCAAATGCATATAAATATGCAACCAAAAAGAATAAATAATATAATGACAATCTAGATGTCTTTCTGTACATCCTAACATAGATATTATTCCTGCTTCTAAATAAACCTCAAGTATTCAGTGTTTTAAAATAAGAAAAATCTTATTTAAATGGCATCAATTTCCTGGCAGCTTATTTTACATTGGTCTTCTTATTTCTTAATTGTAAACTTTTATGTGAAAAAGTATCTAATAAGGTTCTATACTTCTTTATATGCATATTCTCTATTTCATTTTGTTTTATTGGTCATTCAATTTATTTAAAATTTCAGAAAGCATATAGTTATCACATTACTAATAAAGCTTTTCCCATTTTTTGAACTACAAATATGTTCCTTTTTTGTTAAAAACACTTGGGGAAAAAACCCATTATTTTAAAATTTTGTGCCATTGAAATAAAGCTCTCTTCAGTATTTTTGGTAAGTTTTCTAAAATCTTTGTAACATTTCACTGAATGGTTCACAGTAAAGGAATCTTGAAATCTTGTGAGGGAAAGGAACATTCTAAAAAATTTATTATTATAGCCATCTGAGGTTGCTAAAATTTTACAAGGTTTTACAAAATTTTAAAATTTTACAATATAACCCATCTGCTTTAATGATGAGTATACAGAGACCTGGGAAGTAGAAGTTACTGACCAAAGTTAGACAGCGAGCAGTTGGGAAGATGTAAACCCATTTTTCTTGGCTAATGTTGCAGGTACTACATATGCTCCTCTACATATAATTAATTACTAAATTATGTTTTTTAAAACAACATATAAGAAATAGAAGGAAAGCAAGGTTATTAAGAGCTAGCACAATCAGAAAAGGTTCTGTGATAGGAAGAGCTGGGCTTTAAACTTAAAAAATGACAGTTACATAGGGAATAATGAATGAATGATAAGTGACATGCTGATTGACATGGTACAGCCTCAAAGCAGCCATTTTGACACATAAACACTGTTAAGTAGCTTTAAGGTACCATTAAGATTTTAACTAAAGGGGGCAGGGAAATAGCTCAGTGGTAGGGTGCATGCTTAGCATACATGTGGTCCTGGGTCCAATCCCCAGTACTTCCATTAAAAAAAAACTTCAACTAAAAACACACATACATAGGAAAAAATTATGTATCTTTATAGAAATATCAACTTAAAACAAACATATATAAAGCATTTGTATGCAAAATTTGTAAAGCACATAGCCACATCCAACCCCTAAAATACACTTATCTTTGAACCTTGAAAATAAGCTCAATCAGAGAGAGAATATAAAATTCTGGGCTGTAGATATCTGTTGCCTTTAGAAGCTAAGCAGACATGAAAACTCTTCTTTCGGTAACAGTTTCCTAGTTTACTTTAGGGAAATATCACCTCTCATTAGTTGAAATCTTTGACTGGCAAGTTGATCAAGGGAACAATCACTCATTAGTCAAGATATAAGTAAATTTAAGGTAGACTTAGTGTACTCTCCCTGGAAATTGATTCTTAAACAGAGACAAAAAGAATGGGAACAGTTAGCGATGAATTATCACCACAGTGGCATTCTGCAGAGATTTATTCTTGGATTCTGACTCCTCTGGTGCTGCTGACTTCACTGAAGATTAGAATTTCGATTTTCTCCCAAATCTATGAGCTTCCAACATCTTACAAAAATTTCTCATTTGATTATTATTATTATCATAGTGATTATTAGCATTTCTTTAAATTAGCCATAGTCACATACCTTTCTTTTGTTTACCTACTACTAAAACAAAACAAAGCAAAAAACAACTCCACATGTTACAGTTAGGTCTGGGGAAAGACTGAGACTTAGACAGAGGCTCAGTTGTAGACAGAGGAGAGCCATTTTGCACATTACTGAGTAATAAAAGATTATCATTTCAAAAGAAAAGTGCTCTTATGTTTTATCTAGGATATTGCTGCCAATAGGTTAAAACATTATCAAAAAGAACTGTCATTCAAAATGTCTTATTTTACAAATAATGTAGCATCTTTTCATATACTTGTTGGCATCTATATGTCTTCAGAAAAACATCTATTTAGGCCCCTTGCCCATTTGCCCATTTTTAAATTGAGTTGTTTGTTTCTTTGCTACTGAGTTGTGTGAATTCGTTATATATTGTGGATATTAACCCCTTAGTAGATAAATGGTTTGCAAATATTGTTTCCCATCCCGTAGACTGCCTTTTCATTTTTATTTTCTTGTTTCTTTTGCTGAGCCAAAGCTTTTTAGTTTGATATAGTCCCAATTGTCTATTTTTGCTTTTGCTGCTTGTGCTTTTTGTGGCATTTCCAAAAAGTCGTCACCAAGGCCAATGTCAAGGAAATTTTACCTTATGTTTTCTTCTAGAAGTTTTTCTGGTTTCAGGTCTTACATAAATATAATAAATCTCTGATCTACTTTGAGTTGACTTTTGTGTACAGTATAATATAGGGGTCTAGTTTCATTCTTTCGTATACAACTATCCAGTTTTCCCAATACCATTTATTGAAGGGACTGTCCTTTTCCCACTGTGTATTTGGCACTCATGTAAAAATTGGTATACCATATATGCTTGGGATTATTTTTAGGCTTTCTATTTTGTTCCATTGGTCTATCTGTCTGTTTTTATGCCAATACCATACTGTTTTGCTTCTGATAGCTTTGTAATATAATTTGAAACCAGGGTGTGTGAGGCCTGCAGCTCTATTCTTTTTCAAGATTCCTTTGGCTATTCAGGATCTTTTGTGGTTCCTTATGAATTTTAGAAATGTTTGTTCTATTTCCATGAAAAATTTCATTGGAATTTTGATAGTGATTGCATCGAGTCAATATATTGCTTTAAATAATATGGGCAATTTGAAAATATTGATTTTTTCCAATCCATTAACACAAGGTATCTTTCCATTTATTTTTGCTTTCAATTTCTTTCATCAGTGTTTTATGGTTTTCAGTATAAAAAATTCTAACTGATGTGTCACAGACAAATTCTCTGGAGAAATTTGAGGATATTTTGACCTGAATAAAAATAAAAATGCAAATATCCAAATTTGTGGTATGTACCTAAATAACTGCTTAGAGGGAAATTTATAAAATTATCATATTAGAAATTAAGAAAGGTCTCAAATCAATATTTAAAGCTTCCATCTTAAACTAAAAGAGAAGAGCAAAAAAAGAAAATGCTAAGAAAGCATAACAGAAGAAATAATAATCAGATCAGAACTCAGTAAAATTAAAACAAGATAAAAATAGAGGAAAAATTGACACAAAAGTCCATTCTTTACAAAGAGTATACATACTGACCAAGAAAAAAGAGAAGATCCAAATTACCAATATAAAGATTGAAGGAAGGGATATTACTGTAGACTCTATAAACATTAAAAAGATAACAGAGGAATACTAAAAAAAAATTGTATGTCCATAAATTCTATCATTTAGATGAAATCTACAAATTTCTTAAAGGACACAATCTTCCACAAATTACTCAAAAATAGATAACTTGAATTGTCTATATCTACTTAAAAAATTGAATTTGCAATTGAAAAATTTCAAAAAAAAGAAAACTTGAAGCCCAATTTGTTACACTAGCAAATTATACTAAACATTAAGAAAAAATTATACCAATTTTATGAAATAGTTACCAGAAAATAAAACACAAGAGAATACTTCACAATTCATTTTATTGTGCTGAGATTATCCTGTTACCAAAATAGGAAAAATATTACAAGAAAAGAAAGCTGTCGACCAATATAGAAGCAAAAATCCTTAACAAAATACTAAATCAAATTCAATGATACAAAAAGGTAATGCGTTATTGTCAATTGAGTGTTGTCCACAGAATGCAAGATTAGTAAAATATTTGAAAATCAATGTAATTCATGATACTGAGAAAGAAAAATTATGTGTTCATCTTAATAGATTCAGAAAAAGAATTTGGCTTAACTCAATGCTTTTCCATGATAAAAATTATCTGCAAACTGAGAATAAAAAGAAACTTTCTTAATCTGATAAAAGGCAGCTACAAAAAGATTAAAATGTCATTTTTAATGGTGAAAGACTGAATGCTTTCTCCTAAAAGCAGGAAAAGGCATGAATGTCTGCTCTCTATTCAACATAATTCTGGAAGTCCCAGTTAATATAATAAATCAGGGGAAGAGAAAGTCACACAGATTGGAAAGAAAAGAGTAACAGTCTTTGTTTCCAACATGATTATCTAAGTAGAAAACGTTATGGCATTTACAAAAAAACCCTCATGAAACAAATAAGTAAGCTCTGCCCCAGAATAAAGGATATAGAGTCAATATATTTTTTAAAAAATTATTTCAAGTATAGCAATGAACAAATGAAACCAAAATTTTAAGAGTACCAATTAAAACAGCACCAAAAATTGAAATACTTAGTTATAAATATAACAAAATATATTCAGTATTTGTGTGCTGAATACTATAAAACACTGATGGAAGAAATCAAAGACTTAATTAAATTGATAAATATATGTAAACTGATCAGAAGACTTAATTTTGTTAAAATGTCATTTCTTTTGAAATTGGTTTATAGTCAATCTAATATCAGGCAAAAATCTCATCATAATTTTTAGTCACTGCTAAGTCTTATTATAGTCACAGCATTTAAACTTTTATATGGAATGGTAGATTACTTATAATAGCCAAAGCAATTCTGATCATGAAGAACAAGATTGGAAGACGCATACAAGTCTGGTTTCAAGACTTACTAAGAAGCTATAGTAGTCAATACAGTGTAGTATTGGTGAAATGCTGGACTCACAGATCAAGGGTAGAGAACAGAGTCAGTTCAGAAATAAACCAATAAAAACATGACCAATTTATTTTTGACATATATATAAAGCAATTCAATGAAGAAAAGTAAGTGTTTCAATAAATGGTGAGGGAACAGTTGGACATACTTGTGGAAGAAAATGTACTTTGACCAGTTCCTCACACCTTATACAGAAATTAATTTAAATGGATCCAATGTCTAAATGTAAAATGTAAAATGTAAAACTTTCCAGAAGACAACATAGGAGAAAATCTTTGTGATCTTAGGTTAGGTTAAAAGTTCTTAGATACAGTATCAAAACATAATCTAAAAGTTTTATTTAAAAAAAAAGATAAATTGGATTTCAGCTAAATGTAAAAGTTTTTGCTGTGTAACTTAAGACAGGGAAAAGAGAAGCCACACACTATATTTGCAAATCAAGTATCTGCTAAATGACTTGTATTCTGAATAGGAAGAACTCTGAATAGTCAACAACAGCAAAACAGAGAACAAAGAACCAATTTTTTCAAAAGGAGAAAAGATCTCAGCACACGTATTACCACCAGAAAAAAAAAATATGGAGGAGCAAGTAAGTAGGTGAAAAGATACTCAACATTTGTAGTCATTAAGGAAATGCAAATGTATACCACAATGAGATAGTTCTACACACTTATTAGAATGTTTTTTAAAGAAAAACTGAAAATACTGTGTTGGTAAGGACACAGAACAACTAAAACTTTCATATATTGCTGGTATGATGCAAAATGATATAGCTTCTTTGGAAAACAATTCAGGCAGTTTTCTAGAAAGTTAAATATATGCTTATAATATGACCCAACACATCTAGTTCTAGGTATTTATCCAAAAGAAATTGAATTTTTATTTACACAAAGCCTATAAATGAATTAGTTAGCAGATTTATTATGGTTATCAGGAGTTTAGGATGGGGAAGTGTCTACCAAAAAGTGTGGCAAAAGGTGATTTTGAGGGGTTATGTTTCCGTATCTTGATTATAGTGATGGTTACGTGAATCTATACCTATGTTAAACTTCATAGAACTGTATAACCATAAGAATGAAGTTTACTGTATGCAAAGTTAAAGTTAAATTTAAAATTTGGTACAATGATAAAAACATTGAAGTCTGAATCTAGACTATCTAGGTTTGATTCCCAATTCTACAAATTATTAACTGTGTGTCTTTGGTTTACTTATTCCCTGTGCCTCATTTTTCTCATCTATAAAATGAGGGTAATAATAGTGATGTCTTCAAAGTGCAGTTGTAAATGTTAAAAAATACTTTAAAGGAAATTAATGTAGGCAGGGTGCATTATAAGTGTTCAATAAGCTTTACCTTTTTTCATTATTAGTATATATAGAAAATGTTCTTAAATATTTTCTTTGCTGGTTGAAGATAATCATAGTGAAGATCATTTCAATTTAGTAAATAAATCATTTTAAAATTAACTTTTGTAGAATTTTAGCCCCTCATCTCTCATAGCTCCTATCACGGAGTAGTTGCTGACTAACACTCTATTGAATGAAAACCAGCTGCTGTCTTAGACTATGTGCCACTCTGGAACACTTGCCCTCCTATTCTCATAGTAATGCTGCAATGTGTTTATAGACTTCTCACTTTTCAGTTGAAGAAACTGAGCCACAGAAGGGTTAAGTAGTTTCTGTAAGATCTGACTGGCTTTTAAAGTGCATGCTATTTCTTCTAGTTTATGCTGTCAGTAACATGAATTTCTCCACACCATTTTATCAAAAACTGTGTTTACTTTCATGACATACATTTAAAAAGTCACTCATTGTAAAATGACTGTAACTCAGTAAAAAAAAAGTTTAAAAAAATCCCTCATGACAGTAACAAAATGATTATCACTTGAACACGTAGAAACTGATCGATTATTAGCATAATTTGCATATATATAATCCATATATAAGCAAATAGGTAAAGTGCAGCATTTTAATTCTATTTTGCATTTGATAAAGTAGAAGTTGAGTTCTACAGTTGCATTTTTTCAGAATGTACTAACATTGATGAAGCAGAGTGAAAAATAAGCATTTGTTACTCTGAATTTCAAGGATATTTACTATGGCATCAAAATGAATTAAATGCTTAGGAATAAATAAAACCAAGTAGGTGAAAGATCTATAAAACTACAAGCCATTCATGAAAGAAACTGAAGAAGATACAAATAAATGGAAAGAGTTCTCACGGTCATGGATTAGAAGAATTAATGTTGTTAAAATGCCATCCTATCCAAATCATCTATAGATTCAGTGCAACCCCTATCAAAAGTCCAGTGGTTTTTGCACAGAAAAGGAGAAGAAACATCCTAAAATTTGTGTGAAACCACAAACACCCCTAATAGCCAAATCAATCTAAAGAACAAAGAAAAAAATCTGTAGGCATCACAATTCCCAGGTTCAAACTTTATTACAAAGATATAGTAACAAATCAGTATGATACCGGCAAAATATAGAGGCATAGACCAATGGAACCAAACCAAGGGCTCAGAAATAATCCCACTCATAAATGTTCAACATGCATTTGATAAGCGAGCCAAGAGATGCAATGGGAAAGAATAGTCCCTTCAATAAATTGTGCTGGAGTAGGAGAGGGTATAGCTCAAATGGTAGAGTGCATGTTTAGCATGCATGAAGTCCTAGGTTCAATCCCCAGTATGTCCTCTAAAAATAAATAAACCTAATTACCCCCCCAAATAAAACAAAATTAAATAATTAAATTATACAATAATAATTAAAAAAGAAGCCACAATGAACATGCCAATATGTGGTTCCTTGTGCACCTGTGGAAGAGTTTATCCTAGGTATATACTATAAACAAATAAACAAACAAATAAATAAACAAATGGTGCTGGGAAAACTGGATAATTACCTTCAGAAGAATGAAATAACACAGCAGTTCCTCTGTAGGGCTGCACTTGCTTTTTTTTTTTTTGCTCATCTACAGTCCAGTGAATGAAAATGTAAAGCACTGACAATAAAAGGAAAAACTAGGGGCAAGCAGTGATTTGGCAAACATTGGACTTTGGGCAGGAGATAACCTGGATGTCTAGTTTGACAGATCTGTCATCTCTTCTGGGTAGCACACTAGGCAGCCACTTACCATACACTGTGCATTGCCCTCTATTCTCTGATCATTTATTGCCTGTTGATGTATTCTCCCTAAAACTTTCTACTGTCCATATCATCCATAAGGCCTCCAGATAGCAGCAGGTTCTGACAGGAGAGCATGATATTTTCAGTGAGGTAGATCTTTGTTCAAATTCTGGCATTGTCACAGAAAAAAATTCTAAAATTCAGTGATTTAGGATTGAAGACAGAAGCAGTGGTTTTCTAAGTATGATCTTGGAATTCTTGTGAGTCTCTGAGACATAGTCAGGGAGTATGCATAATACTGTGACACTTCCTGCCTCCTTTTTTCACTCTAATTCCCTCATGAGTATGCACTGGAGTTTTCCAGAGGCTACAGGACAAATGATATTGCAACAGATTAAATGCAAAAGCAGATAAGAGAATCCAGCTATCTTTCATAAAGTGAGACATAAAAGAGATTTGCAAAAATGGAAAACTGCCACGATCTTATTTATGTTAACTTTTAATAGGTTTATCATCATCATTAAGTGAATTATTTTCTAATAAGGTCAGTATCTAATGCAGTAAATATTAATAAATATAGTCCACATAGAAAAGCTCTTTGAGGTCTCAATAATTTAAAGAGTATAAAGAGTTCCTGAGACCCAAAAGTTTGAAAATCATCAAGAAAGAGAAAGGCATTAAAACTGTGTAGGTACTGAGGAATTTCCAGTCAAGATGGTCTAGTAGTAGGACCACAAACTCTTCTCCTCTCATAATCACAACAAAACTACAGGTGACTGCTAAATGTATTGATAATTACCTTAAATGTAAATGAATTAAATGCTCCAACCAAAAGACATAAACTGGTGATACAAAAACAAGACCCATATATTTGCTGTCTCCATGGGACCCACTTCAGAGCTAGGGACACATATAGACTGAAAGTGAGGGGATGAAGAGACAAAGAAGGACATTACATGATGCTCAAGGGATCAATCCAAGAAGATGTAACAACTGTAAATATATATGCACCCAGTATAGCAGCAGCTCAATGTATAAGGCAACTATTAACAGACATAAAAGGAGAAATTGACAATAACACAATAATAGTGGGGGATCTTAACACTTCGCTTACATCAGTGGACAGATCATCCACAGAGAAAATCAGTAAGGCAATAAAGGCCTTAAATGAGCCATTGGAACAGATGGTTTTAATTGATATTTATAGAACATTCTATCAAAAAGCAGCAGAATACATACTCTTCTCAAAGGCACATGGAACATTCTCCTGGATAGACCACATGCTGACCCACAAAGCAAGTCTCAGTAAATTTAAGAAAATTGAAATCATATCAAGTGTCTTTTCTGACCACAATGTTATGAGATTAGAAATCAACTACAAGAAAAAACTGCAAAAACCACAAACATGTAGAGGCTAAACAATGTGCCACTAAACAATCAATGGATCACCAAAGAAATCAAAAAGGAAACCAAAAAATACTTAGAGATAAATGAAAATGAAAACACAATGATCCAAAACCTCTGGGACACTGCAAAAGCAGCTCTAACAGGGAAGTTTACAACAATACAAGCTTACCTCAGGAAACAATCTCGAACAAGCACCCTAACCCTATACTAAAGCAATTAGAGAAAGAACAAACAAAACTCAAAGTTTGTAGAAGAAATCAGATTAGGGCAGAAATAAATGAAATAGAGACTAAAAAATAATTTTAAAAAGATCAATGAAACTAAAAGCTGGTTCTTTGAAAAAATAAACAAAGTTGATAAACCTTTAGCCAGACTCATCAAGAAAAAAGGGAGAGGGCCCAAATTAATAAAATCAGAAGTGAAAAAGGAGAAGTTACAATTGACACCACAGAAATACAAGGGATCATAAGAGGCTACTATGAACAACTACATGCCAACAAAAAGGACAACCTAAATGTAAGACTGGATACTATAAAACTCCTAGAGGAAAACATAGGCAGAACACACTTTGACATAGATTGCAGCAATATTTTTTTTGAACCAACTCCTCAAGTAATAGAAACAAAAGCAAAAATAAACAAATAGGACCTAATTAATCTTAAAAGAGTTTGCACAGCTAAGAATACCATCAACAAAACAAAAAGACAGAACATGACAAAATATTTGTGAATGATGTGACTGACAAGGGACTAATTTCCAAAGTATACAAACAGCTTATACAGCTTAATATCAAACAAACAAACAAACAAACAAACAAACAAGCAAGCAAGCAACCAAAAAGTGAGCAGAAGACCTAAATAGACATTTCTTCAAAAAAGACATCCAGATGGCCAACAGGCACATTAAAAAGATGCTCGATTTTGCTAATTATTAGAGCAATGCAAATAAACTACAATGAGGTTATCACCTCTTACCAGCCAGGATGACCATCATTAAAAAGTCTATAAATAATAAATGCTGGAGAGAGTGTGGAGAAAAAGAAACCCTACTACACTGTTGATAGGAATGTAAATTGGGGCAGCCACTATGGAGAACACTATGGAGGTTCCTTAAAAAACTAAAAATAGACTTATCATATGATCCAGCAATCTTACTCCTGGGTATACACCCAGAGAAAACTGTAATTCAAAAAGACACATGCACCCCAATGTTCATAGCAGCACTATTTACAATAGCCAAAACATGGAAGCAACCTAAATGTCCATTCACAAATGACTGGATAAAGAAGATGTGTGTATATGTGTATACACATACACACACACACACACACACACAAAATGGAATATTACTCAGCCAAAAAAAGAATGAAATAATGCCATTTGCAGCAATATGGATAGACCTAGAGACTATCACATTAAGCGAAATGAGTCAGACAGAGAAAGATATATATATATGATCTCAATTATATGTGGAATCTAGAAAAAAATACAAATTTTATTTACAAACCTGAAATAGTCTCTCAGATACAGAAAACAAACTGGTTACCAGAGGGGAAAGTGGGGCAGGGGAGAGATAGATTAGGAGTTTGGGATTAACAGATATATGTTACTATATATAAAATAGATAAACAAAAAGGATTTACTGTATAGCAGAGGTAACAATATTCAATTTCTTATAATAACATATATTGGAAAAGAATCTGAAAAGAAAAAATACATATGTATATGTATAACAGAATCCCTTTGCTGTACACCTGAAACTAACACTGTAAATCGACTACTCTTCAATAAAATATAAGAATGAAAAAAAGGTTAAATGAGAACATGAACATCAAAAGTGCTTGCTGTAGTGGCACAAACAAGCATCTACTTAATTTTAACTATAATAACAATACAATAAAAATAGTTTACTATTTTTAAAATATAGGTGCTAAATATACATCAAAATATAAAAATATAATCAATATACATTTGTAAGTTTTAAGAGAATGTATGAGACTAGGTTTTCTCAGAATGTCAAATATAAGTTATTTAAAAATCCTCCAAATTTTCCACTTAAACAATACCATTCCTTTTATTCTTGTCACAACATAATTTGTATTTATCTTATCAGCAAAAATTTTATTTCCCCCTACTTTATGCAGATTCAAATAGGTTTCATGATGATTTATTAATTTAAACAGTTAAAAATATTTGTCCGATTTACCCTAAAAGAAAATCAAAAAATCTTTCAAAATGCTAATTGAAAGAAAGTTTACATGTACTTGTAACAAGGCATCCCAATTCCCTGGAAGAAAAAATTACCGTAAGTGAAGTTGTTTTTACAACAGCATCCACGATCCTTACTTTCCACGGTTCATCAACATTTTCTGGTATTGGTACATAAATAAAATAAGCAAAGAGAATACAAGTCAGTCCAAAGCACAGAGTTTTGTACCCCATGATATTCTTTTTACAACCTCTGTATAGTGATGATTTAATGGCACCCAATATATATTGAAATGCTAAGTAGTAGGACAAAGGTAGATGACAAACTCAAATAATAGGGCCATTTTAGCAATACTGACCTTTCAGTTCCAAGATTAACAGTGACTGTAGCAACTAGTTCAACAACTACACACTCTATCTGAAATACAATTCACCATATATCTCATCAGATATGCTGACAGAATAGCAGATGATTTAAAATGCTGGTAGAAGTTCTTTCACCCTGTGACACTTGTCATTATCTCAGCACAATAAATTTTATTAGGAGTCTAAGCAGAGCACGAGACAAACCATGGAGTCTGTTTCTCACATCAGTATTTTGCAAATATTAGTGTGAAGAGGCTAAAAAAAAAAAAAAAAACAAAACCCTGTCAGGTAATAGTTAATCAGCCTCAAGCCTAATGCCTTTAGCATAGATTATTAACAAAATTAAAATCCACTGTCATCATCTGAACTTCAGATAAGGAGAAAGGAACCTGGTATTCTTGTCCAAGTTTTCCAGAGTTAATTCATCCAGCCCAGAAATATTTATAAAGTGTTTACTTATGTTAAATGTGCAAATATTCAATCTATATAGTTGAGTAGTGCAAAAACTATGTATTCATTAAGCAAATATTTATTGCATGCCTTACATATGCTGAACTCAGTTTTGGGCAAGATAGTAACAAAATTGAGCAAAACCTGGCATTTGTTCTTTCCTTCATGGAGCTTTTTCTAGCTATCTTTCTAATTTCCATTTTCCTTAAGACCATTTTTGGAAATTTTGTCATAGAATAGTTTATTTGGGGCCTCTCCTGTTTCTCTATTCATTTTGCAACAGAAGTTATTACCATTACTGTAATTGATATATTATCCCTATGCCATAATTTCTTACTACAACCTTGTTTTATTATGTAAGCGCCAGACTGACAGGAATCAAGGACATGAATAAGAACTATGTGGGTGAGAGGATAAGAAGGTTGAAAATAAGCTAAATATGAACAGTCCAACAAGTGGAAAAGCATAATGGGAAAATCAACATTTTTGAAATATCAGTCTAGTTTTGCATGTTCTTTCTTCCCCATCTTGTCTGCCTTACGTGGAATCTCACCGGCCCTGCCCTTCTCCCCATCTAGATGGCTAGCTCTTTTTCTCTTAATTTCTCAAGGAGGGAATATACTGTCAGAAAATAGAAAAAATGACAAATTCTTCCTACCTTCTGCATTTTGAAATCTAAGTTCTTATGTTAACAAAAGGACTCTTGATGAAGACATGAGTTTATACACTTGATTGAGATCTGGAAGAGCTTCAAATGCAGAAATATTTTTCCTTGGTTGATTATTTTTCTCCTAATGGGTGTGCTGGTGAGGGAGGCTGGTAACCAGGTTGAAAGCAGACAAATCTTTCCCAATATTTCCAGTGCTTATATACCAAATTTCTGCTGGAGGGAATTGTCTGCCAAGCACATAGGACAGAGCTTAATCTCAAAATTGTAGAAATCAGATGTGAATTAAAACTAATTAATAATGCTACATAGCCACAACTCAGATAAATCCCTAATTGGTTTGAAATAATCAGTCCTCACACTTGCTACAAAATATAGGTAAGGATGTTTCCTTTCCTTGTAAAAAATAAAAATTACTTCAGTTTCAAAGATGCTTCTAACCATGATGTCTAGTATACATATACATACACACACACAATGCAATAAAGCATACCCATACATAGATAACTCAGATATTGGAATTAACAACAACAGTAAAAAGATGTTCAAATAACTATTTTGAATATGTTAAAGAAATTAGAAAAGATGGGGAAATGTATAAAAATGTTGAATTCATCATAGAAAAGTAAATTCTAAGAATATAAACTGTCCTACTATTAAAAGATATAATGTCAGAAATTAAGGATTCATTGAGTGGACTTAGAAGACATGAACTTGAAGATATACCAATAGAAATTATGCATGTGTACAATATCAAATGGTCTAATGTATGTTTGATAACATTCCCAAAAGGACAGGAAAGAAAAAATGGGGAAGAAGTGTATTGGAAGAGACATTTGATGAGAAATTTCTAAAATTGATGAAAAACATGAGCCCACAATTCAAACAGCTCAGTGAACTGAAAATAGTGTAAATACAAAGGAAACCACACATTGGCACATCATAGTTATAACTGCTGAAAATCAAAGATAAAGACAAAAAATCTTGTAATTGGAATTCTAAGATGACCACCCAAGATTTTCAGTCACTGTGGACAAACACCATATCCTCGTTATTTAATCAAATACTAATCCAAGTATTGCTATGAAGGAATTTTATAGATGTAATTAAGGTTTCAAGCAGCTGACCTCAAAAGTTCAAATGCCAGCTTGAAAATCCTGAGGTCCAAATGTCAAGGAATGTGGGCAGACCCTGAAAGTTGAGTGGCTCCCAGGCAACAGCCTGCCAAAAAATGGGCACCTAAATCCTACAACCATAAAGAACTAAATTCTAGCATAACCTAAAAGAGCTTGGAAGAAGACTCTGAGCTCAGAGAAGCTAATAGCTCTCACCAACATCTTGACTTAGGCAGTACAAAACCCTTAAGGGCTGAACCCGTCCATACCATGCAAGACTACTGACCCGCAGAATTTTGAAATAATGTTTGCATTGTCTTATGCCATTAAGCTTGTGGTAACTTATTATACAGCAATAGAAACTAATACAAATGTTAAAAGAAACCATTGGAGTGGGGGGCACATTATATTATTGAAGGAAACAACAGGAAGAGGATGGATGATATTACATACCAAGCAACAGACAGTCTGTTCAGACTGGCACAAATGTCAGAATTAGCAGAATAAGACGTTAAAACAGTATTCATAACTGTATACAAATGTTCTGTACGTTACAATATTGTTACAACTTCTAGCCAGGATAATTGGGCAAAAGAAGAAAAAAGGCATATACTTCGGAAAGGAAGAAATAAAATTATCATCTCTGCCCATAGATAACACACTCTTGTTTACAGGAAACCCTAAGGATTCTAATAAAAACCTTTAGATCTAATAAACAATTTAAACAATATTATAGAAACAAGATCATTATATAAAGTCAAATCTATTTTACACTATTCCAATGAACAGTCCAAACTGAAATTAAGAAAACAATTCCATCTACAATGGCATCAGATATAATAAAATATTTAGGAATAAAAGTAATTGCAAAACTTGTGCTCTGAAAACTACAAAACATTGTTAAGGGAAATTAAAGAAGTCCTAAATAAATGGAAAGACATTGTGTATTTATGAATTGAAAGACTTAATATTGTTAAGATGGCACTATTCCTCAAATTGATCTGCAGATTCAATGAAATTCCTATTAGAATACCAATTTACTTCTTTGTTGAAAGTGGCAAGCTAATTTTCAAATTCATATGAAACTACAAGAAACCCAGAATAACCAAGAATCTTGAAAAAGACAAACACAATTGAAGGACTCAAATTTCCCAAATTCAAGGCTTACTACAAAGTAACAGTAATCAAGTTGGTGTAGTACAGGCATATGGATACTCATATAAATCAACAGAATAGAATTGAGTGTCTGGAAATAAACCTACATGTCTATAGTTAACTGATTTTGGGGAAGGATGCCAAGACCATTCAATGGTGGGGAAAATAATCTTTTCAACATATGGTGCTGGGACAACTGGATAGCCACCTGCAAAAGAATAAATTTGATTCTTTAACTCACACAATATACAAAAAGTTACCCCAAATGGATCAAAGACCTAAATGTAAAAGCCATAACTGTACAACTCTTAGTAGAAAACAGAAGTAGATCTTTATAAATTCGTATTTGGCAGAGAATTCTTAGATATGACACCAAAAGTATCCGTAACAAAGAAAATGGTGGTCACTGAGGAAATTCAGACCCTTAGAAGTAAGCAGGGGAGAAAGTACAGAAAATGAGTTGGGGGACCTCTGAAGAATTTGATCCACTTTGCAGTACTGCTCTACTTAGCCCTGCGCATGGTCTTGGTCCCTCAAGTAACCTATGGTATTTTTAAAATTTTGTGACCTAGCCTCATAAGTTATGCACTGTCACTTCAATTGTATTCTGTTGTAACATAGGCCAGCCTGTACTCAATTTAAAAAAGGACTCCACAATGCAGAAATAACATGAGGCAAGTATAATTGGTGGACACACTAGTTGGCCACACCAACTACCATTTTGAATAATCCATGACTGAAGAGAATAAATTTAATATGAGATATAAGTGAGCTGTACAGTGCAGTGCAATACGTGGATAGTAGTGGATAATGTAAGTCTTCTTAGATATCTTTTAAACTATTTTTTTGTGTATCCTGGCTTTGGTATACTTTATTTCAGACATCCATCCACCTGTGACTCATTTTGAAAACTTTCCTGGATACTACACCAGCACACTTTGTCCACACATTGTATATAAACAGAGTGCCCTAAAATTCATACCACAACCACCACCACCCAGGCTGTAACTGTATTTTGTCAAATAAAGTAATATAGAACCCCTAGCCCTGCTGGCTGGGGTCCAGACGGCTCTGATGTGTGACCTACACTCCAATCAGACTGAATCTATATTCTGAGGCTCCTTGCCTGACTCCATATACTCACATGACCTCATCACTTTCATCTTCCTATTTCCTATGTTACCTTACAGATTTTCTGAGAGCTTTCCTTAAGAAATTACTGGCACATGTCCCTTTGTCTAAGAATCTGCTTCTGGGGAATACTACCTATGATATGTGAGACTACAACCAACATTTAAGTAAGAAAGAACAATTTTAGCCCAACTCTTCCACAAAATGTAACAGTAAGAAATACTTCCCAATTCACTTAGAGGGTTCAGTATGGCCTTAATATCAAAGCATGGCAAGGACATTCGAAGAAATATTATAGGAAATTATCACTCATGAACATAGATACAAAAACATGAAACTGTTAGCAATTCAAATCAAGATAAATAAAATGTGCAGAATAGTTGAATCACGGTCATAATGTTTTACTAGTTGGCTAGATATATGAAAATTTTCAGGACCCTTGAAAATATCTTGAGCATAATTCAGGTATCTAAAAAATACTCATATCTGCAGGGGGTGTTAATTCACATGCAATACACTTTGAAAGATAAAAAAAGGGTAAATGATACACTTACCTTTCATCCTTGTCCCTCGCATTGAGGCAATTAACAAAACACAGATATAAAGAAACAAAGTCTATGAATATAAATACATGAGTTTGTGCATATGTATACTCCCCATCCCCTCTTTATTCCAGTGGTAGAACAACAGAAGGAAATGGTTAATTCTACCTAGAAAGGGTCACAAAAATGCATCATAGGGTAAGTGAGTACATCTTAAGACAGGAAATGAAAGTTGAGTTGGTGCTTGTGTGGAGAGAGGGTAAGAGGTAACATCTTTTTCGTAGAAGAAAGGCCCTGAATAATGAGAGTTTAGTGTATTTTCTTAATTCTAGGCAATTACAGAGTGCAATTATGGACAGAGAGATAGATAAGTTGGCCTGAGATAAAGAAATTTTATAGGCCATATGTAGGAGTTAGGGCTTTATCCTGAGGGAACTGGGGAACCATATGGTTCTCTTTCCGTGAGGTCATCACAATTTATTCATGCTGTACTTGTGTAAGTGTTAATAACGCCTACTTCATCTTCACAATTATCTTGTTTATACAATAAATTATCTGGTTGCCCATCTATAAAGGTGGTTAGGGTAACCACATATCTGACCTTGCATAATTAGACTGACAGAAAAAAGATATTGGAAAGACACCCAGTCACCCACAGAAAATCTGATGACACTGAATTGTGTGTGAGGGAGCCCCTGGCAGGAAGTGCAATGTGCAGCACTTTCCTGTTGTCTCATCAACTTAGAACAAGAAGGGAGAAATTCACAAAGTAATCTCCCAGATCCGCAAACCCTGACTTTTTCTTGAACTGTAGACTCATACCCTGATATTTCAGCAAGAAGAAGAAACAATAAAACTCAAGCCTAACACAAAGCAAAGTGGCTGACATCTCGTGCCCATGGGAAGAACACTCGTATCTAGTGTGTCCAGTATGAGCAGGTGTCAGATCTCTGTTTTTCTCTAAATTTGGCATTGGCTACCTAAGGGACCAGAATAGTACCCAGGGCTGAACCTTCATTTCAGTGGGTCAGATTCTTCAGGTGTCTTCCATCCCATTTTCTGCACCCTATTCCCACTCACTTTCATAGGTCTGAATTCCCCCACTGACCACCCCTCTCAGATCTTCCTACAGTGCCTAGATGCTACTTAAATCACCTCTAGTTGTCTCCTTCTAGTCAAAACCTACTTTCCTCTAAGGGAGCTGATTTGATTTGTTATGGTATCATTAATAATAACAGCAACAACAAACTAAAATGGACTATACATGTACATATATCAGGCAAACTGGTATATTCTGATTAAAGTTATCACAATCATCACTTTGCACATCTCTCACCCTTCTAAATATCAGATTGTTAAGCCTCAAAAACATGATATCTTACCTTTGAAATAGTACACACCTCTGTCTACAATCTCTGCATAAGAGGTACACTTAAAAACTGGTTTAGGAGGACTTTGCCTCCATTAAGTACCACTGTTGATTCCCACTGGAGCACACCTTCAGCCATCTCATTCTAGCTAAGTCATAAAAGTATTACAATTCCCTATTTTTATGTTTCTTTATACCAATGTTAAAGAAAGGGTTTCTACTTAGAGCTTGAACTATATCTAAATAGGACACTGTATTTCACTATAACTGAGTCTAACCAGCCAGGCTGATAAACTCAGCTCACTACCAACCCCAGAACTTAATGGAAGGTTTTACACTGAACAATAAACAAGAAACTCACTTTAACCAATCAAAGACAGATTTCTAGACTCATGTTACTATATCCAGGGTGCAAATATCAGAGCTTAATTACTGTAACCATAAGATAAATTATCTTCCTGACGTAAAATTTCTGGATTTTTCTCCTCAGTGTTCTAGCAAGTGTTTCTTTACCTAACAAGTAAATAAATTAACTTAGCACTTGTCTACTTGATCACTGCTGCATTTACACACTAACATCTCGATTTGGTATTTTGATTATATTTTATATTAAGTTTTTAATTAACTGTAATACTTTAAAGAGGTTCATTATATAATATATCTTCACCAAGGGGTTTCATTCCAAGAATTCAAGCCTGGGTCAACATTTAAAAATCAAAGGAATTAGTTATATTAATAAATAATAAAGAAGAACAGTTGGTTATCTAAATAGGTGCAGAAAATACATTTGACAGAATTCAAGGTCGATTATAATAAAAACACTCAGTGAACAAGGAACTGAAGGGAACTTCCTTAATTTGATGAAAGGCATCTACAAATTTATACAGCTAACTTAACAGGGAAAGGCTTTCCAACTAAGAATGGGAACTAGACCAAAATGTCTTCTTTAATAATTCCTGTTCATCATTATACTTGGGAGTTTTAGTCAAGACAAGAAAAAGAAATAAAAGGCATCAGTTTGGAAAAGGAAAAGTGAAACTGTCTCTATTCATGGACAGCCTTATTGTCTACATAGAAAATTGCAAAGTATCTATAAAAGAAAAATCTCCCAGCATATTAAGTGAGTCTAGCACAATCAGAGAGTACGAAATCAATCTTCCACTTACTAGCAATAAACAATTGAAATTTGAAAAAAAAATTACAACAGCAAAAACTGTAACAAGTATAAATTTAACAAAATGTATTCAGACATATATACTGAAACTCTACTGAAAAGTAAACACTGATGAAAATAATCCAGTAATACCTAAATAAATGGAGAGATATGTTCATTTACTAAAATACTCAATATTATTAAGATGTCATTGTAGCCCCTGTAAGGATCGGTGATGAGCTTCCATTCTTGAGTAATACCACAGTCCAAAAATTCTAAGTAATGTAATAAAAATAAGACAGTCATGTGCAGTTGGTTAAGGAACATTATTAAAATAATAAAATCTATGCATGGCAGTTTGATGTTGCAAAAGGGAATTAGACTCTAGCTATTAAGCATTTCCTTCTACAAAAAAGAAGCCAACCAATATACTTGAAATCAAATCTTTTTTGCATTAAAGATGATAAAAAAAAGTCACTAGTCTATGAATACAAATTGACATAAAATTTCACAAGAGAATGTAGTCTCTTCTACCTACATACAAATGCCCTTATAATTTTTATTTATTATCTTAAACCTCCCTACTCAATATCATTCTTGACATTTCCTGAAAAGTACAATCACTTCACTTATTCTCTTAATACAACTGGCCTATTTTAAGAGCTGCTCCATCAGAATGAATTATAGTTCAAGTAAAGAATAGGTGCAATTTTCTTCATTTTACAGATGCAGGATATAAGATCAGAAAAAACAATAAAGTTTCCCAAGGCATACAATAATTGTTTTAGCTCTAATTCAAACCTAGTTTGGCCAACATTAATTCCATAATTCTTTCCATTTTACTCTAAAATATCATAACTTAACCTTTGGATTATATCTACTAAATGATGGGCTATATGTACATATTATATATTTATAAGTTTTTATTCAGCCTACTAATATGCTTATCTCTTATCCTGTGCTTAGGCATAAATGAAAAAGATTCTATGAATATTAAAGTTCCATGGAATCCATCTTCTATATGGTCATAATTAACTTAAACTCCTACATTCTGAAAACTTTTAACAAACATAAGGTCATAAATTATTTTAAATCATACTGACAAGTGAGAATGTCGATTGATGTAAAATTTTGTAACAGAATCATTGGCCAACAAGGGTGATATTCTCTTATCAATAAGTCCTAGAAGTGAATAACTATATCTTCCAAGAGTTGGTTTATCGTAATTCTAATCCCTTCTGTATTTCTCAGAAAGTAAGTTACTCCAGTAAACAGATATTGATTCCATAGACATAAGTTGGGTTTTTCCCTATTGTTTGGGAAATCTTTCCTCCTTAGTCAGTTCATTGTATTGCCAAATAACTTGTCATAAATTGAAATTCTAACTTTATAGGATAGATGGCAAGGAAGTATAAATTGTATTTAAGCCAGACTAAATTAAAGCTTGTTTCTCAATTTTGTTTTTTTATTTCAGAACTGCAATGCACCTGTCAGAATTATAAGTATATGTAAGTCAGAGGCTGCCAAAAATACATGATTAAGAAACTTCATTTCAAGCATAGATACAGGTAAGACAAGGTATAAATCTATAAAAATTAGTATAGTACTTATTAATATTTTAACAAGTTTAATAATGTCTTTCAAGTACATGAAAAATTATAACTTCAATGCTTAGCTAAATTTATAGATGTATTTTAAACTAAAATTATGAATATATCCATATACACATATGTATGTGTAATAAGGAACATTTAAAAGTATATATATTAATAATATAAATGTATATAATAATGAGATATCATGATCATGGAAGCTAAGGAAAACTTTCCAATTTCATATATTGTCCAAATGCAAACTGAATTTCACACAAAATAGGTAACATTAATAGATAATAACTTCCCTTCTTGAAAGGCTACAGTGTGGTAGGAAGTAAGTGGAAGAAATTATGAAAAAACATTTTCTAATATCCATGAGTTTTAAAGGCAGGAGATTCTATTCAGAGCCTCTTAATCCTTCCAGAGAAGAAAAGTTTATCCTTAACTATTGGGCAAGGAGAGATCTTTTCTTTTCCTCTAGTCCTGGAAACTGCAGGGGAGAACCTGAAATTAACTTCCCAGGACCAATAGTCTCAGGTACAGACTGGCATCTGTAACAACAGATTCTGAACAAATACCTGCTGCTGTAAAAAGTTCAGCGTCTGGGGGATGTGTCTCTAAGTCAAACTGTCACCATAGTTGCTGGCTGATTGTAAAGGAAGGAATAAAGTGAAATCCAAGAGGCACCTCAGAAGAGTAAATGGAATCCAACCACCTCTGCAATGCTCTCTCAAGGTGACAGAGGTTCCACAAGTTAAAATGAAAAATAGTAAAGACAAAGTTTTCTGACAGAAGTTCTCTCCAAGCCCCACATCTCTCCCCAGGGTGCTCAGGCAGATGATTTCCTGAAAGAGGATAAGTCATCAACTTCAATTCAGAAGCTATTGGGAAGAAAATCACAGTGAATACATAACTGGGAACTGCCAAAGAGATTCCTTACACACCATTTTTCAGGCAGGTATTGCTGATTCAGGGGTATATAAAGCCCATGTGGTCAGTTTCTTCTGTCAAATGAAACTGGAATAAAGATAGAAGTTAGGTATTTGATCTAATCCTTGGAAGTGTTGGGAAAAAGGTGAGTAGACTTTTATTGTGTTAGGGGTTGAAGCAAACCTTAAACTTTAAACCAAAGAAACCTAGAAACAACATTAGGCTATACAATTATAAAAAGCTAGTGGGATAGGAAAAGAGCAAGCCAAAATGCCCATGTTATCATGGTGTTTTAGACCACTGTTGTCCCTTCCTGTGCCAAACTACTGAAGCTAGTTTACTGAGATGGTGAGAATTCCTTTCCTCTGGACACACACACAAAGCACACTTGTTAATGACAGTCCGCAAAAAGTACTGCCTGGGGTGCGGAGTTACCTGAGTATGAATACCTCTTCAGAGATACTTGGGGAGCTATAAGCAGCTATTGTTAAATGGGAGGGCTATATGAGGAGTCTTCAAATTGCCTGAATGAACCTGAGACATTGGTAACTTGAGGAACAATGGAAGTTACCACCATAGTGCAAGTCAGACCACTGCTGACATAGAAAATAGCTAGGATCATATGATAGTGTCTAGTGTGTTAGTCAAGGGGAGCTTCCTGTGAAATCTGATGTATTTCTAGAACATCTCACATCTGACAGCCATTTGGAGAGGAAGCAGTTGTGCTGTTTCTAACTGGTACCATAATTAAACTCCTGTTTCAGGGAACACTTTGTCCAAGACCAGCTCTGGTATCGGAGCCTTGAAAGAAAACTCCAGTTGCTAATGAACAACTGAACTATTATTTCCTTCAAAGTAAATTTTGTAGAACCTGAAAAGAAAGAACAATATGAAGATGAGCCTACAGAGGCCATTTCATTGATTAAAAGTAGTTTTAAATCTTCTAGGCACCACAGGAAGAACATCAAAGTTTTTTTCCCATTAACAGCAACCAGGATGGAAGATCAGGGGAAGCATGCAGAGGCAGCAGTGACACTTTAGTGTGGTCACAGATTAATGACACTAATGTATCTTGTAAAGCAGCACTCATGGCCCTGGGAACCCCCTCATGGGGGAGGAGTGCTGACAAGGAGAAGGTCTTTCAGTCAGAGGGAGCAACCCTAATCACCAAATCCCCTTAACAGTTCTAGAAAACGGCCTTTAACATTTGTAAGCATCTAATATCTGGCTCTAACCTTCCTTTCTGGGAAGCTAAATGTAATAACTTTCTTTTCCCAAAATGCTTCATTGTTTTCTGACTTCATTATATTGTCTGTTATCTCAACACTCAATTATAAGACTTAGGTTTTCGCACACAAAAATAGATAACCTACCAGAGATAAACCAAAAATAAAAATCACAAATGCATATGAAAAAGAAATAAATTTTAAAAGCAAAGGATGTAAAGAAATACATTTTATAAACATTAATTCCAAATAAAGCAGTATAGACATCACTGCATAAAATAGTGCATGACTGTTATCTTTGGAGGAATCTCAGACAGTCAGAGTTTCAGAATAAGAGTAACTTTATCCAAAAGCCATCCCAATAATGGCAGCTTCTTTTATACTTGGCCTAAGTATTTTTTATTGTATTACTTGAAAATAACAGATTTTATAATTCTGCTTTATTGTCTTGGTAGTCTTATTTCCAATAATTTCCTTTCCTTTCATTATTTATTCATTCAATTTCATTCAAATGTTTAAAAATCATTTTTACCAAACTACTAAAAAGCTGTATTTTCTACTTTATGTTCATCATCTTTTTTCTAAATTTTTAGAAATGATTTTTAGATGATTTTTTTTTTTTTTTGTATACTTTTTGTCACTGATGCAAAGTCCCTCTACATTATTTCTGTCCAGGCTTTTAAACATTTTTGTAGTATGTCATTGCAGAGTACTTTCATTATTATTATTGTATATTACCCTGTTAAGATTTTATAGAGTATTAGAAATTATATAATCCCTCCACTTTAGAGATAAGGAAACTGAAGCCCAGAAAGTCTTATTGAGCAAATTTGCACAGCTTAGAAAATGGCAAGGCTGGATCTAACCCAGGTTTTTAGGTCAGTGTGCGATCTGCTTTTAAAAATGTATAATTAATTACTCAATTCTGTGAAAGAACCTATAGGAATTCAAAGGAAAAAGAGATTAATGAAGATCAGAGAAATCAGAAAAGGCTTTTCAGAGAAAACAAAAAAGATTGACTTTTACTTTGAAGAATGCCTGGATTATCAAAGGTAAATGAAGCATAATGAATGTGAAAGACATGCTGGGTGGCCTCCAAGGGACTATGTGTCACAATGGCACTTGCAGAAGAGGATTTTCTCATGGGAACATTCTTACGGTAACATTGCCCTGGTTTGATATAGGATACTCCCACTCTTTGCTTGGATAAAACCTTTGACAGGGCTACTGATAAAGAGATTGACCTCTTTCAGTCAGTAGATGAGAAGGTAACCCAAGTGTCCAATCAGGTGCTCACTTACTGGGGTTTCAATCTGAATTAGCAATGCAAAGTATGAGGGTCAGGGGTCAAGATGGCAGAGTAGAAGGGTTCTTGTAGCTCATCGTTTCCCACAAATACACCAAAATTCACATCCATGGGCCTACCCAGGCAACAAGAGCACCTGCTGAATTCTGACAGAATATTTCCCTCTTCAAAAGACAGACACCACAAATCTAGAAGGAGAAAAAGAGAAAAGAAAGAAGAAAAAGCAAAACAGTGCGGGACCAGTCCTGCAGGGAGAGAAGTGGCAAAGGAGGAATAGCGCTCATTTGCTGAATCTCCCCCTCTCCAGCAGAAAGGTCAGTGGGCTGGAGGGGGAACCTCCAAGGCTTGGATCTGTACGGAGCACCCCTTGACTGACAGAACTAAGTTAAACGGGCACAGAGGGTCTCTGCAACTCCCAGCCCTAGAGGCAAAGCGGCAGGTAGGGGATGGGACAGGCTGCCCAAGCTGGGCGGAGGACTGGGGCAGCTGCACAGAGGCAACCCTGGAGGACTGCAGAGTGCAGCGTGCCATGGATGAATGGGTACACAGGGCAAAACAACCCGGGCCCTCCATAAAACAACACGGCTGATGTACCCTGGGGGGAAGGGTGCCATACCCTCATCTCTAAAAACCCGCCAAAGGTTTTCGGGAGAAGAGAGGTGGGGCTTAGCCACAGTTGCCATATCCTCCAGCGCTTAGCACCCAGGTGGGGGCAGTGTCAAAACCTGAATCTGTACCTAAGGGCTTAGCAGCCTCAAAGGCCAGATAAGATCTTTCTGCCCTGGTACCTCAGAGAACTTGCACTGCCAAGACAAACAAGGAGCTGAGTTTTGGCACAGAGCAGGGGTGGGGTTGTTCTGCCAACTTCCCTGAGGCTGACGGAGCATGCAGCTGCACAGAGCAAAGAAGCGATCAGCGCTGGGAGAGGGCAGTGGCCACCCGCCTTCCTGGCAGGAGTGCAGCACCTGACCACGGTGCTGGGAGGGGGAGTGACCCGCCCGCTCACTGGGAAAGAGCTCAGCACCTGACCCAGTGTTAGGAGGGGGCATGATCTGGTAGCCGACAGACACTGGGAGCAGCACAGAAGAGGGTGCCAACAGAGGGCCTCTGGAAACAGCAAGCTGAGATTGCAAAACAGGGCGAAGACACAAAGACCTCTTTATAAAAATCATTAAGAGCACACCATCTCCAGGAGAACTAGATAACTGATACTCCTTGAGCCACAGTGCCAGAGAGATATGAGCAATATGAAGAAGCAGAGGAACCACTCCCAATTAAAAGATCAAGAGAAATCCCCTGAAAGCACGATCAAGGAAATAGACATTGATGGCCTACTAGATCAAGATTTCAAAAAGGAGTGATCAGTGTACTGAAGGAACTAAAAGAGATAGTGTTTAGAGATATAAAATATGTCAAAAATGAAATAGAAGCTATAAAGAAGAACCAAGTAGAATTAGTAAACTCATTTGCTGAGATGAGAGCTGACCTAAAGGCTGTACAAAGCAGGCTAGATAATGCAGAGGAATGAATAAGTGACCTAGAAGACAGGACAACAGAAAGCACTCCAATCAGAACAGCAGAGAGAAAAACAAATAAAAAACAGTGAAAACAATATAAGGGACCTATGGGATAATATAAAGCGTGCCAATCTACACATAATAGTGGTTCCAGAAGGGGAAGGAAGAACAAAGGGAATTGAAAAGGTATTTGAAGAAATCATGACTGAAAACTTCCCAAACCTAGAGAAGGAATCAGATATCCAAGTACCGGAAGCTCAGAGGGTCCCAAACAGGAAGAACCCAAACAGACCCACACCAAGACATATCATAATCAAGATGGCCAGAGTCAAGGAGAAAGAAATGATCCTAAAGGCAGCAAGAAAAAAACAAAGAGTGAGTTACAAGAGAAGCCCCCATAAGGCTCTCAGCGGATTTCTGTACACAAACACTACAGGCCAGAAGGGAGTGGCAAGATATATTCAAAGTCCTGAATGAAAAAAGATGCAGCCTAGGATACTCTTTCCAGCAAGGCTATCTTTCAGAATAGAAGGAGAGATAAAGAACCTCACAGACAAGCAAAAACTAAAAGAGTTTAGCAACACTAAACCAATGCTGAAAGAAATATTGACAGGTCTACTCTAAATAGAAAAGAAGCAGGATGCTACAAAAATGAGAAACTCATAACTGGAAAGGAGATAACTGCCATGAATTACAAAAATAATAAACACAAAATTGTAGAAGAAGACAACTAAATCATTAAGAGTGGGAGAGGGAAGCAAGGGAAGCCACTGTGGAAAACAATATGGAGATTCCTCAAAAGACTAGGAATAGACTTACCATATGACCCAGGAATCCCACTCCTGGGCATATATCCAGAGGCAAACCTACTTCAAAAAGACAGCTGCACGCCAATGTTCATAGCAGCAATATTCACAATAGCCAAGACATGGAAACAGCCTAAATGTCCATCAACAGATGACTGCATAAAGAAGATGTGGTATAGTTACACGATGGAATACTATTCAGCCACAAAAACCGACAACATAACGCCATTTGCAGCAACATGGATGTTCCTGGAGAATGTCATCCTAAGTGAAGTAAGCCAGAAAGAGAAAGAAAAATACCATATGAGATCACTCATATGTGGAATCTAAAAAATAAATAAATAAATAAATAAATAAATAAATAAATAAATAAATACATACATACATACATACATACATACATACATACATACAAAACAGAAACAGACTCATAGACATTGAATACAAACTTGTGGTTGCCAAGAGGGTGGGTGGTGGGAAGGGACAGATGGGGAATTCAAAATTTGTAGATACTGACAGGCATATGCAAAATAGATAAACAAGATTATACTGTATAGCACAGGGAAGTATATATAAGATCTTGTGGTAGCTCACAGTGAAAAAAATGTGACAAGGAATATATGTATGTTCATGTATAACTGAAAAATTGTGCTCTACACTGGAAATTGACACAACATTGTAAAATAACTATAACTCAATAAAAAAAAGTTAAGGAAAAAAAAAGTATGAGAATAGTTGGAAGGATTTATTCCTGCAGCTAAATAAACCCTGGCAGTCACCCTGCTACTGAGTGCAAACTCGTTCTGCTCACTGCATGACAAGCCAGTACATGAGGAAACGAGGTTTTGGGGCAAGGAATAACAACTTTTGGAAAGGCAGCAGACTGAGAAGATGGTGGACTAATGTCCTAGAGAATTATCTTACCCAAGTCAGAATTCAGGCCAATTTTATACTAAAAGGGTAGGGGCTGTGGTTGGTTTTTTCAAAGTTCTTGGTGTCAGAATCCTTTGTTCTTGCAGCTGTCTCTTTAGGTCAGTAAACCACCAACAAGACAAATGTTATTCTTTGTTCTGCAGATTTTTATCTCTATGTGAATGGAAAGTATCATACCTTTACAGATCAGAGCTTTAAGAATGGGCTATTCTGTATATTCCAGGCTATACACAACATTTTTTTACCAAAGGTGCAGAACCAGCATGACTAAGCACAGGCAACAGAGCACAGGGTTAGAGCTAAAGGAACAGATCTAATATGGAGTCAGATTTATTCTTCCCTCTTACAACTCTAATTACTACTATTTTCTTCCCTAGAACTGCTCCAGCTCCCATATATTTTAAAGTGTCATACCATGGATTTCCTTTTACTTCAATACTATTCCCAAAGTCTTACCAAAATATAGTAGTGTGTTTTTTGTTTTTTGTTTTTCCCATAAATCTAGCCATAGTCATATCATAATCAAGATGGGTTCTTTTGCTGGCTTTCAATACAATCTACTAGATACAATCCATATGTGGGGTGGGAACATGTAGACTATATTTCCTGTTTTCTTCCAAGGTAAAGAGACTGAACCACAGAGATTAAGTAGTTCCTGCTGACCAGATCCAAAGTCCATACTGTTTCTTCTGACAAACACAATATATAAATTAAACATATCATTGCATCTTCATGAATATTTTTTCAAACAGCTTTACCAAGAACTATGATTACTTCTGACTTCTTGACATACGAAAAGATTTAATTTCTCTTTTAGAAACATAATGGTGCTGCAATAATTCCATCCAGTCAGAAAAAAAAAATGTATTTTGTCCCAAGTAAGCAAAAGCCACTCAATTACTAAACCAATCTTTAAATTAATTTCTCCCCTTTTCTTGTTTTTACTTTTAGAAAGGTCTGTGCATACACAGAAGCATAAAAAGTAAGTAATTTAATTCTAAAAGGAAAGTTCAAGATATTTTTAGTTAAGAAAGTAAAAGTGGAAATTTAGATTTGTATGTTCTGAGACTGTCTAATATTGACAATGAAATAAACATCAGGAAATATTTTAAACAATAATGACTGAGAATTTCCCTCAACTAATGTCAGACACCAAATAATAAATCCAGAAAGCACTGGTCAAGAACAATGCCCAAAAAACTACACTTTAGGCATATAATTTTCAAACTACAGAAAATCAAGCATTAAAAAAAAAAAAAATCTGAAAGAAGTCAGGGGAAAGAAAAAAGTAAAATTCACTTATAGAGGAAAAAAGATTTATTTCTGACTTCTCTTCTGATGTAAATAAGAAGAAACCACGTTAATAAGAAAAGAATGAAGTGAGATATTTAAAATATTGAGAGAGAGAAAAAAAAAAACACCAACCTGGAATTCTGCACCCTGAAATTATTCAATAGTGAAGGAGAAATATCTTTTCAAACAGAAATTGAGAGAATTTGTTGCCAATAGACCTGCCTTGTAAGAAATGCTAAAAAGTTCTTTAAAGATAAGGTCAGGAACTCACATCTACATAAAGTAAAAGCATAGAAGTAGGAATAAGTAAAAGTAAAATTATAACTTGGTATGCTTCCCATTTTCCCTGCCTCACTCAGCATTTCCTTTTCCTCATTGGCCCTGATCTTTTCCCCAGGTAGGCAGCTAAACTCTTCTTTTCCCATTGTCTCAAAGATGTGAATTTCCTATGACAATCACTTTTTACCCTATAGGTCAGAGAATCAAAGTGAGAGTTCTTCTGGTTAAGAATGTTCATTTATATGATGATCCAAGAAAGAAGGAATAAGTAATGAGAGTATAAATGAATCCACTGAACTCATTGTAAGATAGACAAAACACCGATTATTACCTAATCCCTATGTTTTCCTGCTGTAAATGGGTGGTGAGCAGGGGAAGGCGATGCCATGACGGTGCTTTGGGTCCCCCGATATGAGTGTCAGCTCAGAATCTATATCAAACATCCCATAGAATATTTGGATATTTCCCTTTCCTCAGTGTAGCTATTCAAGCAAATAATTGTATGTCCCTTTGGGCAAGGACTGGGAGATTCGTTACTCAATACAAACACTAGCTGTGGCACCCCAGGGTCCTTCCTAAAGATCACTCAGTCTCTCTTTCAATATATAGTTTTGAATCTAAAAGGTAGTTAATTAAGCTAGCAATATATCAGGGATTATGATGTCCTATTAGAGAAGCTAACATCAGTCTTTATCTGTTTACTTCATCTTTATTTTTCTGAAACTAGATAGGTATTCAAGAAAAACCCTGTGAGCTACCCACAAATCTTGTCCCTCAGAACTCCTTGGTCTCTTGGCCATTATTACTAATTTCTGTGGGTCAAAGCCCCCTAGTGACCAGTTTGGCATTGCTGTTCATCAGAGTAGATACGTCCTTTTCTATGCTGATGAAGTGCTGCCACCTGGCTTCTATTATTGCACACCCACTGATACTATGGAATCCAATATGGTCGTGTTTTAAAAATTCTAGATACTTTAGACATTTTAATAGGTGTATAGTAGTATCTGTTCAATTTGTATTTGCCTAATAGCTAATAATATTAGTGAGTTTTCATGCACTTTTTTGATATCCTCTCCTATCAGAGCATTACATGGTAATTTTGTTCATTTAGGGAGGGGGAGGGAGTCCTTATCACAAGTCTATCCATATTTTTGGTGTGAAATAACAGAAAACGTCATGGAAAGTGTTACTATTTATCTTGAAAATATGTATATACTGTGTTGATTCTGGGTGAGATTTCTTTTTTCTTTACAATCCCTCTATCAGATTGTCTATCTATAATACATGCCTTGTTCTTTTTTAATGCTTAGTCAGTAATAAAACTTCTCTTTTACTGTTGTGGAGAGGTTTTCTGAGTTAGGAGATTTTGTTTTGAGTTATATTTCTCTACCAATTCCGGTGACTAGAACAGGATGTCTAGGAGTTCCTAAATTAAATGTACTCACTGAAGGTTTCTGGCCACACAATAGTCAGGGAAGATATTCTGAATTAGAAAAGTCTCTGTTCTAGCTCTTGCTCTTTTGGAATGATAATCAGATGCTCCAAATTCAAGACTTTACTATGGAATAAGCATGGGTAGCATGGGCTCTGAAATCCTGCCAGGCTTACCATGTGGTTGGAAATTATGAAATGTCTTGAAGGGGAGCAGAACATGCCACCCCAAAATACGCCTTTTTGGCATAAGGATTATTTTAGGCTGATTATGCTCTGAAAACTGAGTAGAAGTTCCCCTCTTGTATGAAATATTTACAAGAAAAATCTCCACTTGTAATGGTATCTCCCTCTCTGTACCAGGAAGAGGCAGATGACTAAATCTCTAGAAACTCTTATCTTAAATCTGCTTAACAGCCATACCCTGTTCACTGTACTTTTTCTGGTAACCTAACATAACTGGCTGTCTACTCCTCCACCCCGCATCTGGAGAGGGTACTTAAAGCAAAGGCTTGAGCCATTTAAGGGATTTACTCATTTTCCTGGGTGACTCTCGTGATAGAGAGGTACACATGTTATTAAACTTCTATTTGATTTTCTCTGTTAATCTTTTATTACACATGAGGTCTCAGCTAAGAATCTAGAAGGATAGAGAGGAAGTTAATTTTTCTCCCCTACAGCCATGAATACTGCCTATAGGTCTTTCTCTTAAAAAGTTAGTATCTTTGTCACATTTGAAATGTGTGTGTGAGAATCCAGTTTTGCAGTTGCCTGAAGATGCTTCCTTTGATTTGAATAAATTAACATATTTGCTGGGGTTTTTAAGACAGTCTTTATCTCAAGTAAATGAATCATTGGTATTTATGGGATAAAAATCATTCTAAGGAAAAAAAAAAAACCTAAAAAATGATTTAGATAGCCAGAAGAAAAAAAAATTGAGGAAAATGGAAGAAGAAATGTGAGATTTCAAGGCACTGGTCATTTCATAAAAAGCCTCCTCCTTCCTTACTGTCCGTTCTCCCTCTGCTCCTCCTGTGTCACTTTATTGTCCCAGCCTCAAACTGACTCCAGGGAACGGGGAGGCAATGATCTTTACGACAGCAGTTGCCTTTGTTAGGCAATGTCCCTGTAGAGAGGGACAGAAGGTCACAACTTCTCCAACTGGTAATCAATTATGTTCCCTGTTTGAGGACACAAGTTTGTGCACCTGGTTACTTAGGTCTGCGTCTTAGCTCAGATCTACCTCTGCAAGTCCCTTCTCAGCCAGAAGCCATGTAGCTAGGAAAGCAGACATAATGAAGAGGCCTGATGGTTGAGAACTTGGAGAAACCTGTGGCCCTAAGTGAAGGCAATACATTGGGAAGTTGCTGCATAGTCACTTGCCAAAAGGCAAAAGAACAAGGTGTTAGGTTGATAAACGTCAACACAGGAAGGAAACCAAAGTGCCATCTAATTTACATTTTTCTTGTCTTAATATGAAGAAAACAAGACCTTCCTATTCGGATCACCAGCAAAGCTGATGTCACTGAGATGCTACCCAGGGTAGTTCACGTGACTTTCTCGCCAGCTGATATGAGGCACTGAGCAAGTAAGACTGGCAGTGGTGCTATGCTGCGGTGACTTCTTATGAAATTTGGAAGTTTGGAGGGATTTGGTGGGGTTTTACTTATTTTCTTTTTGATCTGGAATTAAGTCTACACAAGCAGGTAAGTTAATAGCAGTTCCGAGAGCTGTAATTCTTGGTTTATTCACTCACAATGAGTCTGTATATTACCAAATATATGCGTAGTATTGGTCACCCAACAGGGTAAAAAAAATTTTTTTAAGGGTTCCTAGGGTGCCCCAGTCCCATAGGGGCAGTCGGTGGCCCAGAAAAAGGCTGTGGAGCTTAGCCTGGTCCGTCGTGTGTTGGGGCCCCCGAAGCCGCCCAAACCCAAACCCCTCACAGGCTTCACCATTGCTGCCGCTGTCGTCCTCGCCTCACCAACCCCGTCCCCTGCGCCTCACAGCCCCGCCCCACACACCTCGCTGACCACGACCCCCACGCCTCACAGACGCCGCTGCTGCGCCGTCTTGTTCCAAGGTCCAGGGTAAATTTTTTTTAAGACAATTTTTTTATATCAACTGAGCTTAGGTATTCCATAGGAAATTGATAGCTGCTTTGTCAGAGGCTTTACAACTGCCTCCTCAAGTATTAGTGATTTATTGCAGAGTTCACACAGGGCAGAAGGACAAAATTTCTAAAGGCAGTAATCCTGCTGACGGAGTTTCGCAAGCTGCTGTTCATTTCCGGCAGGCTCCAAACTTAGAAGACCCACTGGAAGAAGCTTTTGTTCATTTTGAAAAATATGCTTCACAAAATGAAAGGGACAAATGGACCATAAAAAGAGCTAAAAGAAATTTGGACTATGGGAATGACCCAACAGAGTAATTCCTATACCCTATTTGGTTAATAATATTGTGCCAAAGTCATCCGAATAAGAGGGATTTTAAAGGAACTAGACTTTTACTATGCCTAGTAAAAAAGATGAAATTATTTAAAATATTAAAGAAATGTGCTATGTATCAGAATTCTTTGAGGCCACTTCCAAAGTAAGTGCAGGAAATTTTCTCTAATCAACTGTCCAGGAACCTGGTGTCAGTTGAATTTCATTGAATTAAGGCCTGAAAAAGGTAAAAGATTATGTCTAGTTATGATGGGTGTGGTGTCTGAGTGACCCAGGGAGCAGTAAAGCCTCTCAGTACACATAATTCCTACTTTGGGCACATCAGAGCACATTAGAAGTCGTTTATTTCTGCTGTTGTCCAGGAATTATACAAATGTTTGCAGATTCCTATAGGCCTCATTCCTCTGGACAAGTAGAGTGAATGAGTCAAACTTGAAAAAAAAAAAAAAAACTCATTGGCAAAGATTCTGCAACCTCTTATATAAAAAAGGCTTAGAGTTTTACTGCTAGCTTTGTTAAAAATTAGAGGGACCCCTACATGCAAGCGCAGATTCTCTTAAATTTATAATTGTTGTACCTATGAATTTGGGTCTGAGACTATGACCTGTGCCTGATTTAACTTAATTCTCTCATAATCATCCAGTACTTAAAAGAGCTTCTGTCTTTCCTAGAAACCCTGAGACATAGAGTCATAAGGACCTGGAACGACCCACCAGAAAAAGTCGGCCACGCTGTTGACCAGGAGATCTCACTTGCATGAAAGTATTCCAGAGGAAAGATGGGCTGTCACTGACTGCCCTGAGAAGGACCCACTCAAATTGATGCTGATCACCCGTGGCTATCAAGGTAAGAGAAAAACTCAGCTGGATTTGCGCTTCTCAAGGGATGCATTCCTGTAAACAACTTTCAAACTTAAGTTTTTAGGCTGATATTGGCACTGAACTCAACTGAAAGGAGGTATTCTAGCAAACTTAATATTATTCTGATAGACTACCTTGCTGACCTATTCACAGAAGGGTTATTTCAGATACTTTAAAATCACATTTCCTAGGAAACAGACATGCTATTTGTTACATTACTTTTTCTTTGGTACTCTCCATAATGATGCCCACCATCTCAGTCAGCTCTAAATTTCCAGTATAAACGAAGTCTGGATTTAGAAATTCAACAATCTGATTATTGATAAAGTAGAATGTTCTTTGTAAGTAATTTTTTATAAGTAAAAGTAACCAATATGCACCCAGGTACTCAAGCTATAAATTTGATGCAAAATGTTTTGTTAACTGGCTTTGATTAGAAGGATGATGTAGAAAAGAAAATCATTGAATTAATAGACAAACAAATATGGCATTTATAGATAGAACTTCAAAAAAAGTCAACTTCATTCAATTAACTTTGGGATGCAAGTTCCCTCCAGTTCCAGTATATCTAGATAGACTAAAGTGAATGCCTGTTATAATGCAGATACAGTTGACTATTAAAAGAGTATAATTATTTATTTAGACACAGTGCAGCCAAAAAATGTGACCTATAGGGTGGGTTTTTCAAGTCTTAATCAGAGTCATATAGATTAAACATGGGAAGTTCAATATGTACTGTTCAGTGGGTGCCTCATAATGAGATTTTGATACTTGATGATGGCCATGGTTGTCTTTGTTTCCCATCCAGGCAAAACTATTTGGGAACATACCAACAGTAAATAGTTAAATCAGAGTCTCTGTTAGTAATGCACACAATTTTTTCTTGGTCATACATGAATTTTACAAACCATGACATCTTTTTTGCTTGTACTTTCAAATAATCAACTATCTAAGCATTTGGCAGTTCCTTATGAAGTCTTACCCAATCCAAGCCTAAAGAGTATCTTAACTCTGAAGACCTATAGTCTAAATTGGTAATTAGATGGTTTCCTTGTAAAGCCCAATAAATTTCTCCTGAGTTTCAATCATATGCATGTCATCACATTTCTATGACAATTTAAGATTTTTCATAATTGTGCTGTGTTCCCAAATAATTAAGCTTCTAAGGCTTATAAATTGTGAGGAAATGACTGGAAATTATATTGGAGGAGAAATAATGAAGGATAAAGATACTTTAGTAAGGTGGTTTATACAGACTCATCTCTGTGTAGACTCATCTCCAGTGTAAGAATGCTCTCCTCTTCCTGGTACAAAGAGGGCACTTTTCTTAGGGGACATGTCTGTCCTGATTATAGGCAGGTGGAGGAGCACAGAGAAACATCTGCCGTTTCTCAGTTACCTTCAGCTCAAAATAAACCTTATACCCCAGTGGTGTATTTTGGGTTAGCTTATCCTGATTCCTTCATTTGGAACCCCAAGATTCTATTTTCCTATTCAATTGTCTTCTATTTTGAACTTTCTGTGTGATGTCATCTAGCTCTTTGCCCTTTCTGATGAACTATATGCTGATTCCTCTTCCAAAAATCCAGATATTTTGTAGCAGAAGTAAATTTATTGCACAAGGCTCAATATTCAAAAATGTAACTCTGTTTGCTGTAATAAAACTTTATTTAGCTCTTATTCATGCATAATTGCCCATAAGGGAGAATTTTAGTCTTGTTAATTCAGGGTAAACTCAGTTACTTACAGTTTAAAATTCATTTTCTCTTGGGAAACTGCTCAGTCAAATTAGGATTCTCCCTCTCTGACTTTTCCTTCCCTCATCACCATGTGGTATTCCTTGTTCCATGTTAGATGTCAGAGGCAGCAATAATTGATCTCCGGCTGCCTTCTGCCAATATTTACCTGTTTCTAATCTACTGATTCTCAGTGCCAAAAAGTGTACCTGGTAAATAATTACTCACTGCATTTCTTTTTTCCTAGCCCTTTTATACAACACCTTTTTTGTTCAAATTCTAGAACTTTTATTATAGTGAAATTGTAAAGGCTTAAATAAGATTATCTTTTCAACACTGTTGCTTCCTTCCAGTTCACTTAAGTCTATCTTGGAACTTCTAACCATTGACAGTCTTGAATAAATTATGCCTCTAAGATCATAAATCAGTTTAGGGCATGTTTTCAAAACCTCAGTCAAACATCACACTGTGAGTCCTCACCCAATATAAAGCAACCCCAGGTTTTGAAACCTGTTTTTTCCACTTTATTACATAACATCTTTCAGCAAATTGTAGATTCACACACAAAAAGGAGAAATAGTTGACAATTTTGATTATTCAGTGAGTCAAGAAATGCTTGTTAATATTAAGGGGACCAAAGTAAAGTAAAAATTCTCTTTGTTATAATGAATTCTTTGATGACTGAAAACAAATTTTTTTTGTCTCTGTCTTTCTAGAAGTTTCTGGCTTCTAGACATACACACCCTCAAAATTGAATTAAGCCAACTTAATAGGTGGGACTCTCAAAGTAAACTTTTAGCTGATTTGTGGTTTACTGTCAGGATACCAAAACATATATATTAAAAAAATCTTAGTAGTGTCTGGACCCAGAACAAAAAATGTTCAGAGAAGTGAGATTTTCCCTAATAGTGCCCTCCTCTCAGCCTCGCTTGACCATCTTCACAGTATACCAATGCCTCTTTGGCATGTAGCCTCATTCATTCCTGCTTCAGGGAAAGAAGACTATGAAACTCTTTTTATAACATATCATGGTTTCAATGAGAATATGCTCACACATAACACAAGATAATTTACATTACTATTACTCTTAGGAAATCACTGAAGTCAAAGTACTGGAAAAATCTCTTACTACAAATTTTAGTTTTTTTATTTTGTAAAACATTTTATAATTGAAGTAAATGTTAAATGAACCACTGAGAGGCAGTCTAGTCCCCCAGATTATCCTTTTTTCCAATGAAAAGATGGTTTTAATTTTCTTTTTGGATCCAGAGCATACTAATGTTACTCTTGAAGATTTTAGTGCACATAAAGAATGAGGAAATCATCTGCAATCTCATTCTTCTTACAGACTCTTTTTCTGTAGAACCAAAAATCAAGCTTAAAATTTTAGAAACATGTCCTGGAAAACTGAAAACTGCTAAGAAAAATGGTTTCCCAGCAAGATCACAAAATGAATATTTATCATCATTAGAACTGGGATAGATCCAACATTTGTTAAGGATCTTATTTGAGCCAAGCATCTATTTTCAGCAAGGAATTTTACTAAAACTAATGCAATGGAAAAACCCAGAAGTAAGGATTAAATGATCCACTGTGAAGGTATAAGACATTTATAAAACTAAACAAGACAAACCCAGAGTAAAACATTTTAGTTGAAGCAATGAAGAGAACTTTTTTGGTTCCTGCTGCATCTGCGGGGTGATACTGTGCCACTTACCACATGGTCTCCATCAAAGAAAAACTCAGAGGGACCCAACCATTAAAAAAATTTTTTTTTTCCTCTTGGCAATGTTTTGCACAAATGACTTCAGAATAATTAGCTATCAGAACAAACACAAAAAGTACTTAAAGTAAAGACCAAAAAAACTAAAAATATCACCACATTTCTAGTTAGTCTGTTCAAAGTGGGAAAATAGCAGTTTACTCTCTTGATTTTCATATGTGCAAGGGTCAAAGGTCATTGTATATTTTCAGTTATCAAAAGTCAGGGAGTTAATTTAGCAAAAGGGCTCAAGGCTTAACTTACTTAGAAACTAGTGCTCTAAAATTATGTTTCTGCTTAATCTGTGGATACAGCTTGCTTTTTTTTCTGTTATGGGAGGTGCTTAGTCAAAAAGACAGCAGAGCAAGCAGTCCATTTTCCTCTCTTAGTCCCTGTTTCTGGTCAAATTTCATTACCACATAAAGTGGAGCTTTGACCACATATGTTTGTATAGCTATTTTCTAGTTCATTGTCAATAATTTGATGTTTTATTTGGCTGATTTTATTTATCTTATTGTAATTAATAAACAGAAATGTCCTTGTTAATATGGTTAACATAACAAGAGCGATATGAACTAGAGCTGGACATTTAATTTCTCTTCAGAGGCTTTGTAAAGGTCTGAGGTCTATACGTTAATCACTCTTATCTGCTAGAAGTACTTTTATTGCCCTTATAACTGTGTATTGCAAGGCTTGGGTTCATAAAACAGCCAGCGCATCTTTGGTTTTGACTGCAGTACTTATAAATGCAGAGGTATTTCTCTTTCTGTAAGATCTCCAAAATTCCTGTCCTGCAAGAAAGTGGCGTTCTTTCCTATCTGTAAGTCTTGGAATCTATAAATCATAGAGCAGGCACCAGGGAGTATATTGTGGTATTATTTCTATGTGAAAAGAATATTGTTTGTTCCTCAATAGATTTATTATGCCTTAAGATTTTAGTGAAACTCTGCAAATAATTATATTCTAATAAAAAGCCACAGGACACATTAAAGCATTTTGGCCAATATTTAATCATTATTCTGAGCAATTCTGTCAACAGAAACCAATAATATATCTTTGATTTAAACAAAATCATCTTTCTTAAATTTTTCCAACTGTGTTATTTTGTTTGTTAAGGGTTTTGTTTTCAGGACTCTTACTGCATCCTAAGAAGTCAAATAAGATATCATTTAAAGAACTTTTCTAGTTTGTAATAGGGTAGCCTGTTAAAATGGATAGATCAAGAAGAAAAGTATTCTCATATTTAGTAAAAATAATTAAACACAATTAAATTTTCTCTTTAGTGTCATTCAGTCTGAGGTATTTACTTCTTACTCATTTGATCCTGGGTTTTAGGGGAGTCCACTATCACAGAGTCATCTGCACCTATACTAGGAGTGCTAGAAATACTGTCTGATAGGAAGTTGTTCCTAGGACCTGTATGCTGAAGGCTGTTCCACATAGAATCAGTAGTTAAGAGTATGTGGTCAAGTTCTTTACTGAAGTCATCATTCTTTTGATGTTTCTTCCAGTACACCCTGAACCTTGTACTAGGGGCCTTTAGGCCAGTGTGAATGAAAAGTAGAAACCACTTTTTGATTATAGGATCGAAAGACTCTCTTTATTTAATTATAATAATGAACAAAATAAGAATGAGGAAGTCTCCTATTGAAGTTTCATACAAATTTTTTAACAATTCTGTAAATGATTACGCTGAGAATAAGAACATATTAATAACAGTGAGGTCACTGACAAGTCTCCAGAGTCTTTTAATGTATCCCATAAAATGTATGTTATAATTCTCACCAATTGGCAAGCTATTTTGAACACAGAAAATCTTTATAATCAAAGCTTATTGATAGTTACACTGGCTGTCTTTGTACAATATAGCTGTCTTTGCACAGTGACTTAACTTTCTATTCATCCTAAAAAAGTACAAATGTACTAAAACATTTATTTTGCATATAATCATTGTAGGAAAAAAGCTGCTCTTTTTGACTTGTCATCTCTTCTTATGTCTTGGGCTTGGTAAACAGGACGAGAGTAGTTTTGAGAGGAGTGTTGAAGTAATTAAAATTATGATATGATTTTATATATATATATATATACACACACACAATTATTTTTAGCATCCCTCCTTTTATAAAGTAAAAGTGAAAGTTACTGATGTTTAATTATTGATTGATCTAGTAGTCTTCTGGGTATAAAGACAACTTGATAGTTTTATTATTCTGGCTTTGAGGGCTGAATTTGTTACTCTCGAAAGGAGACAATCTATGTAATGAGATTTTAAAGATAATAGTTATAGGAAATAGTTATAATCTTGATTTAGACCAAAAAAAACACAGCAGCAAGTAACAAAATATATTTAAAAACCTAGTTTTTCAAGAGTGAAATCTTGTTAAAAATTTATTCAAAATGTGAAAAAAGCACACACACACAAAATTAGTAGGCTCTTGTGTGAGATTGTTTTGATAATTATAAGAAACTTTGCTGTCCAAGAATAGAAAAATGTAGTGCTGCTTGTCAAGAGTAGTCAGTAGATTCAGAGATCAATTTTCCTTTGAACTGTTCAGGTATTTTTTTTTTCCTCTATTATCTGTAAGCTTCCTCTGTTTAACCATTTTAACGCCTTCATATTTTTATTTTAGACATATACAAATGCACATTTAAAGGCTGTTTGTTAGAATATCTCAGGATGCAAACTGCTTCCCCCAACTCTTCATGGCAAGTAATAGGCTTGTTCAGAATGGCCAAGAACAATGAGTCAACTTTTCCTCTCACCTGGTACACAAGGAAGAAAGGACTGGACAGGAGAAGTCCAGTATACTTTTTTGTCCAGGACAGATCACACGCACAATCTCCTGAGTAAAATTTACCTTCCCTTTCGAAAATGAAAATAGGAGACTTACATTTCTATTAATTTGGCAGATGAAGAAAACGATGAACTAAAAAAGATAAGTGCCACCTAGGCCAAATTTCTTGACTACTCATCCTGTTTTAAAATAGTTGAGAATAGAGGTTCTACATAAATGTCTAGTGACATCCTGTTGTTTAACAAGCTAACAGTTAAGGAAAATGATCTGCCTTAAATATCACCAGGGAAAGATCAAGAACATTCATTTGGTTCAAGTTTTATGCACCAAAGTCACATACAGATATGTCCTTTGAAAATCATAACAGGTGAAATACACTGAAATTGGCAAATATGTTTAAGAAGGGTTAAAAAGAATTTTGGAAGTGGAAGTTTCAGACTTGTTATTTGCAGATTCTATACTTTGTTACTAACCATAATTTATCTTTAAAACATCCCATAATGCTGTTAGAGTTTTTAAAAGGTTGGGAGCGGGGCGAGGGTGGTATTTAATTAATTCGATGCAGTTGGATATGACCTATACATTTTGATTTCTGTTTATCTCACAACAATACAGGTATATATTTTACTATAAAAATATGCCTGGTAGTTTCAACAAATCATTGAAAGTAGCCCAAGTTGTGTCATAAAATACACACATCACCAGTTTATGGTCATTTTTAGGATCTTAACATTCCTTGGGGGAAAAGATGAGGGAGTGGAGGCTTAACCATAGATTTTTTTTTTTTTGCAAGGATAATTGTTCTGTAGAGGAGTCCATTTAATGTCACTTGTTTTAATAAGGAATCTGTAAGTGGGACCAAAATATTTAAAAAACTATTTGAAATTTTTTAATGCAAAAGAGAATGGCTTTCTTTCTCATCTGATATTAATTACCAGATTAGGACTTGCACAAATGGAGACAAGTAACTTGATTTCATGAACCATCTTTTGAATAAATAACTCCAAAAAAGAGGTATTCAGCTTAGATATCTCAAATATTTGAGGCAGGCCTGGGCCAAAGTATCTTTCACCAAAAGAAGAACCAAAAAAAAAAAAAAAATGCTGAATGACATCAGGAAAATGGTGGAATAGGAGGTTCCTATAGAGAAACCCTATAGACCTAATATAGAAACACCAATATTATAACCGTTTACAGAAGAAAATACCTTCACAAGAGTTCTGAAATCCAGGTGAAAGATAACAGTAATGGGGAAGAGCACAGAAACAAACAAACAAACAAGATGCATTGAGAAGGGTAAGAATAGTTTCACTTTACCTGCATCACCCATCAGAATGCAATGCCAAAAGAAATCCCCTTGGCTTCCAAGTTCTCCCATGGGGAAAGGGAGAGTGAAGTGACCAAGGGATTTTGCTGCACACCCTGGAACACTGTGGACTCCATCAGCCAGCCCACTCAGAATCTTTGGCTGGGCTGACTAGTGAAGGGCTTTCCTTGCCAAAGCTAGCCTGCAAAGAATGGAAGAAATGTTTTTTCTTTAGATGCACAGACACCAACACAAGGCTACAAAGATCATAGACTCAGAGAAACATGAAACCACCAAAGGAACTAAAATAAAGCACTAGTAACTGCCCTAAAGAAGTAGAGATCTTATTACCTGACAACAAATGCAAAATAAGTGTCTTAAGTTCAGTGAGCTATAAGAGAATGTAGACAACCAAATGAAATCAGGAAAACAATACATGAGAAGAACATTACATAAAAAAGAAAAAAATCATATACCCTACAGATGAGAATCATCTGTGTTGCTCAAAAAAACTATTCCTTTATATATGACATTATTGTACACTTATAAAATCATGTTTTCAAAGACTATATTGCTATTTTTGAGACACTCCTAAATCAGAGGCACTATATAGGAAATAAATTTAGAATCCGTTGAATAAAACAAACATTCAATAGTAAAATAAGTTTATCACAAAGTATCCAGATTCCAAGCAATATTAATTTGTAATATTTTTAATTCTAATTTAAGTGAAAACAGTTTTGCTTTTGTACGGATGGGACACTTCCTGAAAACATCTTTCTCATGTTTCATTATTTCACATTAAGCTAGTTGGGAGCCTGAGAAAAAACAGGATGAGACTTTGAGGAGCATGAATAAAAATAGCAGGTCAGAGGAGGCTCAGATGATGAGATGCTCATCATGGGAAATAAACTAGCCTACTCTTGGGAGGAAAAACACCTATAAAATCATACTAAGTAGAACTGTCATTGTAAGACCACAATGTATTTCATCCTTGTGTATAAATAATTCTGTGTGTGCATACACACAAAACATTTTCTACCTTTGTCAACTAAAACAGCATAGAATGAGCTACAGTAACCAACCCATGAGCATTAAGCATTTTAAGTATCCAGACTGTGATCTTGAAATAACAATTCAAAGTGAAAGAAGCCAGAACATCTTGAAAAATTACTGATTCCAGTGTAAGAAATGTACTAGTTGAGCCAAGAACACCGTATCCTACCAGATAATAAGGAAGCTATCAAATATTACAAGGGTCATGTTGAAAGGACACTGAGGCCAACTTGAAGGGGTTCCCACTGACCAAATATGGACCAGTTTAATATGGAGAAGAAATGCAGTTGAGTGAATTCCATCAAAAGTATTCAAATCTGTACTTTCATTATAGTATTTAAAAAGAAAACAATAAACTAGATACCTTCTGAGAATGACAGTGAAGCAGTTTGTCATCTTGAAAACTCCACATAAAGGGAAAGAAACAAGAATTTATCTTGACTTTCCCATATAAACTGTACTACTGGTCAACCTAGGACTAGGCAAGAGGAAAAGTCTCTTCATTAAAATTTTATCTAATAAATGAAAAAGAAGTAATACAATTGGAATATCACCTTTACTCAAACCCAATTGGGGTTCACCGCCTCGGCACTAAGCATCAGTGGTTACTCACCACAAAAAAGAGCAAAAACTAGACAGCATGTGTGTTCTGATGTAAGAACACAACCTCACCTACAGAATGGCCAAAGAGACAGAACCCAAGTTTGATCAGGACTTTCAATCTAGCTGCCAATTTGCAGGAAATACAGGAGATGGAGAACCATGTTGAACTAAATTATAAGGGTGCAAGATGGAAATATAAAAATCAGTTCTATTTCTGTACACTAGCATGAACAATTCAAAAATAAAATTAAGGTAACAACAGTTCTATGTACAACAACATAAAAAAGAATGAAATAGTTAGGAATAAATTACCAAAAGAAGTACAAAACATATTCTTTGAAAACTATGAAACATTATTGAAAAAAATTAAAGAATATCCAAATAAATAGAAAGACATCCTCTGTTCATACATCTTTTCTCCCTCATAGCTCAGTCAAGAAAGTGCAAAGTCCTATCCTATCTTTGTGAACATCTTCTAATATAGGAGAGTAAATAAAAAGAGTTCATTCCTCATAACAGCTCCTACAAATAAAAATGAAGGCTCTAAGATCCCAGTAGATTTATAAGCAAGTAGATAAAAATTTAAATGAGGTAAAACTTTTGCCTGTTATTAAGGAAGACTTAAGAATTCCCATTGCTAATATGAGTTTAAGTTAGTACAATATTTTTGGAGAAAATGATTGCATCAAGATGTTGACAAATATTTTTATTTTTGATCCAGTAATAAATTAGGCTTTTATATACAAAGAAAACTATTTTGTGTGTAATGTTCATCATAGCCATATTTATGAGATAGGAGAATTATTATTGAACTGTTTCCAATTCTCCTAACAGTTCAATAATAGGGGAATGCAAAAGCAAAATATGGTACAGCTATGTGATATAGTACTACATAGCCACTAAAAAAATACTTCAAAGAATGTTTAGTAATGCGGAAAAATATTTAGATTAAATGTTAAGTGAAAATAGTTAGGATGAAAATATCTTTACAGAATCTCAGTGATAAAAATATGCATAAAAAAAGCGCAGAAAAATGTTAGTGTTAATAATGGTTACCTTTGATGAAAAGAAATCCATGTGATCATTTTTCTTCTTTCCAACATAAATGCTTTTATATAATTAATATATACTAACTATAAAGAAACACACACATACACAGGATTTTAAGGAAAACAAATGACATGAAAAATAACCTGCTAAATGAAAAAAACAGACATAGTACTTTTTAAAATTAAATTTGCTTGACTGTTTATTGGCTGACTTGTTACTTGATGTCCAGGGATTTTTTTTTCCAAGTTAATCTCCTTAACTTTATGCTCAAAGTGACCTTTAGCTTATAATTCTGAGACCATAGGAAATAAACTTTCTTTACCACATATGACCATTAAAGGAATGTGCACAATTCTTAGGCATAATTCCAGAAATGATTACTAAAATTTAAAATGTATTTTAGGCAGAATTCCATTATTCAGTAATCACATGCAATTAAAAAAAATCTAATCCAAATGTTACTGATTCATTGACACTTACATCATCAAATAACTGAATTCACTTTTAAGGGAGATTTAGTAATTTAGAAGCATTTAAGTATATTTCATGAGCTTATATTTTCTTCAGTATTATTGTAATATCTCAAATTAACACTCTGCATGCTGTCTCATGATTACAAAGAATTTAATTTATGGCTGAGTAATCCCCGCTCAAAACATAGTTTTCATTATTCAATCTTGATTATCTCAATGAAAAAGGAAAGGCAAAGATCAAAGTACAAAAAGAGTTGAAATACTACACTGTTATATTGGTTGATTTATATTATAAAAGATAAATATACAGCAACTGCATTTTGCTCAGTCACTCAGCTTGAAAGAGGCACAGCTTTTTCTTTTTTTATTGAGGCTACCAATATTTTGATAAACGAAGATGTACCCAAAGAAGTCTATAAAAACTGAATTTTATTTAAATGTTTACACTTAACATAAAAATTTATAGTATGATATAATTGTACTATTCTAAATATACTTAGGAGATTTATAAAAACATTTATTCAACATATGAGAAGTGTAGTATGGTCCATATGGACACAAACATGATGAAGGTCATCTTCTTTTACACTGTCAGAATATCTCTAGAACTACATGTAAAATTTAATTACATGTAAACCTTTAACTCAGGGTACCTGGCTCCAAGGAAGTTGCACTTTTCACCCATGGTGCAGAAGACTTTCAGGCAGTAAAGCTTCCTGACCAACACAGACATTGAAAGCAGTACTCAGACTCTTTTAATCAGCTAGTTTAATAGCTGGAAAGGCAATAAGTACTACAGGATCCAAGGCTTCCAAGAAGACAAGGTGA